>NC_056741.1:1216340334-1216648471 GCF_019279795.1 Protopterus annectens
ATCCAGGTTCCTCTTGGACAGCGTCATAGAGGTGCTCTATTTCACATGAATTGGTAGCCTGTTCCAAAGATGTGGCACTTGCTGGGAAATGCATCTGTCCCTCCAGCATGTCCTATTTAAGTTGTAGGCCATATTTAAGTCCCTGGAATGGGTAGCCCTAGACCCGGCTGATATATGGATATGCAATAACTTCATTAAGTTTGGGTCTTGGGTTGCTCTGTAGGCCAGGCATAAATCGCCCATAAGAAGTCTCTACAATGCAGAGTAGAGTGACAGGGATTTTAGTTGGTCCATGTAAGGTGCATGCTGGAGGCCCTTGACCTTCTTTGTTAGAAACCTCTGAGGTCACTCTAATTGCTGTAGGTGCCTAGTACGGTACATACTGAATGGATCGCTGTACTCGATTATGGGCTGGTCAAGTGCCAAGTATAGGGGGGTTGTAACTTCTTTTGCTCTCGAGGCGATGCCTTTACTAATCAAGTGAGCTACATGGAAAGCTTTCCTTACAATCGTAGACACGTGGTGGTCGAAGTTAAGGCCGCTGTCAAACCAAGATTCCAGGATTCTTACCACTTCATGGGTGCTTGGAGTATTGTTATTGATTTGATAGCGTGAAAGGGGCATTGTTTGTGCTGAAGGGAATGATATTGCATTTAGTTTGAGTCAGTGACTAATACACCAGTCGCTGGTCTGTGTGAGACCATCCGGGTGTATACTGACATAATTTGGGGATTCATTGATTGCACCTAGTTTGCAATGGTCTACAAACTTGGTCAGCCACAACCCTTTAGTTTTGACCTGAACTTCTGAGAAGTATATTACCAAAGAGTAGGGGGCACAGCACTGACCCTTGTGGCACCCCACTGGTAACAGGTCTGCTAGTTGATGTGGAGTCACCTAGTTTGATAGTGTGTCTGGTTTGTGAGACAGTTGGCAACCCATCTTACAACAAAGGGGTTTACATTCAGTTTGCTAAGTTGCTCGGTAATGCCTGAATGTGGGATTATGGCAAAAGTCTTTGCCAAATCGAGGTATGCTGCGTGCACAGTTTTGCCCTTACCAGTGGCTTTGGTCACACTTTTCAAAGAAATCTACCAGATTTAATAGGCAGGATCTGCCCTTCATGAAGCCAAATTGGGTAGGGTCCAGGGTTTGAAGGTCACGTATGTCTTTATTTATGAGGTCCTTAATGATACGTTCCATGGCCTTAAAGATGAGGCTAGAACTACATAGTTTTCATCATTCTGTGAACTCTTAAGTGTTAGTATGTAGCCCTTTTTAAGACTTGACATCATCTTGGCAACTAGACTTTTCATAATGTTAAATACTGCATTATCTTGTTTATTTTAAGAGACAGCCATTCTGTGAATGCATCTCAGTTGTATGCTTTTTTTTTCCTTTGCAAAACTACAGGAGCCTTCAGATGATGACCTTAGATGTATTCCAGTGTGCCCTCGTGTATCTGTAGAAGTTTTGCAGCTTAGAGATGAAATCCCAGATGGAGTGCTTCGATTGAGTGCCTTGCCTGTAGGTGTGGAGGAAATTAAACCCACAGTCAGATTGAAAAGTAAGAAAGTATGCATTAAAACTTTTTTGTAAAATGTTTTTTAGAGTGAAAAAGATCACAAGTTTAACTTAATTCTATAATTAAACCAGTTTTCCTGTTACTGATCATTTTGTGTAAAGTAGTTCTCATCTGTTCTGTCCTTTATGCAATAAATCACAACCTGTATTATTGCATACAAATATAGTTGCACCCTATTTTTATGCAACATACTTGCATGCTCCTGCAAGGAGAGCTTTTAATTGCACCTTAAAACCAAACTGTTACTTCTGATGTCCTTCCATATCACTATTGCAGTATTTATTCACCTCAGATCTGCTGCCAAGGATAGCCGAATGTCTTGCCAGTATACCAAAGCCTTAATTACGCAGGAGTGTCGTACGCCAGACATATGTTCCCTACACAAGTCTAGGGCATAAAGGTTATGTATCAATGCTCCCAACCCAGAACGTTGTTGCCGCTAGTCCGAAAGATGGCATATGTCATTCTGATTTTGACTCTGATGCTGACTCCCTAGCCTATTCATATCACTTGCCTTCTCCTTTAGATTATGGGTCAGAAGAGGAGGAGTCTGTCGGTCCTGATTCTCCTTCCAAGGAACTTTCATTTAGTGACACAGTACTGTGTATGATGGAGCATTTCAAATGGGATTGCTCCCAGGTGTAAGAGGTTCAGAAAAGATATTGAGTTGTAACAAATGGACTCTGCTGAACGTTCTGCTGTCCTTCCTGTCATGACTGCTTTATTGGATACCTTCTCTGCTGCTTCCCTTGCACCAGATTTCCCAGCCTCTGGCTCCCAAGAAACCTAACAGGTTCTATCAGGTGCTGGATGCCTGCAAGTTCTTATACAAGTGCCCTTCATCTGATTCAGCAGTGATTTCTTTGTCTGCTGAAAAGCCTTCTAGGCTGTTGCCCTCTAACAGGCTTCTTCACTTGGATAAGGACAATACAGCTATGGAAAGGACTTGTAAGAAAGTATACACTTGTACTTTAGCCTTTAGGGCTATCGGTTACCAGACCCATATGACAAGGTACATTTTATCTTTTTCCCAGTTTGGAAGAATTGTTTCTGGTATGCCTGACTTGAGGGTAAGACCTTTGTTCTCTTCTTACTAGGTTCCACTTCTCTAGTTACTTTATCTGTCAGTCAGTAAAATGCAGCTGAGACGCAGTTGGTTCATAGGTTCATAGGTTCATACTAGGCTATCTGCCCGAGGGCATTTACAAGCCTAGCCCATAGTTTTGTGGCTTACGCCACCCCTTTAGTATGGGGAACTATACCCATTATTTTGCTGTGCCTCTGTCGAGCAGCGACACTGAGGTAATCCCTGGGGTATATCTGCGATCTCCCATCCATTGGTCAAGATTTCTCTTGAACAAGGCCAGCGAGGTGCTCTGCCTCACATATACCGGGATTTTATTCCACAGCATAGGGAGTCTTTGGGTGATGAATCTATCCCTCCAGCACGTCCTATTAATAGCCGTGTCGAGGTGCCTTCTGTAAGGTGCTGTCTCTGGCTTCACCTTTGGGCATTGCTTGAGGATATCAAAGCAGAACTTCTGGATGCTCCTGTAGATAAGCAGAATTTGTTTGGGAGTGCTGTGGCAGAGTGTTTTAAGACACTGCAGGATCAAGGTAAGGTCATGAAACATTTGAAGTACATCTTTGTCTCACCCATTCCCAAGTTACATAGAAATTATCCTAATAAGACTACAGTTTTGTGTGGATTGTTTAGACAGTCTTCCAAGGATAAGAAGTCTCATAGGCATGATTTTTTTCCTGATAAGCCTACTCAGACACCTAGGCCCCTAAAACCATGCTTTCCTGACAAGTCTGCAAGCCATCTGACTTTCTGCCCTCCCTTCCCTCTCGGCCAGGTTCTCTTGTCCCTCAGGCTTTCCCTCTCTGTCCTAGTTTGGCAAAAGATCACCACAAGACTCTTGGGTTCTATCATCTAATTTATGACCTGGAAGACCTTTCCTTCCTTGCTTCAGTATCCCTTAACCTCCTACAGAACAACTTCCTCATTTTCCAGGGATATTGCAGGGTCTGTTTGACCAGAATACTATTTAACCAGTTCCACAGACCGAGAGAGGTTTAGGGTTTTATTCCAGGATGTTTCTGTTCCTCAGGAAAGAAAGGTCTTGGAGACCTGTCCTGGAACTTTCTGAACACTTTCTCATAGTAACATCCTTCTAAATGCTGTCTCTCTAGACTGTTACCTGATGTGCTTCCCCAGGCCCTTTTAGTTTCCGTGGAACTAAAGGACATATGCCTTCATTTTCCTGGACATCCTCTGTTCAGGACATTTTTGCATTTGTTTGTTCCTCTCATTTTCAGTTCTCTGCTTTGCTCTTTGGGCTTTCAGCAACTCCAAGGGTATTCATGAAATGTCTAGTTCCAGTAGTCACATTTTTCAGCATTCAGAGAATTGATATTTCTGTATGTGGGTGATCTTTTGCTTCAGGCCACATCCCAATCCAAGCTAGTGTGGTATCTGCATTTTACCCAGCTTCCTTTGCACAACTTGGGGTTCACTGTCAACCTTTGGAAATCAATGTTGACTTCATCTAAGGATCACATTGTTCTAGGCTACAGAATCTAAACTGCTCCAATGCAAGGCTCCCTTCTTGCCTCCAAGGTTTTGTCCCTCATTAATTTTCTTTCCCTGCGTCTCCTGCCCTCTCTTCCAGCCAGGGAGTTTCTCAGGGCTCTGGAGGTTCATGGCTTCTACCATACCCATGCTTCCCTGGGCCAGGCTTCATATGAGGAAGTTTCAGTGGTACCCAAGATCAGCGTGGATTCAGCATGCCACGTGCTAGACTATCCAGTGCCTTTGCTCCCGTGTCTCAAACTGGAATTTCACTGGTGGCTTCAACAGATATCTCAAGTCACATGTTCCTTTCCAGCCTCCTGAGCCATCCCAGGAACTCTTTGTGGATGCTTCAGAGCTGGGGTGGGAAGCTGCTTCAGGTGTCCTGAAGGTGCAGGACCTTTGGTCCCCTCAGCAGAGGGCAAATCAAATCAAGGAAATGAGGACTCTCATTCTGGCCTTTCAAGCTTTGCACTTGCTCCATGTGCTAAGCTCTTTAAAGGTTTATACAGACAACACCACAGTCATGTGGCACATCAATGAACAAGGGGGCAAGCATGGGAAATAACCATCAATCTGCAGGTGACCCTACAGGCAGTATATATATGTTCAGCGCACAGTCTTATAGCAGATTTTCTCAGCAGGTCCAGGCACAGAGATGATTTTCTGGACAATTCATTGGTAGGGTATTCAAGTAGATCTCTTTGCTTCCCCTCTAAATGGACAGTGTCCTCTGTTCTGTTCCAGAGTCCCAAGCCATGTCTTTCTCCTGGAAGGGAACGTTCCTCTATGACTTTCCTTCCTTTTCTGTTCTTTCAAAGGTCCTTCACAGAATCAAAATGGACTTTACAAAAATCTTGTTGGTCTCTCTCTTTTGGCCCAGACAGTACTCGTTCCCCATCTTATTCCATCTGGCCAGGGGAATCACCACAGGTTACCTCACTGCATAGATCTTCTCACACAAGACAGACACTCTTCTTCAGTCTTATCTGTCCACTCTTCAGCTGACACTTTGGGTGATTGTGTCAGAAAGGCATCAAAATCCTAACTTTGAGGACATGTTTAGGCTCCTGCAGGAGGCCAGGAAACCCAGTACCAGAAAATCATACATGTCCAAATGGAGAAGATTTTCTGTTTGTGCCTCAAGCAGGACCCCTTTTCAATGGGGGGGGTCCCCTTGGTTCTTTCCTACCTGTGTGAACTGCTACATGCTGGGCTTGACATATTGTTCTTTGAAACATTTCTGCCTGTATGCCACTTACTCCTCCTTTGGCCTCTAAATTTCAGGTCACGCAGTTTATAAAAAGGCTTGCTTCATATTAGAGTCCCAAGTAAGCCATTTTCTCCTTGGGGATCTTAATTTTGTCCATGAAAAACTGACTGGGGCTTCTTTTGAGCCTGCTGCCTGCTCTTTGCAACATTGCACCTGGAAGACTGTTCTGGTTGCTGTAACCTCTGTCATAAGGGTATTGAACTCCAGGCCTTCATGGTTGTCCCTTCTTTTTTAGTTTTTCACAAAGACAAGGTGTCTATATGTATGAATTGGTTAATGAGCTGTCCCTTAATCAGTCTGTCCAACTTGCTTCATTTTTCCTTCTCCACAGTGTGGTAGAGAGAAGGTTCATCATAACTTAGACTTGCATAGACAACTCGGATATTTAGACAAAACAAAGGGCTTTCATAAATCTGATCAACTCTGTTTCTTTTCATACCAGGATATTGGGTTTAGGAGGAGTTATGCAAGCCAACACCTCCTGGGTTTCCAAGGCCACTTCTTTTTGTTATTTTTTGGCAAACAGTTGTCTTCTGTTAGGGCTCATTCTACTAGAGCATTGGCTTCCTATGGGTCTTTATTCAAAAGTTTGGACACCAACCCCATCCTTGAAGTTGCTGCTTGGTCGTTGATTCACACATTCACTAAACAGTACAAACTGGATGGCTTTTCCAGAGCCAGGACAGATTTTGCATGAGTTTGTGGAGGGCAGTAGTGTGGAAGGGACAGAGTACAGTTGTGTAAAATCTTACCATAGCAGTAAATGTCCTTTTCACTATTGCAGTATCCCCTCCCTCATACTCCCTGTTTTTCTCCTTTTTCCATTGGTGATATTTTCTTTCTGGTCAGGAGGTGGTGGTTCTCTTTTCTCCCTTCCCTTTTCTCGATGCATATGTTCTCTTTTCCACTGGGGGGTTCCTGGTTCCCCAGGGGCACTTTATTTCTGGGTTGGGAATGTTCATGCATCACCTTTATGCCCTATGCTTGTGTGGGGTGCATACATCTGACATACAATGCTCCTAGGTAATTAAGGCCTTGGTATACTGGCTGGATATTGGGTTATCCTTGGCAGGAAATCCCTGAGGTGATGAATACTGCAACACTGAAAAGGATATCTGCTGTGGTAAGACTGTACACAACTGTACCTTGTCTTCTTGGAATCAGTCCTCAGTATTTGGTCATTTAATTGGGTAAGAAGGGATATCCTGATGTACCCTGTTCTGCTATGACTGTGTTAGAAAACCAAGCCAGGGGTGACGATGTATCTTTGTGCTATTTCTTCTAAAATGCAGCAGAGGTTGACTTGTAGCAAGATATTTCTGTTTTGTCATTTGGAAAAATGGTGGGCGTTTTAAAGTACTGTACATCTGAACATTTTCCATCAGCGATAAGTCCTTCCTTATTTTATAGCCCACTGAAGGTCACTGGCACATATATAGTGCAAGTACTGCTTGCTGGTACTGATAGTGCAACTACTGCTTCCTGGTACTTGACCTCCACCATAATCTGCATTGCTGGTACAAAGTTAATTTCTTCATGTCTTGTAATAAGTTCATAAATACTGCCACAAGTGCTTTCTATGCTGCTGTGTATGCAAATTATTTGACATGATTTGAAAATGAGTGTATTTAAATGTATATATTTTTTTTCCAGTACTGTATTTTGTATTTCTTTATTTTTTCAGATAGGATGATGATCTTAGTTTATTTTGCAAAGGGGGCATCTATGAATATAATTATTTTTTTTCAGACTCTAGCCTGAAACAGATTTGATCTAAAATTTGGTCAGCATGTGTAATTTACTGTTATCAGTTCTTGACGTAGCTTTACTGGCCAGTGTAGTAGTAACCTAAACTTAAATATATCTAAACGCAAAATATTGACAAAATCTAACCACATTCAAAACCAGTGTTTGTGGGGGGATTGCACCTCATACACCACTGCTAAGTATATATACACATCAACTCTTGGGTGTGTTTAGATATTTTGAATTAAGATATTTTTTGTCAGTATTTTGTATTTCGATTATTTTAAATTGACACGATTGTACAAAAAGTTCAGTGATGATATGGGGGTAAGTGCATGGTAATTGCCATTCTGCCTACCTATTAGAATCTGTGCTGGTGATTAACTCTATAGGGCAGTAAGGATATTTATCAAATTTGGTTACTGTTTATAGGAAGCAAGAGGTAGTTTGCAAGCTTATGCAGATTTGCAGATTTGCAGCTTATTCAGAGATGCTTCAAGATGTGAGAATATTGTCTGCCTTTTTGGAAGGTTGCCTGTAAGTATAGACAGGATTTATTAAAACACAGTAGAGTGCAGGAAAGGAATAACTTACTCTTCTACAACAGAAACATGCAGAACAATTAAATTCCATAAACTTCCTGATGTTCTTCATGTTTCACTGTTGCAGTCATTACATTTGGGCTATCTGCTTGCAGTAGCTCTCAGTCTGCCTGATTAACAAAGTTATTGGGTCCTGCGTCGGTTGCTGTCCCTTCTTCCATGACTTTAGGGGTATAAAACATGCAGTCGACGGTATTACATCAGTCTTTCTTGCCGTGCGGTGCCCGAAGCAGAAGCTGTTTGCAAGTGCCAGTCAGCCGACTCCTGAAATTTTCGTTTTCGAGTTTCAGAACCAAAGTCTTCAACTAAAGCGAAGTACCCTGTTGGGGAAACTTTTTCTTGCTCCGTACTGATGTCCGTAAAAGTTAATTGCATTACTTGTGGAAAGCAAATACCTCTCAAAGATTTTCATTCGTACTGTATTCCTTGCCTAGGCCTTGACCACGACGTACCTTGCTGTCCGTTTTGTGTGTTATTTAAACAGCGCACTGTCCGTCGTCTGTATATTTCCGCTTCTAAATATTCTTCTTCTTGGTTGAATTATCCAGAAATATCGTCGGTTAGCCATCCGACTACTGGGATTCCAAAAAAACACAAAGATAAAGACTGAGACAGGCCGCTGAGGTCCAAAGCTGCCGACGCTTCTCCTAAGCCAGTCGCCAGTTCGCTGGTACTCAGTGAGGCGCTTTCGCAGCCCCTGATACCTGCTACTTCTGACTTGCAGGTCTCTACTGAGACCCATTCGGAGTCTGGTATGCCGCAAGATGCTTCAACTGCGGAACCTGCGGATGTCTCTACCTTGGACGGGTCCAGAGCTGCTATGCAGGCACTGGCTTCTGAGGGTGTATTCAGGCCTATGGACTTGCATATTAAACCGACGCCTCCTTCTTTTAGGCCAGAATCTCAAACCATGCCTAAGAAACCAACGCCCAGGCCACATGCTCAGGCCTCTATGCTTAAATAAATGATAAGAATGGCTGAAGATCTTGTAACTTTAATCAGGGGAAGCCAACCCCCCTTCCAAGAGACCAAGACTGAAGTTTATGAATCTTCTGACATTTCTGAAAATTCTGATTATCTGGATTTGCCCTTATCTACTTATGAGGATTCTGTTGCACAAGACTCTATTCCCTTTGCTTCCCCTCAAGAGGATTTTTCTTTTGGTGAAACCTTACATACTCTAAGGGAGCATTTCCACTGGGAAAGCCAGGATTTTTCTGATTCAAAAAAGATGCTTAGGGGCTTTCTTACTCCTTCCTCAGCATCGGCCTTTAGCTATACCTCCTTTACTAGATATTGTTGATGTCTCTTCAGAATATAGTTTGGCCCCTGATTCTTTGCCTCCTGTTCCCAGATAACCTGGCAGGTTCCTGATTCTCACAGGTTCCTTTTTAAAAATGCTATTGCGGATCCAGAGACTATTTCACAGGGACCCAAGGGCATTAAGGCTTCTACTGCTAAAAATCCTACCCCCTCTGATAGAGATTCCAGGGCAATGGATAGATGGGGTAAGAAAGTTTACACTTCTGCAGCCTTAGCCATTAGGGCTTTAAACTGCCAGTTTCATATGTCAGTAACATGTTATTGGATTGCTTAAACAGAAAATGATGTTGATTCCTGACTGTGCTGAAAATAGACTTACAGGATTTAATGCATTCTGCAGAACATGTTGGAAAACATACTTTGCAATGTGGATTTGATTCATTAGAGGCCTCTTGCAGGGCTGCTGTAACTGGGTCTGTGCTCAGAAGGCATGCTTGGCTTAAGGTGCAATCTTTGCCTGATCATGTTAAAGCTAAATTGTTGAATGCTCCCTTAATACAGGGGCCGCTTGTTTGGCAACAAGGCAGAGGAGGTTCTTAAAAAGATGGAAGGTGAAGCTAAATCTGTGCAAACTGTTAAAGATTTCTTACAAATTCAGCCTCCTAGAATTTAGTAGGCACTGACCCTCTAAAAATTGGTCCTTTCCATCCCTATTCCAGGTCTTCTGAAGCCAAACCCAGACAAAGCAGAAACCCCAGGTTTCACTCCCAAGGGACACACAAGACTAGGCAGTGGGAGGTTTCTGCACCAAACTCTGGGAGTAGTAAGATTCCCCCCTATGGAAAACTGTCCCAATGATTTGTTTTTAAAACTTCCAAGCACTTTTTAACTGAATGCTCCTTTAGGCGGAAAGATTGGTCTGCAGGCCAAAAACTGGGATTTCATTACCTAGGACAAATGGGTTTTAAATATAGTGTCCCAAGGATACAGATTTCACTTCCACACCTTACCAACACCAAGCGGGTGGCCAGATCGACCCCCAAGTCAGTGGGCAGATCAAAATCAAGTACTCTCTCTCTTAAACATGGGAGCTATTCATTTGGTACCAGAAGAGGAAAAGGGAAAGGTTTTCTATTCAAGACTTTTTCCTGGTACCCAGAAAAGGCAATACATTGCATCCTATCCTGGACCTTTCTACTCTAAACACCTTTGTGGTGATTCCAAAATTCAAAATACTGACTCTTCATCAGCTGCTTCCTATGCTAGGCAAGGATGCATGGTTGGTAACATTAGACTTAAAGGACAACCGCGCCCTCAGACTCAAAAAACATATTAATTTCATCATGGTTTGATGTTTCCTACATTTTAATAGCACTCTGAGACTATTTTGAGCTTTTTAGATATTTTTAGATGCAATTTCTGACTCTGACCACATGGGGTCTGGCATATTGAAAAAATTCAGACTGTTTACTCTGCCTCTAAGTATCCCAGAATGCATTATTTGTCTCAAAAAAATTGCATCAGATCTGCCACGTTTTGCCTTAAGCTGCTGTCACTTCATTGACTTAACAGGCATTCACTGCAGTCTTAAAATCCCCTACTTTTGGTTAAAATGTTATCCTTTTTCAATGACCACTTAAAACACAAGCAGTGCAAATGCTACAGAACAGAACTGAAAGGTGCATTTTCTAGTTCTTTCATCTTAGAAATGCTAAATTGCTTTCTTTTGTGAAGGCTGAAATCTAGCTCTTCAAGGAATCTCCCCTCCCACTTCACACCTACCTTCCCTAGCTGTCAAAGAGCCAAGGGTAATTTGACCCATTATCTGCATGTGATTGACAGCTCGTCACAGCAGGTGACCAGAGTAATGTACTGTTTGCTTGTCAGCCTTTTCCTCCTTACAGTGGGAGACTTTTTTTGTTGCACTACTCCTGTCAAATTTAAAACCAAGCTACATAGCACTGGCAATAATCACTGCTTTGCAAAGCAATCTGCCACTTATTTTCCCTTCCTGTTTAAATAGCTAACAAATGATGCACTATAAACTTGAAATATTTTAGACTTGCATGACAGCACCCACATGCTTTTTTGAGTCAATATTTAAAAAAAATTATGGTAGTGCATACACACACGCGGACACACACACTGCTTTACTTCTACAATGATTTAGATTTTATTTTTACATTTTATAGCACTGTACTAACCAAGCAGAGAAATCTGGTTCAAAAGCAAGGATAAATTGATCCTGAAATACCTATGAACCTCAGCGCAAGAAATTAGGACAAAGCCATACATAGAAGTGGGACAAAGGCACAAACGGAAAAGCGTAGTCTGGGTCTGAACTGTCTGCAAACAGCTACAGTTAACTTTGAGTATGTATCTACCTGTTTGAGCCAATATTAATTTTCCCCTGGAGAGCACTCTGCTTTGGCTTCTAAGCAGCCCCCCCCCCACCACACACACACACACACACACACACACACACACACACACACACACACACACACACACACACACACACACACACATATTCCACTTTCTCTTATTCCCTTCCGTTAGCAAATAGTATCCGCCATAACTCATCAATACTGTGTGTTTGTAAATTTAAACTATGACCACAGTAGCCTACTGATACAAGGTTATCCTGTTTTTCCACCTGAGAAATTAAGAAATTACTTAGTTTCAGAGCAGTCCTTGGTCAATTGTGATTGTTTCTTAACACATACTTGCCTTTGCTTTGTAATTGTTTCCAGCCCCCTCATACGAGCAACTAACAGGTCTCTACCCGCTTTGCTCCCCACCCTGCCCCCCTATTCCCTCCTGCCCCAGGTGGTCCCACCTTTATTGGACTCAAAACCCCTCCCATCTTTCCAGTAGCCAACCACAGCGCTAACCCAACACTACCTCCTCCATCTTCCCACTACTATCACACCTCCTCGACTAACATGTACCAGCATACCTTACCTATGCTCACTGCATGCACTCTCCTTGCATATCTTACATCCTACTAAAGCTCCATCATTCCCCCACTCAACCACTACCACTGTACTACTACTCACACCACCACTCATGTCTCACCCACACTCAACTCCCCTCCCACCAGCTCAAGAACCATCCCTATGCATCCCCCACATATTCTACCAACTATATTACTCAAACATAAAGCAGCCCTACAACTTAACATAGTAACCCTCCCACCATACCTAGTACCCACAGAGCACAATCATAAAGTTTCCCTTATAAACAAACACATTCAAAAACTGAGAAAACTAATAATCTCATGCATATCAAAACTAGCCCTAAGTGGAGACATCCACCCCAACCAATTACTGCCCCGTAGCTATTCTCTCTCCACTCTCCAAAATACTAGAGACACGCATACACTCTCCGGTCTCAGACTACCTCCTTACTAACAACATCCTTTCCAGTACTCAGCATGGTTTCTGACCAAACCATAGCACCACCACTGCCTTACTCTCCTTTACTAACACTATCCTTCAGCATAAAAACAATGGCTATCTCTCCTCTGCTATTTTCCTAGACCTATCTAAAGCAATTGACATGGTCCCACACAAACAACTTATCTCTGTCCTCAATAACCTATCCTTCTCACAATCAGTCACCAACTGGTTTCAGATTTACCTGTCTGACCGCCAACAATCCGTTGTATGGCAGAATGACATCTCCCCAACTACCTGTCTCCATAGGGGTTCCCCAAGGATCCATCCTTGGACCCCTACTCTTCTCTGTTTACACCAATAATCTAGCCTCTGCCACCAAACATGGCACACTCATGCAATATGCAGATGACTCCACCATCATCTGCTTAGCCCAGTCCCTACCGAAACTGCAAAAAGTCACACAGGAAGCCTTTTCCTCTGTTGAAACATGGTTATCCGATGCCCAATTAATACTCAACCCAAACAGAACTAAACTACTCCTCTTCCAACTCACCAAACATACTCAAAACAACTCTCACTTTAACATCACAGCAAAAGACAACACCACTATATACCCAACTGAACACACCAAATTGCTAGGAGTGGAAACAGAAAATAAACTAATATTTGACATTCACATACCCATGACCATAAAAAAAGTCCACAAAAAACTAGGAGCATTATACAGAAAAGAGCAATTTCTCACCAAAGCAGCAAAGATTTCAATAGCAAATTCCCACCTTATCTCCACCCTACTTTATGCCTCTCCAATATATACCAACCTAAGGCAATGTGGTCTAAACAAGCTAGAGACCTGCTACAACAAAAATCACCAAATTCGCCACAGGGGCATCCTACCGTAGTCACCACTGTCTCTCACTTGCTGAACTGGGCTGGCTTGAACTCCCTCACCTGCTTCAGTGGTATCAACTCTCACTCGCCCACAAACTAGTAAACCATCCACTAAATGTCCCATCCCTCCAGAATCTACTCCAACCCTAATCGCACCACCAGACCACTAAGATCCAGCAACAAAAATCACTTGCAGATCACTAAAGCCAATAACTATTCTCTTGCGCCATAGCCAAATTATGGAACTCACTCCCACCCACAATTACCTCCGTACCATCATGCACCCACTTCAAAACTTTATTAAAAGCGCAACTAAAAACATGCTGGCTATGCCCTTGCAACTCCCAGTCTAATATCATCCAACCACTACCTTTCTTTCCACTCCACTAACTACCTTGATTATAGCAAGCTCAGATGCTCATAAGCCTAGTACTTATTATACAGCAGGAACTTCTCATTGTAACATTTGTTAATGTCTGTTATGTACTTCACAGATAAAGATTCTATTTGTCTATTGATGTACTATGTTCTTCATCTGTAAATATGTTGTAAGTAAGTGCTATGTTAAATTGTTAATCATTATAATCCAATGTAACTACTGTCTATTTTACTGTGGAGCTTTTCTCCCCGGGCCTACGCTGAAAATAGACCTACGTCCAGTCTGACACTCCCGGTCAACAAATATAAATAAATAAATAAATAGAAGTAGGATTATTGCTCCTATCAAATTAGGAAAGATTATGAAATAGTAGGTCTTGCATTAGTATGAATTTTCAAAAGGGTATGAAATCTGAAACTTAAATGTCTGTCATTGATTTCATTCTTCAGTCTCTAATGATTTGGCAGCAATTGTCCCAAAAAAAAAAAAAAAAAAAAAATTGATTCAAAAAGATAATAGCCACACAATACAGCTGGTAACCTGTCAAAGAAGGGGCTCCTTTTAATATTAGTACTACTAACTTGAGCATCTGACAAAATAAAAAAACATGCATTTATGAAATGAAAGTTATCCCTAACTGGATTATTACAGTTAATGGTAAACCCTCCATGTTTTCTTCCAAAATAGCAATTTCTGGGGAGGGATTATTAGGGGAAGAGCAACATTTTGAGCCAAGTTCAGGGACAGTTCAGAGGTTGGGATATGCCTAATTCTAAAAAAGCAATTTATTTGCATGTACCTAGCAACCTGTTAATGCAGGAAATCTGGACAAGGCAAAATATATGTGGGGGGACATCAAAACAGTACAAAAATTGATCTTGTATAAACTGAGAGAGCTGATTGAATAACAGGTCTTGCTTTAGCATGCATTTTCTGAAGGTTATGAAGGCAGAAACTCAGTGTCTCATTTAGTGACTTTATTCCGAAAGAGTTTGACTGAAAACCACAAAAATTGAGACTAACAATCCAAAAATAAGAAGCCTTGCTTGCAGTCACACACACTCTTGCCCCCTTGCTTGCAGTCACACACACGCACTCTTGCCCCCTTGCTTGTAGTCACACACGCACTCTTGCCCCCTTGCTTGCAGTCCCCCACACACACTCTTGCCCCCTTGCTTGCAGTCTCACACTCTTGCCCCCTTGCTTGTAGTCACACACACATGCACACTATTGCCCCCTTGCTTGCAGTCACACACACACACACACACACACACACACACACACACACACACACACACACACACACACACTTGCCCCCTTGCGGACACACACACACACACACACACACACACACACACTTCGACCTTGCTTGCAGTCAGAATCTGGACATTGCAACAGCACTGAAACAGACATTCAAAGATAACACATGTAGCCAGTGGCAGTCTAAGTTTCACTTTCAGTTAGTGATATTTTAAAATTCTCAGACCCTTTGCACACGAGAAATGCACATGTTGTTGAATACACCTTCCTGATTGTATATAATTATATTCCTTGTACAATGCAGTCCAGTTTTAGTGGGTGTTTTATATTTACTGTTTCAAACATTTTTCCTGAACAGTGCAACAAAATGCATGCACCAATAATGACAATACTGCCCAATTCTGAATATTTCCATCTCAAGTGTAGTCAGACTTCTGCAGTCCACCAGTATCAGTACATACGCACAATTTCTGAAGCAGTAAACGTCCTGTAAATAATTCCACATTAAAGCGATCTGTAACTAATGAAGCGGTTGCTGCTAGCCAAAAATTAGATGTCATGTCATCAACAAATAATGTCATAGTTGCCCTTTTTGAATAATTTACTTATCTTACACAAGAACAATAAGCTGGTAATACTGCAGTAGGGAATGGATGACAATCTTCTTCACCAGAAAGGAGTGCATCATCCACCCCATTTGCAATGCAGTACAGTTTCACAAATGCATCTATGTGAGTAGAAACCACAGCCTTCTGCATCAAAAGCAAACAACCTGTTGTGATATTAGCAAAGCAAGCAGACATAAGCAGCACTAATAATTGTTGCAGCCCTGCATCTCTCAGCTCCCTGTAAAATCTACTCAATCAGTTGTATCTATGAACTTCACAGCACAAGAAATTTTGAAAGAGGCAAAATTTCCCCCTTGCTTGCAGTCACACACACACACACACACACACACACACACACACACACACACACACACACACACACTTGGCCCTTGCTTGCAATCTCACACACACTTGCCCCCTTGCTTGCAGTCTCACACACACACACACTTGCCCCCTTGCTTGCAGTCTCACACACAAATTGCCCCCTTGCTTGCAGTCTCACACACACACAATTGCCCCCTTGCTTGCAGTCTCACACACACACAATTGCCCCCTTGCTTGCAGTCTCACACACACACAATTGCCCCCTTTCTTTCAGTCTCACACACACACAATTGCCCCCTTGCTTGCAGTCAAACACACACAATTGCCCCCTAGCTTGCGGTCAAACACAATTGCCCCCTTGCTTGCGGTGTCACACACAATTGCCCCCTTGCTTGCGGTGTCACACACAATTGCCCCCTTGCTTGCGGTGTCACACACACACTTGCCTCCTTGCTTTTAGGTCACATACACACACACACGCACACACACTTGACGCTTGCTTGCATTCACACACACACACTTGCCCCTTGCTGTATCCTATGGACATTAGAAGGCCTCCAGCTGAAGGCACTACATATGTTACCTGTACTTTTTAGCAAGTTCCTCCTCCTATTTTATTTCTTCTCACTCAGAGCCCCTACCATGATAGTGCTATCCCTGGCCACAAAAAAAAATGGTTGCAAGGCATGTACTTCACTACCAGAAAACTGAGATCAGAAAAGCTTACCAGCCTTAGAGATTTTATCAGACTTTGCTTCTCAGTGGCTTGTGTGCTATACTCACTCACAAAATGTTATATTAACAGGCAGAATATCACTTTGCAGACTAAAGAAATAGTATTTTGTCTACCAAACTTTATAACAAAGTCAAAAAATATATGCCAAACTGATTCCATTATTTCAATAGGAATTGGCAGCAACTCTCACTCAAGGCATGCTGCTTAGCATCTTTACAATGACTAAGCTGCTGTGCTTGTACAAGCAGCAAAATTCCTCATTTCCTTTCCCATCTATCTTCTATTTCTCTCATTTCCCTTACGTTTTTCATTAATTTAAAAACAAAACAACACGCAGGCTCAAAGAATATGATAGCAACCGTGACATTAATCTTACAAGAACCTGTGCTCTATGTGTAACTGAGCATTGTGAAGTGTCTGAGGCTACTTTTAAACTATGGACACATACTGATGGACAAAATGTTGAATCTCTATATTGCCTACATCACTGTAGATTTACCTGCTATAATAATCTTACATGGGAACCCAGAAATGCACTTAGCTTAGTTGCATGAAACAAGTATAGCTGCATAAACCACCCCTGGACTACTACCACTCTCTTGCTGACTATTCATAAGTATGTTTACAGGCTGCAGAATTACTCAATAAATAAGTTTTATGCCTAAGGGCTCCAGCGTCTACATTAAAATAATTTCATTACCCAGCTAACGGGGAAGAAAAAAAGGTATTATTCAGCTGTGGCAAAGTTTCAAGCAGGTAGCAGGTTTGATGGCACACACACTAAAACGGAGCAAGCCCAGCAGCATAACCAATAAAACGGATTACTAATATTAAAAAAATAAATAAAAAACATGAGAAGACCGAAACGCAAAGCTCAACAACAGAAACAAACAGCTGAAAACATTACAAAACATCTGCAGCATGCAATCACGAAGTACGAGGCATCAACAAACTAAAGAAAACCAAATACAGCAAGGTTTTTAAAAAAAACACACCAGCAACCACAATCGCGAAGCACAAGGCATCAACTAAAGAAAACCAAATATAGCTACAAATACAGCATAGTTTTTAAACACCAGCAAGCAACTAAAAACACTAGACAGTAATACAATTACTACAAGCAGCAATACACTTACTTCAGAAGGAAACCCAAAGGCAGCAAGCACAGAAACACAGGCCGACTCAAGAATACAAAAGACGCCAGCATTAAACATAACCAGGGAAATATAAACCCTGGATCAAAACGAAAATAAGTAGGCTAAGCTAAAAATGCAGCTGCGAAAGGGAAGCACGTGGCACCCTTACAAACAGAAAAAGATTAACTCCACTAATGTGCAATTAAAAACTTGGGAGGACACAATATAAGGGCTAGGGAGGCATAGAAACAGGGACAGATTACATTTAGGATACACTATTAAGAAGTAATAAGCAATAAGACTTACCTTACTTATGAAGTAGCAAAACGCTGGTGAAGAAGAAGTGCTTCACATGAATAGAGTCGACCAGATTCGCTAACACAGAAAAGGAGTTCCACACAGCACCTAGTCCATTTATTAGGTTAACAGTGGGCTGGGAAAGGCAGTGTTGACATCACAATGTGGGAGGATCACAGGGATTCTGTACAGCATGCAAATAAGGCAGTGTTTACGTCACTTTGGGGGAGGAAACCTCCCAGGATCTTCAGCAAGAGCTATGGCAGATGTGACATCATTATTTAAGAGAAGACTAGACAGTTTTCATCTTGGTTTTAAAACTGAAAGTCAAACAGTACGGAAAAGTATGAAGCCTAAGCATTAAAAGAGAATAGTGGATTTTTTTTTAAAGCTTCGGTTATGTTTTTTTGAGGCTGTATCGCATAACAGGATTTTAGAAAGACATCAGGTAGAGATATTTGATTTGATATCCCGTTGTTTTCCTTTAACTTGTTTTTTTCCAAAGCTGCAGTTTACTTTTGTTTACTGTATGTCCTTCAGCGGCTAAACATCGTAATAGTGCTGTGGTATCTTCTCTACAATCTTGCTGGGTGGGGGCTGCCAGCAAGATGTCATCAACATAAAGTAAAATCTGACTGCCTCTTCGTGGGATGAATCCCGCCAAGTTGCTTGCCATTTCTTGTGAGAATATTGTTGGACTTTCACAATATCCCTGTGGCAGTCGCGTATATGTATACCTTTTCCCCTGAAATGTAAATGCAAACCAATACTGGCTGTCAGGGTGTATTGGTATTGAGAAGAACATATTGCTAATATCAATCTACCACAGAAAAATACTTTTGTTGAGGTTTTAAATCATTCAACAGGGTGTGTGGATCTGGCACCGTGGGTGCCCTTGGTATTACTGCGTCATTTACAGCTTGTAAATCTTGGACCATACGCCATTCTCCATTAGCCTTTTTAACTGGAAATAAGGGTGTGTTGCATGGTGAATAAGGAGATTCCACCAATACCCCTTCCTTAAAGGACCACTACAGGAAAATAATTCAAAAATATATATTTTTTCACTTTTCCTTCAGTTTGGCTCTTTGCAAACCTGTATGTACCACAATGAAGTAGTAAATACTAATTTTATTCTGTTTGTACCCCTGACTGCCCTCCTGGGGGCAGACATCCTGATGAGAATTAGTTCTGTTCTAAAAGAAAATCTAGCCCATAATGCACTGCAAGTCCACTGTATTTGAGATTTTAGTGCCCATAGCTGTACTGTTACAGTACTGTTCCATTCACTTAGAATGGAAGAACTGAGATGAGAAGCTTTTTCAGAGGCCTCAGTAAAAGTATAATTCACTGTCATGCAGTGCTTCTTACAAATGTTTTTCATGCTGATGTGTTAAACATTCTGTGAAAAAAGCTTTCAGAAGTAGTGCCTCTCTGCTGAGATATCAGCTTTTTTTTAGGCATTTAACTTTGATATGCCTCAGTTTCTTCTTCAGTTACTCCTCCCATATACCAACCCCCTGCTAGCAAGAGTATCACATTTCCTGCCCTGCAAGGTTCAGCTATTCAGTCAGCTTTGCATGACAATACACATCAAACAGATTTGCTTGCTGTCTGCCTGGTGTGCCAGTAAGAATGTTCCCTCATCTTTCTTACTCCTATCATCTTGAATAGCACTTTTACAGTAAATCATGTTACAAAAATGTTTTTTCTCAATCTTTCATATAAAGGACTTTACGTATTCCTTTATAAATGCCTGTAACATACACTGATTACCATTCATCTTGTCCACTGACAGATTGGGCTATGTTTGCAAAATAAATAAAATAAAATAAAAACCACAACTCTAAGAGTATAGACATTTCCCTTGCATAGAATTTCAGTCCTTGGCATCGTTTTCCCTTATGCATACTACTGAGTTCTCCTTATATTTCTGTGTACTACTGCTATTGTCTGCACATATTCAGGGTATTTTTTTTTTTAATACAAATTAAATTATTTATTTCATGCTATGCAGTGCCTTCTCCTAATGTTGTGAACAGTGTGCAATACTGTTAGTCCTCAATGTCAACTGTTGTCCATTGCAAGCTGTCAGTACAAGTTTCTCCTTTCACTGATATCCAGAATTTCACTACCGCCAACAATGTTTCATACTACTGCCGTGTTTTATGTATCTTTATGTTGCATTTCTATAAGCATATGAATATACTTGGGTATAGCCAGTTGGGCTAGAATATAATTTATTCTAACAGCATGGTAAATGAGATACCACTTGTTTTGCTTTGCAGACAAGTTAGGATGGTCGAGTTTAGTGGGAAGGAGTTGTTCAGCTGGTATCTGGCTTGCATATTGGTTAAAGGTGTTGCATTTTCGTTCTTTGGGCTGAACTAAGTGACTCGAGAAGTGTTAGGTGCCCGAGCAAGTAAATGTCACATCTACCATAAAGTATCATCGGCTTGGCCTTAACCACATTATTGGCTTGGCTTTAACCATATGGTCTGATCGTTTGGTTTATTTACATATCATATAGGTAACACGAACGAGAATGTCCTTTGAGAAGCATTGTTTTTATGTTTTTTACTAGGCAGGTTTTATCTTACAGCATCAGTGCGGACAAAACTTTATGAAATCTTTTTAGGAACAAGATAGCCTTACAGGTTTGGCGAGATCAACTTGTTTTAATAAATATTTTTAAGTATTATGATGTTTTCCAGAATAGAATGCTTGTTCATATTAGATTTTAAATCTATTTTAGCAGGATGTACAGTATTAGGATGGAAGTACAGGTCCTGTATCAAGTTGACTTATGAAAAGCGCTAGTCGCCCACATAAGTAAATATTATATTTGTCATCACGCACTATTGGACTGGCTTTAACTAAATGGTTTGGTTGTCAGATCCTTTTATATACAATACAGGCAAGTGAATTGAAACTACCTGCTAAGAAGTACTGTTTGTTTGTTTCTCGCTAAGCAAGGTTTATTTAAAGTATTATTGTGTACCTATTTCTATGAAATCCTTACATGAATAAGTAGGTCATATAGGTGTGGAAAGACTATTTTGTTTTAATATATATTTTTAAGTATTATTATGTTTTAAAGTAAAGAACTCGTGTCTAATTTGAACCAGTTCTACAAGGCAGTGCAGTTACTATCATTGAAGCACAGCCTTTGCATCAAGATGTTATTTATTTCTTAATTGAAGATGAGTTGTCATTGGTTGTTATTTTAAAAAGTAAGCAGTTTGTGGCATTAAATGAGACCTGAAGAAGCGTGCATTTTTGGCACGTGAAAGCGCTTATCTTTTATTATTTTTTACATATTCAACTGAAAAAAGCTGTTTTGGAACTTCTTGTGGTGTGTCCTAAGGTTTTTACTCAGAATTTCATATGAATATACTTCTTACAGCAAGGATCAAACTTAAAAAGCCATTTAGCTATGAACATCAATGAAACAAATGTGATGACAGCAATTATTAGAATTATACATAAACATCTACTCGTATGAATTATACATAAACATCTACTCATATGTACCAGAGGGATTGGCTATGGCTTCAGAAAAAACAAAAGTGTGCAAAGCTAAAACATTGGGTGTTGAACAGCTGCTCTGTAACATCAAAGTACAGGCAAGCTAGATACTGTACAAATTGCCCATGGCCTCAACACTGCTTAAAGACAAAATAAAAGTTTCTATAAATTTTGATCAAGAGCAATCATGTCGATGAGCCACCTTTCAGTTATACTTGCCTCAAGTGCATAATTTGTGAAGGCACATGAATAACAATGGCTTGCTTTTCAGTACATGAAGGGACCAGCTCAACTGACAGGTATCATGCTGAGAGAGCACTCCATTATGGTGACATCACCACCACTCGAAGTATCTGCAATTCACTGTTGAGCAACATAAGATGGAGGTGTGATGCATATGCTTGTGAACCCTAAATCACAGGCAATGGCTTATTTGCACATGGAATCCTAACAATAGTATCAGATGAGGCTATAGAACGACCACAGAGTAAACCTGGTTTTAAACTGAAGACACAACTTAATATTCCAGTGGTACCGGTGCCACAAAACTGTTAAATTTCAACATGGACTGCACACAAGTTAGTAGTGTAATAAATTGTACATCCATATTTGTGCAGGCATTACTCCAATGTACCATCTTACTATAATTTACTTGTTTACATACTAGAATACCATGCACACAAGTTAGTAGTGTAATAAATTGTACATCCATATTTGTGCAGACATTACTCCAATGTACCATCTTACTATAATTTACTTGTTTACATACTAGAATACCCTGCTGACTGCTTCTGCAAGTCGTATAAAAAAAGGCACGTCCACAAATGGGAAATCAGTAATAATTGTTGACACTGACTCTTCTTAACACCATACTGTGGCATTTGCATGCAACTGTGAATTATCCTGCAGCACATTAAATGGAAAACCTCACTCCCTGCAGCAGATCGCACAGCATTATCTTTCTAGCTTCCTGGTACAATTTAAAACACTATGTAATCCAACTGGTTGGTGAGAAACTCATGTTCCAGAAATTCAATACACACATGCCTGACCTATCAGAACATATTTGACAAAGTGAAGGCACTGCTGTGTTCAGGAATTATAAACCCCTCTAATGCATATCTCACAACATATGAAGCACAACTGTGAACCCCAATCTTCATAGAATCTGACTCGTACAGAGTGCCAGGTAGCCAAGTAACACAATATCCCTTACAATACCCATCCTGACATCCACACTCCATTGATTGTCAGGGTTCCGTGCCATCCATTCTGAAACCTCAACACTAGTCTATTGCTGAGATGGTTTGTGTAGTTTATGGCACTGGTAAAAAGGAGCAAAATAACCTTTGGAAAATCTGGGCAGAGAGGATCCAACTCGGAGAGCTTCCCCGTCTATCAAATCAACCCACTCATCACATTTTTGATAAACGTTCCAGAGCTGGGACAAAAATTGCATTTCCGGATGTGATTTTAAATGTCATTTTTAAATCCTGTATGACTCTCTGCAAATGATATCAGGCAAACCACCTAGCAGTATTAGCTAGTGCAAGTGGAATGCACCGACTCCAGGGGTTCCAGTAAATGCTTTCCTGTCACTCCTGCCAGGCTATATCAGTCTGTTTCACATCACCCATGCTAAACATATATACTGGTGAACCATGCTGCCTTTCCCGTCTATTCACAAGACACAGACTACACATAAGCTGGTAATGTCAGCTCTGGGCACCTCTTAGTCACTTCATTTAAGAGGGTTGGTCTCATCCATGCCATGCTACGTCAATTCTCTTTGACACATCCAATACTAAAACACACAATGATAGAAAATGTACTGGTGAACCATGCAGCATTGCCCACCTCTCCACAAAACAGTGCTGCAACAAGCCACATCATGTCATCCCTAAACAGGATTGGTGCCAGTGCAGCTCAAGCTACATTGTTCAACGTTACATCTCACACACTCGCACGCTGATGCACTCAAGACATTCAGACACATACATATAAACATTCACAAAGGTAGACTTGCAAGCTAACATTAATTTCACACAATTCCCCCAACACGTCTTAAAATAGTGATGTACAACTTGTGTGCAGTCACTGTTCCGATGCCTCAAGCTCAGTGCAGCTACATTCAGTTGAAGCAAGCACAGTGCAATATCCCCCCTCTGTTTACCTAACTGGGCTGCCATTGCTCCAACTAGTCTTCATCAGTCTTGTTTTGTATCACAGAATGCTACAGATAACCAGAATGTGTCATTCAACTCTGTTTACTTTTCTCACCTCTCCACAAAGCGATGAAGAAACAGCTATGGGTGACCCTAGATGCTGTTGATGTCTACTTTAGGTACCCACTATGTCTTGAAGTAAGACAACTGAATAGATTCTAGATGCTGCACCCAAAAGTTACGTGCCAGTCCATCTCAGACCTAGTTTTCCCATAAACCCATAAGCTTCCTAAATGCATCTTGTATGGGACCTGACAATATTCCTGGCTGTGCTCTTTATCATTAACTTTGTCTTTTTGACATCCAACAGACAGGCCTCACTGAGACCAACGACTGGTGTCAGAACCATGGCCTTAAGCTCAATGCCAATAAATGTGTTGTCATTCCCTTTGGGAAAAAACCCAGTTCCCATTAACTACCACAATGATGGTAGTCCACTGAACACACAAGACATTATAACAGATCTGCGAACACAGGTTGACAGCAATCTCTCCTTTGACCACCACACTGCCACTGTGGTCAGAAATCCTTCTATGTGGTACATCTAATTACTAAGGGTTTTGCATCCAGGAAGAAAGAGGTCATGGTTTCCCTCTACTCTTCCCTCATTAGTACAGTCATTGAGTACAATGCCCCATTTGGCATGTACATCACTAGACACCTGCAACAACAGGAGAGGCCACAAAAGTACCTCAGAAAAAGAGTATCCTAGGCCTTAAACACTTGTCCTTTATGGACACACTCAAAGGACAAATATTCTCTGTTTCATATCTCCTACTTACAGGTGATCTCTGCTTGCCTTATCAAGCCATATCTGACCCAGCCATGTTAGAAATGCTACATCAATAGAATTTGCAAGCCATCTGTTCCACATGTTCCAGAGTCCTCAACCTCATTCACCACAATCAACAGAACGGGCTGGCAGGACATGTTCATAACCCAGAGACTGCCCATGCTATGCAACACACTTCCCATACATGTCACACGTCACACAGAACACCTTACTGGCCCTCTTCAAAAGAAATCTTGATGAGTCGATGGTGAAATTGAAAATTCACCTAGGGGATCACTCCAGTCACTCTAATCGACAGATGCACTGGAAACTAAGGTCAGGGGGCATGATGCCTGGCTAATCCTATGGCCTAGGTTTGTGTAGGCTCCAATGAAACTATGAACATATAAACATTACTAAACCTGGAAAATGCTGACATCTGTGCAGTTACAGAATTCTGGTTCAAAGATGCGCAGAGCAACCCAGCGTTACCCGGTTACTCATCCTATCATACTTTGAGACTCCAAACTCTGGGCAGTAAACCCACCGGAGGTGGATTTTCAAAATACATTAGAGACATACACACCTCTACGCTGGCTAAAGAGTATGACACACACAAGACATTCCAGGTGCAGTTAACCATTGACAAGATCACTAGTAAAATCATAGTTAACTACCTGCCCACACATCTCACTCATCTTATTTGTACCTGTTTGAATCTATCAAGATTCAACCCTTTACCCTGATCCTGGGTGAAAAACTTTATGAACATAGACTGGAAGAACTCATGCCTGAACACAAATGCCCACAGCTTACCTTGATTTTGTCCATGCCGATGCCTTGAAACAGCTAGTTGATAGTCCCCACAAGGGGTGGTGATATCTTTGACTTGGTATTAACCAACATGAATCAACACTGTAGTATCCCTAAAGTATCATTTGCTCTGTTAAGATCCTGCCACAAAGCGGTCACTTTCGAAGTCACCATCTCATTCAATCTCCTCTCTAGCTAGTATCAAACATACAAACATCTCCAAATCTGCCTACAGCCTCCAGTGGGATGTTATAAACAGCTTCACAGATGCCTCCCCCTATGTTGTAACTGACACTAGTATCCAAAAATACAAAAAAGCACTATGAGAGCAATTATATAGATGCATAGAATCAGGAATACCCTACTGGACTAAGTTATCCACCGCAAGGAACAGTGTACCTGTCTGGTGGACATATGCAATAAATAAAGTCTATACCAAAGATAAAAAATTTCTGTCCAAGACCAATAAAGGCAGGTGCCCAGTTGGAATCAATATCTCCTTAGCCTGAACAAGCAAATAAGAGCAGTAATGAAATCCCACAAAGCAAACCTAATTGGTGGCCACATCTACTAGAGACTGTCTTCCAAATTGATAACACATTTAACAAATTTTTGTCTGAATCATTTAAATCACTAGCAAATACCTTATCCCCAGCTAGCATTACTACACCACCCTCAACAGCTAATAATCCTCCTGCATTTACTCTACAACCAGTGCCAAACATCACTCGTCCATAAGCTTCTCCAAAAACTTAAACCGTGTACTCCATCAGCTGACCTCCTCCCAGCTGAATATCTGCAAATGGCAGCAAGTGCTCTAGCCTTCCCTGTCTCCATCTTAATAAACAGAACTATTATAGAATGTACCATCCCTTCTCTTTGGAAAGTTTCACATATTCCATTGCATAAGGGTGGTAACTTAACTGAACTTGCAAACTTATGACCCATTGCCATACTCTCTCCTTTAGCAAAAATCATGGAGAAATGTACCCCCAGCAGCTGCTCAGGCATCTCCTACAAAATAAGCTACTGGCTGACTGCCAGCATGGCTTTAGACCATTTCACAGCACTACAACTGCTCTTTTATCCTTCTCTGACTGTATTAATAGAAATCAAAATAATAACCTGCTTTCCTCTGCTCTCTTTATAGAACTCTCTAAAGCCTTTGACATGGTTAATCACGTAAAAGGCTTTTATGAGCACTGCATCAGTTAGTATTGACAATGGATTGATTTATTTGCTTGCTCAGGACTGAAAAACAATTTTATGTCCTGCCTCATAAAGTCAAATACGGTTTCCAAAAACAGGAGACTCCAAAAAATTGTATGCAGTAGGATGGAGCTAGAGGCAGTTATTGGGTGTGCTAAGAATTTTCATATCTGACAAACAATTTGCTGTACTGTTAATATATTCAGAATTTGTTTGGCTGCAAAACAAGATTGTTTGAAAAAAATAAAAATCATTGCTCCGGATAGAAAAGAATGTAACTGCAGATCCTGGAACAACCCTCTTGACCACAGACTAAAGTATGGAATAGAATTATGAGAAATGGTTGCATATCTATAACCAATGGAATGAAACAAAACTTCGGATTTCTTTGTTTTGCATGGCCTTGAAACAATGACGTTTTTAGGAGGCTATTCATAGCTTGTAATTGAAGTCGTTCTGTAAAAATAATTTGCCTCAGATTTTTACTATGGTAACCTGTACTGGTTGCCAGTTTGGTGTCTTAAAACATAAACCATTTTGAATGTGTCCTCATTAGAAATAATCTGCTTGGGTATCTAGCTTGTGCCCTGAGTTCATTAATCTTGGGGCTGTTGGAGGTCTAAGAGTTCGGTTTAATTTTTTTTTTTTTTTCTGAAGCCATAGCTTAGGAAATCAGATGGCATTTAGGTATTTTTCAAGTTCAGACAGGCAACTCAAGTCATTTGAACAAGAGCATTAATGTCAACTTTAATAAGCAGTTGTCTGATCCTAGACATGTTCTTTAGGTGGAAAGAAATGTCACCACATCTAACATATGAACCTTAAAGACTGTAGTCCATTACAACTCCAGTGTCATGCATTGTGTACAGACAAGCCAGAGCCTTTCACATTGGGTTTGACAAGAGAAATAATCTAACACCATTACAGATGCATAAACAATTAGAACTTTATTATGTAATAGGCTTAGTCATAGCTGTCATCAGTGCAGATCAGCATACCATGTAAGCATGTTTTACATCACATGCAGCAGTACTATCAAAGAAATGGAGCAGAATACGAAGCTGAATGCCGTAAGCATATGGGGTGATACCTTACTCCACAACTGTATGTGATGTCTGCTAAGGGTAGCATATAGACAGTGAACAAGGGGATCCAAGCACAAAGCCACAAAACAACAAGGCTAGAACCTTAGGGACAATAAAACCAAGATGAAACACTGGGATATGTTCAGCAGATATGAAGAAAGCCAGGAAAAAACTTGACCTTCAAGTCCATTTTGGTCTGCAGACAATGGAGCAGCACCACTTATTTCACAGGGACCCATGACGCCAATACTGCCAATACATTGGCTCTGACAAATGCAGAGTAAAATGTATTTTATACAACAACCCCCCCATTAATATTCCTAAACGTGCACACGGATTTGTCAGTGTGCACGTAGTAAATCAGAGTTATAGTAATGGAAAAAGATGTGGTCGCCCAAACTTTTTCCATTAGTATAACTTTTTTTTTTTTTTTTTTTTTTTTTTTTACAGCAATGGAGAACACAAGATCTCCGTTGCTTTTACAACCCGTCTTGCTATGTTAAACAAGTTTAACATAGCGGGACAGCTTTAAAAAAAGCAACGGAGCATCTGGCTATGTTAAACTCATTTAACAAAGCGAGACACTTTAAAAAGCAACGGAGATCTTGCTTTCTCCATTGCTTTTGCCCACAGCTCTGATGTACTGAGTAAGTGTACATCAGAACTGCCGCAGAATACCAGACAGCTGCGTAAGGGCAACAAGGAGGCATTATACAATGCCATTATTTAAGAAAAGTAATTATTTTTTTCTTAAATAATGTCATTGTATAATAGCAATAACCCACTTCTGGGTGTGGGTAATGCTGGATTTACCCACGGTTCTTTGTTTGGCCACTCGGGCTTCGCCCTTGTGACAAACCACACCAACCGTGAGTAAATCCAGCATTACTCACACCCAGACGTGGGTTATTGCTATAATATCTCACTCTAAGGAAATCTTAAAATATGTTAGTGAGTACTTTCCATAGATTATTAATGTCTTTATGTATGACCTGACTATTTTGTAACTGTAATTTGTCACTTTTGCAAAAGTACCACGATGCTACATTGACTGACAATAAAATTATATTATAACTATAAAAATGGACTATACTCTTGGAATCATGAAAGCTTTGCATATGAAGTACTTGTCACCCAGTTTGCAATCATCACATTTTGCCATTAACGGCATGGTCCCCATTTTCATATCTGAGAACAGCAAGATGAACTTTAGTGGCTCCATGCAGATACATTTTAGACAGGGTAATACTGTTAAAAACAATGTTGAGAAACAGGTAATCCCCTGTCAATGACCACCATAATCAATGATTAAGAACTGAAATTATGATTTAGATGGCAATTAATCTAAAATGTATCTGCTGAATGCTTGCAGAAGGTCAAGAAAAAGCAGCTTTACAATCCTTAGTTGGCTGAAAATTAGAGATTTAAACTTAATTATTCTTCCGTGATCGTGGTTTACCAAAAGGGAATAACTGCAATAAGCTTTGTGTTTCTGAATCAGCAGTGAGCATTAGGAATTTTTCATTTTTCAACATACATATACATATATACATTTTTATATAAATATATATATATATATATATATATATATATATATATACATACATACATACACACACACACACACACACACACACACACACACACACCATTTTATTTATATATATATATATATATATATATATATATATATATATATATATATATATATATATGTGTGTGTGTGTAAAAGAATCACACACACACACAAACATTACACCAAGTCCCCATGGACTATGATGTTAGCAGATGACGTTGTGATCTGTAGTGAGAGTAGGGAACCGGTGGAGGAGACTGGAGAGATGGAGTTATGGTCTAGAGAGAAGAGGAATGAAGGTTAGCAGGAGTAAGAAATAATATGTGTGTGTGAATGTGAGGGAGGGTAGAGGAATCGTGAGGATGCAGGGAGTAGAGTTGGTAAAGGTGGAGGAGTTTAATTGGGATCAATAGTTCAGAGTAATGGTGAATGTGGAAGAGAGGTGAAGAAGAGAGTACAGGCAGGATGGAGTGGGTGGAGAAGATTATCAGGAGTGATTTGTGACAGACGAGTACCAGTAAGAGTGAAAGGGAAGGTCTACAAAAGGGTAATGAGACCAGCTATGTTGTATGGGTTGGAGACTGTGGCATTGACAAAAAGGCAGGAGTTTGTTGTGGCAGAGTTAAAGATGTTAAGATTTGCACTGGGTGTGATGAGGGTGGACAGGATTAGGAATAAGTATATTTAAGGGTCAGCCCAGTTTGGAAGGTTTGGAGACAAAACCAGAGGCGCAAGATTACGTTGGTTTGGACATGTGCTGTGGAGGGATGCTGAGTATATTGGGGAAAAAGTTGCTAAGGATGAAGCTATCAGGTAACAGGAAAAGAGGAAGGACTAGGATAAGGTTTATGGATGTGGATGAGAGAGGACATGCACATGGTTGGTGTGACAGAGCAAGATGCAGAGGACAGGAAGAAATGGAAATAGCTGATGCGCTCTGGTGACCCCTAATGGGAACAGCTGAAAGATGATGAATTTATATATATATATATATGTATATATATGTATATATATATATATATATATATATATATATATATATATATATATATATACATATATATATATATATATATATATATATACACACACACACACACACACACACACACACACACACACACACAGATAAAGGCCATTTAGCACAGGAACAGCAGAGACATTGGGATGGCAACACTTAGAAGGAATAAACACAAACATCCAGATCACAGGGAATGGGCTATGGCTGTATAACAAGAAAATGGTGTAAAGCGTTAGGATTTAACTGCTACTGACCTATAACATCTAAGTAGAAGCAAGCCTGCAAAATTAAAAAAATAAAAAAACATGGCATCAACAATTGACAAATATTCTCAGAGTTTCCCAAAACCTAAGGAACAATGAATTATGCATAGTAGACACCTTTGATGTATCTTAGCATCTAGAAGTGTAGAACATTTGAAACCTGATGAATAACAATGAATATGGCTTTCAGTACTGGAGGAATCAAGCAGAGATACCAGGTATCATGCTGAGGTGATGCATTAATTATGCAGACACTACAACGACTCAGTGCAAGTTCAATGGACTGCTAAGCAGCAGAAGATTAAGAAGTGTTATGCATATGCATGGGAACCCTATGTTACAAAGAACAGCTTACCATTTACAGATGAGGTAGGAGAAGAATCGCAGGCAAAACCAGTTTTTGCACTGAAGATACACATTAATATGCACATGGTGCTTGTGTCACAAAACAGTTGCATCAAAGCATGAACAAGTGACCAGAAAGTAGCTCACACCAAAGTTACATCCATAACAGTGCAATCTCTGTTCCACCTGCCAAGAAAACTTAGCTGCATTCAGCAGATGCAGATGTGAGGCATTATCAGTTTCTTGTTACCTGAGGAGAGCTTGCATGTTAACATAATGGAATTAATAGTGATCACATGTGATATCAGTACCATGTTCTAACATCAGACTAGCAATTACTCCTTTCCTTACATGTGCATCTAACTGCCAATTCAAACTGGGAACAAGGGGTAAGAAATACCTCAAGCATGCACAATTCAAAGCAGACAAATACACCCAGATATGCTGAGCCAAATGCATGTAACCTTCCTAAACTACAAAGACCTCCTAAATGAAGTACACATAAGAAATACCCTCAGCAGTCCCAAATGCACTCTCAAAAAAACACCCACATCAACACATTGAGGTAGAGGCTCCATGACATATAGCTCTAAGTCCATAAGGCAAGTTACCATACAATCTAACATTCTAGTAATTGGAGACTCCATCTTGAAACACACTAATGCCCCCCGTCACCACCCTTAGTAAGGAGAAAGTTAGTCAGTTGCTTATCAAGGGCTAGTATCCTCCACAATTATGCATGCACTCAGGTCACTGGACTATAATTACCAATGTGACTAAGTCATAGTCCATGTTGGGAGTAACTGACCTGTGATGTACCTCCCTAAAATATAGGGACAGAGACACACCATACAACTCTTGCAATATGTGTCTCAGGATGGTATGAGCCTAGCATTGAGCAGCATTTTACTTTCTCCAAGGATGATGACACAATACGAACAAATGAGGATCAACTTCAATAAGTGGCATAGTTTCTGGTGTCATTCTAAGGGGGGGGGGGCAATATTTGTCAGCATGTAAGGAGATGGTCAACAGGCCATGCTGCTTTAACAGGGACTGTATGTACCTCTCCTCTCTATGCTTTCGAATATTAGGTAAAACATTGTCTTCCCCCATAGTGCCTTTTTTAGGCAATGCCAAACAGAAAGTACTTGCAACATAGCAATTCAAACCCAAGAAAATCTAAAGTTACTACTCATTTCTCAGAGTCTAAACATAAAACGCCACTGCCTAGAAGCTCTCTTTATCCTAGAGAATGCCGATATATGTGCAGTCACAAACATGGTTGAAAGCCATGGAGAGGACACCAATAGTGCATTGTTATAATGCCCGGAACACATTTTAGGCCAGCTACTTTACAGAACGGGAGTAAAGACGGAGGTGTCTCTATTACATAAAACAGGACAGTGCACTTGAGCTGCTCCATGTTCAAGTCAACTTAGGTAAAATACAATACCACTTTCTTAGAAGCTATAGGTACCCCTCTATGATCCTGAAAAAAATTACCATGTATTTAAACTTTAGAAACACTAACCGTACAATTCGATACCATATTTATAGGTGATCAGTTACCCTGCTGTTAACTAAGAATCCTATATAACTGCAAATGTACATGCAGAGATTCCTGGATTTTGCAAACAAAAACTCACTGGATCAGACAGTCAATACACAAACCAGTGTTGCAACCATACTGGATCTGGTCCTTACTAATATGGGAGACTGCTGCACACCACCCACTGTAATGCCTTCCCCAGTAAGGTCACACCAAAAATGGTCTACTTTGAAGTAAAAATAAAACCTCAGATTCTCAGTAAACATGGACTATCCAGGAACTATTCTAAGATTAACCTCCTGCTATCAAACGAGAACCTTGCAAAATTTCAAGCCCCCTATAAAGCCAACTTATACTTCTGCTTGTGCAGAATTGTTGACAAAAACACTATACAAGCATGGTTGAATCATAAAGTCAATTGAAGTGTATAGCAGGAGGAAGAAAATGATGGCAAAAGTTGAGAGTTACAGCACCCAGCAGGATAAAAGCACTCAAAATAAACAAACAATTTACAGGACAAAAAAGTATACCAAAGGCAAATTTGGCATCCCAGTTCATCAACCACCACCAAGCATTCTTTAGCTATGTCTGCAACCTCAAAGGCAATACACAATTCTGTGCAGAGCTCATTGTAAATGGAACCACCTATACTGAGGCAGACGATATAGCAAACCTCCAGGCTGATAAATTCTGCTCCTATTTTAATAGTCTCTCTACATCAACCTTCCCTCATGAAAATTAACAAATCTAACTCCCCCTACTATGACTAGGGAACAGGTCCTTAAATATTCTCTCTAAGACCATGAACACTGCATCAGTGGGCACTGGCAATATCCCTTCATGCCTTCTAAATAGCATGAAACATGACCATCATGGCCTCTGGAATTACTAAATTAACTGTAGCCTCCAAACAGGCTTAATGCCTCATGAATGGAGAAAAGCATCAGTCATCCTTCTGCACAAAGGTGGGCCATCTACAGACCATGGAAACTACAGACCCCCCCCAAGTCTCACTAGTATTATATCTAATGTCATGGAAAGAATTATCATGGAGATGATCAGTAGATATATATAAAAAGTCCAGACACTGGACCCAACACAGTTTGGTTTTGTCAAGGGCAGATCATGCCTACTCAACCTCGTGGACGACTTTGACAAGGTCACCAAAGTAACAGATGAGGGAAAAATCATGCAGACTGCCTGCCTTGACCTGGCCAAGGCTTTAGACAATATCCCACTAGAGCCCTGTTGACAAACTCAAGAGGTTAGGTACAAACCTGGATGTCAGTTGGTGGATAGCAAAGTGGCTCACAGACAGGACCCAGGAAGTTAGAAGTGAGAGTCGACCTCTACAAAGAGCCTAGTCACAAGTGGAGTGCAACAGGGATCATTCATTGGACCGCTCCTTTTTGGCATTTAATTCTCACAAATCATGGCCAATGTCAGTGGTCTCTAGCTGAAAACATTTTCAAGACGATTGCAAATTAGGAGCTGTCATTGAATCTCACACTGACAAAATGTTCTCCAGAAGGGGCTGAGCGAGAGAAACAACTGATGTCCGAGCCATGGACTAAAACTAAATGCCAAGAAATGCATAATTAGTACCTTCTGGGAAGTTGTCCATCTCAGGTACCTATCAAATTGACAACACACCACTTAAGAGTTGACCCAGCAGTCAGGGACTTTGGGACACAGATAGTTATCTACTCTTTGATCATCACGTGTCTACAGTGGTGAGGGGAATCATTCTATGATGTGCAACTTATAAACAAAAGCTATGGCACCTAAGTCTAATGCAGATATTGTTCCACTGTAGTTGGCATTGATCAGACCATTCAATGAGTACAAAGCCCCCTTTGGTATATGCCTAACTAGGCATATTCAACAACTGGAATGTCCACATAGGTAGCTCAATAAAAGAATTAAAGGGCATAATTAATATGTCCTATGCTGACCAACTCAAGCCCCTACCCTTGTATTCTCTGTCCTACAAGCTTTTGAGGGGAGATCTGTGGCTGGCATACAGGGCATTGGCAAACCCCACTTTGATGGACCTCCTGCATATCCACAAAACAAACACTACAAGACTTACCCATTCTAAAGAATTATACCTTGCCTATGATATAAATAAGACCTGCTAGAGAGATAGGTATGTATCCCAGAGAGTACCCAGTTTATGCAACAGGCTTCGCATCCATGTGAAGGAAAATTCCTCCCTAAATGAAATTCAAGTGCAACTAGGACAATTGGATGGAAAACCGGAAATGCATCCCTCATTTGGCACCCATTTCTTTAATGGACACAGGTAGCCTATAAATGGTTAATCTGTCAGGACTGTGCTCTCATTTCTAAAGGGTATCGATCGGACAACGTCCCGCTGTGAAGTGACAACGCCACCGCAGCACCACCACCGCACTGATGTTGCTTTTTTTGTGTGTGTTACTAATCTTTGAAACTCATTTCCTCATCATCCAAGGCTGCAGCTTAAGTGTTTTTAAATTATAATCCAGACAATAAGGTAAAAGCAGAAACACTTGCCACTGTGGAATCATATAATCTGCAACGGAGCCTTCAACTACCTACCACATGCTGCTATCAGACCTTATGTAGAAATCCAGCCAGCCACTGCCCCTTCCTACTACCTCTGCACATGGGGGTGTTTTTTTTATTTTTTTATTTTACATTTGTTTACCGGGAAAGTCCGACTGGACACAAGTCCATTTTCAGTGGTGGCCCGGGGAGAAAAGCTCCAAGAGAAATACAAACAGTATAATATAATACAGTACAGTACAAAACAGAAACATTATACAATGCATTATAATATAGGAGAAAGCCTTAACAGCTTTTACATACAACAGTGAAAAACAATGTAACAAAGATGAACAAGTTCTACAGTAAACCATGTAATTTTTTTTGTTCAGTAAGGGATATAAGGATGAAGAAAGCATTTAGTCACGTCACTGATACCTGGGGTTCTTTAGGAAAAAAAAACTGCAGTCTAGTGATAAGTAACAAAATTTGTATATCTGATTTTAGTTTAAAGGATGTAAAAATAACTTATTCAGGTTACAACTTTGCTTCAGTGTAGTAGTAAACTAAGTTTATACCACTGAATGAAAGTCTATTTGCAAGGCCATAAGAACAATTCCATCATCAACACCAGTTTTAATTTGCAGACTTTCCAACCACTTGTATAATCTGTCTGGATGGGAAAATGACATATTTTCAAACAGGTCCCTCTCATACAGCCTTATGTTGTGACCATGGATTCTCAGAGTTCTCAGGGTTGGGGTGTCACTTCAACAGTGACAATCATATAGAGCCAATTTTCACACCATCAGGTGGCTAACCCTGCCATGGTTGCTATTCCATAACACACTCGCACATACACACTCATACCTACAGACAATTTAGAGTGTCCGGTCCACATACTTCATGTCTGTAGAATGTGGGAGGAAATGGAGCACCTTGAGAAAACCCAGACAAATACAGGGAAGGCATGCATCACAGAAATTAACTGGAGAACCGCTTTGTTATATTTTATCTCTTTAGCTCTTTCTCCTACTCCCATCTTAAATATACTCATCTAACCATCTCTGTATATTTAACTCGGTGGTGGTGCTGCAGTAGTGTTGTCGCCTCATCGCAAGATGTTGTCCCGTTTGATTCTTAGCTAGAGCGTCTTTTGTGTGAAGGCACGCGTGAATGGTGTGTGCCTTCGTTGAAGGTTGCGGCAGAACTGGTAACTAGGCATGTAAAAATCCACTACTAATCAGCGGACTGGAGTTCCGCTGTGGCAACCCCTAACCGGGATAAGCCGAAAGACACAAACGAGCGCACACAACATAGATTATAAAAAATAAACGTAAAGGAAGTCAGTACATTAAGTTAAAGAAAGCTGCACTGCTCTTGTACCTGTTTAACTCTCTGCTTCAGCCTGGTGTCAACAAAACCACCGCTTTTATTTTTCAGAATTTCCGGATACCGTCTTTATCAGAACTAGTCAAAAAGCAACATTGCTTATGTTTTAAAATGATAAACTAATTTATCATCCAATTCCAAAAGGTCATTAAAAATGAACAAGAAATCAAGAGAGTAAAGGAAAGAGTGGTTACGCCCAAAGCATCGCAGAACAGAGTGCGAGGTACTTTTCTTAGACATTACCACTCGGCGTTAGTTTTTAACATAAATAAGCAGCAACTAATGCTAACAGCTCTTAGAAAAAATGATTGAACACATGTAAGCAGCAACAGCTTTGAAGACTGTTGTTTCAACATACCTGAAATGAAGAAAAGCAATCAATTTCCAGCAGCAAACCTAAATCCACAGTTGGAGGCTATAGTCCGTCAACAAAACAGATGGTGCCAGCAACTTGAGATAAACTAATAGTTCCTGCTGTTGCATGGCATTTTTATTACAGGTGCAGGAGGAGTTCAAAGGAACTCTTGAATATTTAATTAGAAAGGGCGTTATTTTAGGCGTGAGGACTGAAAAGGGCTGTCCTTGAGCGTTCCCTTAAAAAAAAAAAAGTAAACAAACCCTGGGCGTTATTACTAATGCATTACAGCGCCCACACATTGTAAATGAGCCACGAGACAGTTTGCAAGCAGGAAAATGGAAGCCAGTAACGAAGCTGCAGGCAAGGGGACTGAGGGAAACAGTAAAATCGTTTTTTTTTTTTGGGCAGTACTAGTATTACATGATGCTAGTGTCAAAAGATAGGGGAGAAAGAGATGAAGGAAATGAGGAATCATATACAGAAGCACGTAGTGGTCCTAAAGCTGCTATGATAGGTTTGATTCCTGCCTCTGCATCTTTTCTGAAGGGATACTGTCTTTTTTGTGGTCTAAATGCTGACTTTGGCATGATAGTAACTGGTCCTGCTGTACGAATAAGTCCTACGTCTGATTTCCCTGTCGACCAGAGAGTTTCTGGTATACTTCGTAAGGCATTTTCTTTCTCCTCTAACAGGAGTGCTAATCAGCTGTCCTCGCCAGACTGCAAGTGTACAGCTGGGTTGGTCTGAGTTATCCAATTCAATTTCTGTATTTGTACTCCCTGCTCTGACAGTTCTAGTTCTGTTTGTTTTTCCCATCTCGTGACTTTTTCTCCTAAGTCTGCCCATTTTACATTTCTGTTTTTGGTTAGGCCAACATGTGGTATAAAGTGTAAAGAATTCCTGGGGCAATGAACAGCTAGCTACACTCTTCCCTTCTGTGTCCCAGTATAGTTTACGCAATATCAATCTGTTTGCATGATTTTTAAGCAGTTCTTGCTCATATTCCTTATCAGGTCCTGGTGTGTTACAATAATACAGGGTACAGTGCAACAAGTGTTGTTTATCAATGTCAAGGGAGGGGAATTTGCTGATAGCTACATTCATTAACTCTTTGGTCACAGTCCCTGGACCGGTCGTAACCAAGTCCTGGCTGTACCAATAAAACATTTCACCCTCCAATTGCACTGCAAAGGTATCAATTTGTCGTTGTGCTTTCATACCCTGCATGGTTGGGACTACTGCTATACTAAAGCTGCATAAGGTCTCTGCCCAAAAGGTTTACTGGGCATTTGCAGAAACAACAATTTTGCTTTTCTGAGTCGGTCCTGAAACTGGATCGGTTATTGCAATATTACGGGAGAGGGGCTCCCGGTACAGCTGTCCATTAGCTGCTTTTACTAGTATGTAATCAGGTGACACCATGTTTTCTGGCAGTTTGGAGGGGTCTATCAGGGTCCTTGATGCCCCTGAGTCGCACAGAAATTTGACCTCCCTCCTTTCTACCAAGAGTGTAATTTCTGGTTTCGTGTCTGCTAAATAGAGCTCCAGGCTCAATAAAGCTAGGTCTAATATTTCATTTTCTTCATTATCAGTAACTTGCACTTCCTCTAGTCCCTCTGTCACATCCTCATTTGTCCTTTCTCTATTAGTTCTTCCTAGTGATTCTTGACTTTCATATAGTCCGTCTTCACCTTCCTCATTTTTATATTCCATTGCTGCCTTCTTATTTTTCTTGCAATCCTTTGCCAAGTGTCCCTTTTTTACAGCATTTGAAACATTCTCCCCTTTTCTTTCGCCCTTCAAAGTCTTCTGATCGCTGATCAGATGGTTTCCCTGGGTATTTTTCTTGCCCTTTTTCCCAGACTGTACTACATAAACTTCTGCTCCATCTTCTACAGAAAATATTTGAGCTTTCTTTTTTTTTTTTGCTGTTAAAATGCCTTTCGGCATGCCTAGCATATTCAAGTAATGACTGTAACCTACTTGTACGATGGTCTACCATGTGTTTTGTAATAATACTGCCCTTTAAAAATGCATTCTTTAACTGCTGTTCATATGGGGAATCTTGTGTTTGATCTTCAGGAACCTGCATTCCACAGTGGCTATTAAAACATTCTAGCAATCTGGCATAATAACAGTCAACTGTTTCACCTTCTTGTTGGACGCATTGATTAATGCAAGTCCAGTCTGCCCTAGGTTTCCATTTTTCGGAGATGTGGTGTGTAAGACCTTTCACTCTGTTGTCTAATTCTGCGCTGCTATGTGGGAGGGGTCTTTGTGCAGCGTCACAGGTATTCCAGTTGCCACTAATCATGTACCAATCTGGCCCCACAATTTATCTAACTACTTTTTCTACCTCTTCTCCATCTAGGTTATAACTCAACCTCATTCCTTGTAAATCTTCTAGGAATTTTCTAAAATTAACTTTTGGATGGGGAATTCCCTCTGGCTTTCTGGATATCTTCCGGAGTCCACGGTCTGTACACTAAAATAGTTGGGTCCTGACCATCTTGCCCTGCCTGAGGATTGGGTACTTCTATAAGTGGGCATATTTCTTCTGTACTCATAGATCGTAAATTATTAACAGTTTGTCTCAGCTCGATGCTCTCATCTGAGTTAGCTGCCCTTGTTCCAGACCTGGTCTCGATGGGATCTCTGATAAACGGTTTTATTTTTACAATGTTTCTATTCTCAGTGACTACAGGATGTAGTGGGGGTGGACTAACTTGTTCACTTGCTTCGTATTCTGGCAAAGGGGGTGGGGGTGCCAGAGGTGCTGATGTCATTACTAGGTTATTGTCCTCTTTGTCTAAAAACATTGCTTTGGAATTTTTGTTCTTTTGTTCCCTACGGTTTATTTCCTCAAGTCACCTGTGTGCCTGAGTGATTCCTAAGCGACGTTGATTTTTTATTTGACCTTTGGAATCGGTTTTGAGCTGTTTAATAAGTTTGACAAGCGAGGATTTTTCTAATTTTCCGCCGAACTCGTACTTATTAACCCATTTTGAATAATATTTAATATTGTCGGCGCGCTGCGACTGTATGTATTTTGCGTTTTTTTGTTAACGGCGGATTTTGGGGTCTTTTTGTGCAATTATTACCCATTTTGTTCTACCCTTTGATTGTTACGTAACCTCTCTTAGTTTTTAACATGGTACCACGGATTTTGTTATAGTCTCTTCACAATGACTGCCTACTTATTCTGTTTCTCCTGATCTATGACAAGACCGTAATCTTTTCTGTCCCTGACCTGTAAAACAGTCCTAACAGAAACAATACACATCTAGTCCCTGATCTAAAACAGAAAAAAGTAGATTCACCTTACCTGAGCCCTACGTGATTGATCACCTGATTTGTGGAGACCCATCCTTCAGTCGCAGATCAGAAAGTGGCTGGCTTCTCTTGAACGACAATTCAGTCGGAGGACTTTTAATGTAAGAAGAACCGATTTAGTTTCTTCCCCGTACGGTTTCAACCACCTGGCCTGTCTGATCCGAGGTGAAGCGAGGGATCCGGCTCGAAGCACCAATTTGTCAAAGGAAAACACTTCAAAGACCAGTGCACATGAGGTTCAGGTAAAGCTTCCTTTATTACTTGCAGCAAGGAGACAAAAGCATGTAGATACAAGATTTGTCTAAATTACTGGTGTGCAATATGCCATTTTATACAGTTTTCTACAATGCCACAAAGATAATGTTGCTATCACTACTGACGTAGCCGGACACAACTTTCTATATGCTACATAGATAATGTTACTTCAGACTTCCTACCGACACATCTAGATTTGCAAAAACATTTGAGAAAAACAACCTGAAAAACATCCTGCTTGTCCTTGGGCCTTATTCTTAAGACCCCTTTCATTACTTAATTCTTTCATTGTACAGTTCTAATAAATGTGTTACATTTTAGCTGTTATTCAAGGTTTACTTCTAGCTTTAGCACAAGCAGTGCTGACTACGGTTAAGTTCTCCAAACACCTATTGTATTTGTGTTCACTGCAGCTGGTTATTTTCACATGGCATAAACAGGAATAAATGTCTCTCTATTAAGTTTCACGGCATAAGCAAAATCACAGCTGCGCATACTTTTTTCATGACATAAACAGAACTGAAATGCCTCTAGCAGATTCATGCAACATGAACAGAATAAATGTATTAACCCTTTTTAAGCCTGTAATGTACTAAGCATGCATATTACTATTATGCAGTTTCCTAACTAAGTGTGCACACCCTTAAAGTAATACTTTGTTGAAGCACCTTTTGATTTAATTCAACTTTCTTGGGTAGGAGTCTGTCAGCATGGCACATCTTGACTTGACGATATTTGCCCACTGTTCCTTGCAGAAGCACTCCAACTGTCAGATTGTGAGGGCATCTCTTGTGCACAGACCTCTTCAGATCACCCCACAGATTTTCTATTGGATTTAGGTCTGGGCTCTGGCTTGGTCATTCCAAAACTTAAATTTTCTTCTGGTGAATTCATTCTTTTGTTGTTTTGGATGTATGCTTGGGGTCATTGTCGTGTTGAAAGGTGAAATTCCTCTTCATCTTCAGCTTTCTAGCAGACATTTGAAGGTTTTGGGCCAAAAGTGACTGACATTTGGAACTGTTCATAATTCCCACCACCTTGACTAAAGTCCCAGTTCCATCTGAAGAAAATCAACCCCAAAGCATGATGCTGCCACCACCATGGGGATGGTGTTCTTTTGGTGACGCAAAGTAATGTTTTTCACCAAACGTACCTTTTGGAATTGTGGCCAAAAGTTCAACCTTCATCTCATCAGACCATAACACATTTCTCCACATGCTTTTGGAAGACTTGTATTGTTTTGCAAATTTTAGCTGGGCCTGGATGCTTTTGTGTGTAAGAAAAGGCTTCTGTCTTGCAACCCTACCCCAGACATATGTAGAATACTGGAGATTGTTGTCACATGTTGTACACAGCCAGTACTTGGCAGAAATTCCTGCAGCTTATTCAGTGTTGCTGTAGGTCTCTTGGCAACCTCCCTGACCAGTTTTCATCTGGTCTTTTCATCAGTTTTGGAGGGACGTCCAGTTGCTTGCAGCGTCACTGTTGTCCCATATTTTCTCCACTTTTTGATTCTAAACTGTGTTCTATGGTATGTCCAGTGCTATGGAAATTTTTTTTTACCCTTCTCCTGACTGATACCTTTCAACAGTGAGATTCCTTTAATGCTTTGTAAGCTCTCTGCGAACCATGGCTTTTGCTTTAGCAGGCAACTGAATAAATGTCAGGAAAATCCCACTAGGACAGCTGAACTTGTATGTGGGGTTAATCAGAGTCTCTCTAATTGATGGCAGGTGTGTACCCAAGAAGACCGAATACTGGAGGTTTTGGCTTGAGTGCTCGGCTGAGATCGTAACCCTGTAGCTTTGCCAGTGGGAGTCTTTTTGGGGATCTGGAGAGAGAGGTAGAAACCAGCCCCAGACTGACTGTGATCTGTGTCTGCTGTTAAGGGAAATTGAACTTTACTGTGTGTGTACATTTCCTCCCAATGTGTATGTCCCTCACTGGTGCTAGTGGTGAGGTTTGAGGCTCTTTGATTACTGGGCCAGTGCAGGGGCATCACAGTATTAAATGGTCGTGTAGAGTGGTGCTCATTGTTGCCCCTTAGAAGTATAAAGACAGTGGGACTGAATTTGAATAGTGCTTTTGGAATGTGTAGTATGGGGCATAACTGTGTTTTCTGCCAAAATTAGAGGATGAGGCATTGGGACCCTAATATTTTTGATGTATGCGAGTTGGGTGCTGGCATGCATGTCATATGATGTGAAAACTTGATAGGGTATGTGTAGGCAGTTTGTTTATAGGTATTAATGTCTGACATATGGAGTCAGTGGCAGTCAGGTAATTGCTGCGAGGTTTTGTGTGATGGTTGAACGAAAGTTGATTTTAGCAGTAGAGTGTACATGTAAGTCATGATTATATGAATTCCTAATGTAAAGTAACTGTAGTACAGGCTTTAAGATCTAGAAAATGGGGAGAAAAGCAGTGTTCCTTTACGAGGTGTTTACGGGGTAGATAAAAGTGGCTGGGAATCTTCCACTGTAGAAGTGCATGTCAGGGAACTTAGGGTGAGAGGGGAGCAAAGACAGATCATTGGAGAATGGTGGAGCTCACTTCTCATTGTGAGTTAGGAGAGAGAGGATAAAGTATTGAGGGAATTTTACAGAGAAGAGCAAAGGGTGAGAAACAAGGGAGAGATTAAAGGCTGGGAAGAACACAGGAGGGTAACTTCTATGATGGCTATAAAAAAATAGATGATGTGGAAGAGGTAAAATGAAGAGTGAATTCAGTAGGAGTGGCTTGTTGTAACGTAACTATGGCTAATTTCTAATAGGTGAGTTGAGAGTTGAGACTAGCAATAGTTTCAGATTGAAAGAATGGGTGGAGGTAGTAAACTTTAAATATAGTCTATGATGGGATGGGAGGGATTGGGGACAAGATGGGAGAGCAAAAAAGGTCTGAGCGTAGTGGGCATCCCCACATTCCATGAATGCAACCTCATTTCAACAAAAAAAATCTGTGGCACTGAAGGTAAGCTTTTGTTAAGTATAGAACCCAACAGAAGAATTGAGAGGTGCTGTAATATACTACAGTACAGCTAGGGACAATTCAGAATTATGAGCTTTCTGAAGGGATGGAGAAATGTGGGACTGGTGGTGAATATGACAAACACAGCACCGAGAACAGTGCATTAACAAGACAGACCAATTGTGCTTCACAGCTGAGGAGTTTTTTATACCCTTTGTCCCTTTCTTGGGTGTGCAGCAGCAGCCAGCAGTTCTTGGTCTGCAGCTCACAGAGTAGGAGTAGCAAGGAGAGGAAGGGAGAGGAGCTGTCGGCAGAGTGTTTTAAGTAAAATCTATCCAAGATTTCCTTATGCAATAACTAACCGTCCTCACGTATAACACACAGCCTAAGGTAAAATGAGAGGCTGTACTTTAAACAAAGCTGCAGAACTTAGCTGTGTCTTCACAGAGAACTTGGAATGCAGATGTACTTCACGGTTTCAAAAATCTGATGGTCTTTCTTGCTTAGTATTTATTGTTTGGCGTAAGGTGGTTATTCCATGGATGACTGTTGCCTCTAGATAGAGAACACTGCTGTTAGAAGTTTGCTAAATTAGCGGGCCTGCACTCATGGGATGATACAGCATGCTTCTGACATTTTAGTACTTTCTCAAACCCGGCTTAAAACCAACCATCAAAAATGAAGAAATTGCACCCCCTGGGTATGGATCTGTTTCATATAACTGAAGGGTCAACTCCGCGAACCTCCATTCGTCGAGCTGACGAGCAAATTTTCACTTAAACGAACATTCACATTAGCAGTGTAAAACAGGGAATGTAATTAGTTGGCCAACATCAAGATGTTTTTCCTTTTCCTCACTGTAGTACAATCTCGGAGTTGGTATATACAGGTGTGGTGGTTGGGGGCACAGCCTCCCACCTTGGTGGGTTTGACATACTACTCTGTGTGAGTCAGTCACAATGTTGGTCAACTAATTGCTTTCCCTGATTTAGAAATTCGCTGATGTGAATGTTTGCTCTTGTCTGCTCGACAAATGGAGGTTTGCAGGTTGAACCTTTGATTATATGACAATAGACCCCTGGATGTAATATGATTAAACTTGTTCGCAGCACTAAAAAATGAGGTGGTCCAACAATGGTAGTCTCCTAATCCAGTAATATCTTGCTGACATACTAACCTTCAGTAATGAAGACACCTGGACTGCACACTACTCTTTTCAAACAAATGCAAGTCTGTATGCATCTTAGCTGTTTATGTTCCATCTGATAATGACTCTGCTATAGTTGAAGCAGCGTATCTTGGGTGTCAGCAAATATCAAACTAGAAACCACCATGCTGTGTGATATAAGCATTAATTGTGCTTACCCACGCAAGCCTTCCAGTACTCATTCTTTAAATCTGTGTACCTTTGCTCAGTTCATTAATTTTCCTACTCACTTCACAGTCTTCAAATACCTCTTCTTATCTTGACTGGTCCTTATCATGCACCCGAGCAGAATTCTCCAAACTGGCATTCTGCTCGACACCCTTAGTGACCATCACCTTACCTACACCGTCTGGTACTACAACAAAAATTCCCCTACTCCATAGTGCTGCATAGTCCACAGCTTGCATCAGGTCAATGCTTGCTTCTTCACTGATGCACTTAGGCACATAAGCTGGAACCCCATAAAACACTTCTGTCTGGACATGACGACCAAAACTTTCAGTAGCATTTTCCTGAATATCTTTAAATCCCATGTCGTACCAAGAAGCAAGTACAAAAAAGTAATCTAGCCCACTAATTAGTCCAAACATTCTGAACAGATTGTGCATTTTAGGGACAGAGCCTGCCGACACTGGCACAAAAATAAAATCACTCAGACCTACCAAATTTGTAATAGTCTGATAGAGTAAACTGTTCTACGTAAGTAAATTGTCCTACGTAAGTAAACTGGTCTATGTAAAGTGTTCACATAAGTGTAGTTAGTATAATGTATGCTGGACACAGCAATATAGATTCTTGGCATCCACAGGCTACTCCTCTAGACTGTTCTATACTTTTCTTCGTGGACAACATGAGGCTGCCATGAAGCATCCTGTATTTTGTGTGTAAATCAAATAGAGTTAATTCCATAACAGTATAAATAAGCAAAGGGACTGGGTTGGAGATGTTTTGAGGAACTTCGTCGACAGAAGCAAAAATGAAAGGGAGCTGCCATTCAGGCAAGGGTGCTGCCGCAATAACCCATTACAAAAAAAGACTGATGCGTTTATGTTGTAAATGATTATATCGTGACAGAATTTTAAAGTCAGCAGTTAACGCTTAATGTTGCTTCACTGAAATAAATGTCAACTCGAATCTAGACTGTTTAAGTCCATTCTGTTTGCTACTTTAACACTCTTCACAGCTTTGTCAAAAAAATGAGAGACGAGGAAAACTGTGATTGCAAAATAAACAAAGATCTGTCTGTCAAATATTCTGGTCAGTCAACCATCTGGTGTTCCCTGGAGCATCACACTATAACTCAACCTTATGTGCAGTGACTAACTACAATGTAGCCTGTGAGCTTAACACCCATTACATAAATCCTGTTACATCCCTTCTTAAGGAGAACTGTTGAGATGCTTCATTTCAGTCACCTACTAACCTCACTGATTCTACAGAGTCCTTTTTCCTCTCCCCACTTAAGTAGTTAAAAAGAACATTCTCAAACTCGCACCAACTTCTCTAGCTGAAGGTAGTTTACCAGCTAAATTCATTAACGTAGCTCCTGAAGCCTTGGTTTTCCCCTAGTCTTTTCATTAACAGGTCTGTATTCGAACCTTATGTTACTAACTTCTGAAAACGTACATCCTTGCTATGTATAATGGTAGCAAGACTAACAGCTTGGCTAATTTCAGACCCATTGTTATACTTCCTCCTCTTTCTAGCATATTAGAATTCTCAACTGCTCACCAACACACAACATGGCATACATCCAGTCCATAGCACAACTAGACTGTCCTTAACTGCAATCAGCCTACATTGCTGTAACAGTATTTGTCTCCAGTACCATCTTAGTCCTCTCTAAGGCATTGGATAGCCTCACATCCCAAACGTCTTTCTGTCTCAGCTCATCCTGTCAGGCTTTCTTTAAAGCATGTCAAATTGCAACCTGCACAGTTCTGTTTCTTCCCATTCACTGTTGGTGTGCTTTAGACTGTGTTTGGGCCACTGCTTGTTTATATGTTAAAAATGAAACACAGCATCTGAAGTAGGGACTTCATTTGTCAGCAACCTGTGGGTCTTGGATCCGATATCGGATCTGAGCCTGCAACTTGTAACATAGCTTTGGATCCGAGCTCCTAGCTCCTCCCCTCACCCATAATCCCCTGCTAACCCCCAATTACCTCAGATCTAGTTTGCCACGCTTGTGTGTAGCTGGATTTTTTTTGAGCTCTTGGCGATCTTTTCAGATAAGTGAATTTCTCTTCTTTTTTCAGGCCTTTTTTTTGTAGTTTTAAGGTGTGTGAAAGTGTTAGGTTCCTGTATAGTTTAAATATTTGTTTTTTCTCCCTCGCTGGTCGTTGGACGTGTGTGTGATTGTGTTTGGGACCTGGTGTGTTTGTGTAATACTTTAGTTGTTGGGTATGGCAGAGGTCCCAAAACCCATTTTTTCTAAATGCACCGAGTGTGGCCATAAGCGCGCTCGGGCTGATGGCCACACTCAGTGTGTTCGATGCCTTGGGGTTGAACACCTCTCTTCAGGCTGTACCATTTGTGCAGCGTTCAACCCCAGGGCACTGAAAGAGCGGAGGTCGAAGCTGATCTTGGCGGGACTTTTGCCCCCGGATTCGGCTTCGGCCACCGCTCCTCCCGTGGCACCTCCACAGGCTGTGGTGGTGGCCACTCCTGCCCCTCTTCCCCCGGCCGGGATTCAAACTCCCACCAAAGTGCCGGAGGACAGGGAGGCCAGGAGGGAGAAACGGAGGGAGAAGCACCACAAGTGGAGGGCCGAAGCCTCTGCTTTGCCCCCCCCCCCCCCGGCTATGCGGGCTTTTCTCTCCACAGCTTCCAGGTCTCCTCCTCCTCGGCTCCGATCTCAGTGTTTTTCCCCGGGACCCGAAGAGGAGGAGACTCGATCTCCGTCGAGGTCATCGAGGCGGCATTCCAGGCCTGCCTCGGCCTCTCTGAGATCAACGTACAGCATGTCAGATGCAGACTTGGACTGGATGATGCGAAGGTTCATCCAGGCCCAGCTGCAGATGGGAGTGCTCTTGCCTCCCCCCCTTCGGGGGGGAGCTTGACACCTTTCTTTGCTCCGATTGCTCCTTCTCTGACCTGCTTCCCGGGTTCGGAGCGTTCGGAGCAGAGCAGCGTCGGAGCCTGGGGTGGGTCGGCACTGACAGTACTGGGTATTTAGGATCCGACCCTGCCCTCGAGTCTGTCGGGTCCATCGTCGGAGCCGACCTCTCGGAGCTGTGGGCCGAGCTTCAGACCTGAGGGATTCAGTGTGCCTTCGGCTCCATCCAGGTTGGAGCGCACTGGTCCCTTGGATCCGACTGTCTCGGTGCCGGTTCCTATCCCTTCGTTGGATCCGAGTGGGAGTCGGCTCTCGGAGCCCAGGGAGAGCGGCTCCCCCTCGGCTTTCGATGCAGTGGAGAGGGCTCTGTCAAGAACATCCGGACCCCCGGCCCTTGTCTCGGCTCCACCCTGCACTCCCTCTCTGCTGGGTCAGGCTTCCATCACCCGGCCACAGGGACAGCCTGCTTCGATGTCCCAGGTTGTTCCATTGGAACAAGATGTTGCTGGCAAAGACCTCCTCGGACAGCCCCCCCCCCGAGGAAGTGCCTCGCAAGCACAAGTGTAAGAGGAGGCACGTGGACTCCCCCGAGTCCTTAACCGAGGACACGGACTTGAAGGGGAAGGCTCCCCAAGGTCACCCCCTGAGGATGTCTCCTTTGGAGATATCATGGGAATGCTTAGGATCAGAGGTGGGTGGTCTGCCCCCAAGGCTTCCTCTGACGAGTCCGTGTTCCTGGAGGCATTCGAAGCAGGCACGTGTACCTCTTGGGTGTCCCCTCCGGCCGACCCCCTGGTGGACCTCATCACCACCAGGGCGTGGAAGGAGCCGGACACTATGGAGCCAGTCCCTAAACGTCCGGACAGGATTCTGAGCCCCCCCGCAGACCGGTCCCACTGGAGCAAGGGTCCCCCTGTAGATGCCATGTTGATGGTGGCAGCCATGAAGAGGGAACTAACTCAGTAGAGCACCTCTGTCCATCCACCGAGCAAGGCGTCCCGCTCGATGGATCGCCTTGGGAAGCGGTTGTTTAGTTCAGCGACCTTCTCTGTAAGGTGTCTGAACTATATGGCATATGTCATCAGGATGCAGCGGGATCTTATCAAAGAATACGCTGCCCCCCCCCCCCCCGAGTCCATGTCGGCGGAGGACAAACAGTTGTACTCCACTTGAATGGCCACTCTGAGATCTATTTCAAATGCATCTATGCGGCTTTTGTCCCACGCCACTGAGGGAGCCGCTAGCGGAGCAGGCCTAGTCATGAGACGTCGGGCCTGGCTCTGGCATTGTGACTTTGCGGAGCACTTTAAGGCGTCCTTTGCGAACGCCCTTTTGATGGTTCTGCCTTGTTTGGCAAGACCGTTCATGAAACACTAGTCCAGAGCGAGAAGGACGGGAAGACGTTGTCTGCCGTCGGAGTCCACTTCTCTGCTCCCCAGCGGTCCTTCTCGAAGAATCAAAAGGGACAGAAGAAGATGTGGTTCCAGAAAACGCAACATTCCCAACCTGCTCTGGACAGCCAGTCCTTCCGTGGCTGAGGAGGACAGGGAGGACGCCACCCTAGGGGCAGAGGGGACCCGAGAAATTTTGGGTCCAGGGAATCTTTCTCTGACCGGCCCACGCAACAGCCCTGAAAAGTTGCCCGGCTGCTCCATTCTGGCGGCAGTCGGGGGCACTTCTCGAAGCAAGTAGCGGCATGGGAGTCCATCACATCAGACCGCTGGGTGCTTCGAATCATATCCAGTGGTTACAAAATCCCAATGCATCATGTCCCCAAACTCAGGAACCTCCCCGATGTACCCACCCGATCAGAGGGAGGCTGCAGCCGCAGAAATCCAGCAGCTGCTAAGAAAAAGAGCCATCCAGCCCGTCCCCCAAGACCAACTCGGATTAGGGTTCTACTCCAGGTTCTTTCTGGTGCCAAAAAAGACGGGGGACTTGAGACCAATCCTAGACCTTTCCCTCTTGAACCTTTCAGTAACCAGGGAAAAATTCCGAATGGTCACTCTTCAATCCATTCTCCCCCTCTTACGGGAGAACAATTGGATGTGCTCTATAGACCTCAAGGATGCGTACTACCACATTCTAATGGACAGACAATCCAGGAGGTTTCTCTGCTTCCGGCTGGGAGCCAGTCACTATCAGTTCAGGGTCCTTCCCTTTGGCCTCACCACAGCCCCCAGGGTGTTCACCAAAGTTTTAGCAGTGATTGCGGCCCACCTGAGACTCCAGGGAATGCAGGTCTTCCCGTACCTGGACGGCTGGCTCCTGACCACCCCAACGAGGCATCTACTCTGTTCAGCCAGAGATTACTTTCTCCGCCTAGCCCCCCCAGTTAGGCATCACGATCAGTACGGCCAAATCTTCCCTTGCTCCGACACAAGTCATAGAGTTTATAGGGGCCGAATTAGGTACCAGGGTTCTACGAGCCTTCCTGACTCCGGAATGACTACAGAATCTGAAACTTCATGTGCGGGCCATCCTCCAGTCAGAGGCTCCACCGGCGGAATTGGTCCTGAGGGCGCTCTGCTCCATGGCGGCAGCGATCATGCTCCTCCCATGTGCTTGCCTACACATGAGGGTACTGCAGTGGACCCTTCTAGTGCAATGGTCCTTTCAATCTCTTCCTCTCTACCACCCTATCTCAATCAGCAAGGCTTGCAGGAGGGCCCTGTTGTGGTGGCTTCAGTCCCCAGACCTCCATATAGGCCGGCCCTTCTGCACTCCTCCCCCTCTCGCCACGGTGACCACTGACGCCTCCCGCCTCGGGTGGGGGGGGCATTACTCAGGCAGGACAGCCCAAGGCACGTGGAATGACACAGAGACCACCCTGCATATCAACGTTCTGGAGATGAGAGCGGTGCTGTTAGCGTTGCAAGCACTTCATAATCTCCTCCCCGTAGGAACTATTGCGATTCAGTCGGACAACATGTCTTTTGTTTGGTACAAAAACAAACAGGGGGGAACCAGGTCCTACCCTCTATGCCGAGAAGCCATAAGGGTGTGGGAATGGGTGATTTCCACCAACCGCTTTCTGATCGCAACCCACATTCCGGGACGGGCCAACATTCTGGCAGACAAACTTAGTCGCACCATTCTTTCCCCTTATGAGTGGTCTCTCAATCAACTTGTAGCGAAGCAGATATTCGCAAAGTGGGGGCAACCCTGCTGCGATCTCTTTGCCTCTCCCTCAAATACGAAATGCGACAGCTTCTTTGCTCTGATTCCCCCACCAGGGGAAGCCTCCAGAGACGCTCTGGTGCATGTTTGGCCACCCGGTCTACTTTATGCCTATCCTCCGCTACCCCTGATGCTAAAGCTCTTACAGAAAGCCTCGCGGTTGGGGAGCAGAATGATCCTCATTGCCCCATTCTGGCCTCGGCAAACTTGGTTCCCTTATCTGTGGTCTCACCTAGTGAATCCTCCCTGGATTCTGGATCCCGGCCCGGATCTAATCTCCCACCCATCGGGCTTACCAACACCGAATCTGGACAACCTGAAGCTGACAGCTTGGTTGCTCCATTTCCACTCTTAGTCAGGACTCCCGGCATCTCTTCACCAGTCAAATCCATCCTGGTGGCAGCGCATAAACCTTCCACCAGGAAAGTGTACCGCAGTAAATGGAAACGCTTTTCCATCTTGTGCGGAACATCATAATCTGGATCCCTTCACTGCCCCTTTACCGTCCGTACTGGATTTTCTAACAGGACTCTTTCAGCAAGGAGCTAGCTGTTCGACAGTCAAGGTTCAGTTGGCAGCCATCTCCCATTACCATGTGGGACATGAGACAGGTCCCTTGATGTCGGCTAAATTGTGCAAACCTTTCTCAAGGGTACCTTTCTACTCAGGCCACCTATCAAAGAAGCCGTACCCCCTTGGGATCTTTCTCTAGTCCTTCAAGCCTTGACTGCTCCTCCCTTTGAACCAGCTGCATCGGTCGATCTTAAATATGTGTCCTGGAAAACAGCATTCCTGGTAGCCATCACTTCAGCGAAAAGAGTTTCGGAACTTCAAGCCCTTATCGTAAAGCCTCCTTACTTGGTCTTTCATCCGGACAGAGTGTACCTCAGGACCAATCCCTCCTTTCTACCCAAGGTGGCATCAGAAACTAATATCAATCAGTCCATCAACCTACCGGTTTTCTTCCCTAAGTATCAAAATAAAGGAGAGTATAAGCTGCATTCATTTGATGTACACAGGCAGCTACATTTCTATTTTCATAGGACTGCTGGTCACAGACAATCCGATCAGCTGTTCATCTCCTTTGCCAAATTCAGTTTTAGGTAAAGCTGTTTCAAAGGTTACCTTGTCTCACTGGATTTCCCAATGTATTCTTCCAGCTTATCAAGCTTCAGGGAGGCCCGCACCTGAGGGAGTCCGCGCACATTCCACTTGCTCCATCTCTACTTCTGCTGCCTTTAAATCTAGAGTTCCATTGGATGATATTTGCTCGGCAGCCACTTGGGCCTCATCTCATACTTTAATCAATCACTACAAACTGGACATAATTTTTAGAGGGAGAGCATCCTTTGGCTCTGCAGTGCTCCGGAACATCCTTCCATGATGGCCACCCAAGATTCAGGTAGCTGGGGACTCTGTCCCACAGGTTGCTGACAAATGAAGTCCCTACTTCAGATTAAGAAGTTATGTACTCACTATAACGTTCCATCTGAGTAGGTGACTTCATTTGTCTGCAACCACCCCCCTTCCTTCCCCCTGGCCTTCAGAACTTGGTCCTGTTATATTGTTCTATCTTTTGTTCCTTTGGAACACCTTCTCAGGTATCCATAGAAGGGCAAACTTGATCTGAGGTCATTGGGGGTTAGCAGGGGATTATGGGTGAGGGGAGGAGCTAGGAGCTCGGATCCAAAGCTATGTTACAAGTTGCCGGCTCGGATCCAATATCGGATCCAAGACCCACAGGTTGCAGACAAATGAAGTCACCTACTCAGATGGAACGTTATGGTGAGTACATAACTTCTTATTCTGCTCCTTCCACCATTGATCAGTAAGCTGAAGACTCGACTCTTGCCTGTAGTGCCTCCTCCCTAAAAGACCTTCAAGCTCAGACTCATGAATGATTGATGGCTACGACACAAAAACTTGATGCTCAGTGAAAAAAAAAGTTATGCTCTTCCTACCAAAATCTTTTCCTCTTACTCAAACTTTTAACAGTTTGTCTTTGGAAAATTTACCAGCACCAAACTACTTGGCATCACACTGGAAAATAGCCTTAAAATTAACCTACATATACAAAATATTAAGAAAACCCACCAAAAATGTGCCTTCTGTAGGATAAGATGATTTCTCTCAGACTGTGCCCATGCTGCCAGAGCAACAGCATGTCCCTTACCCAGCCTACTCTGTGCAACCTCTATTCTCACCAATCTATAGGTCACATGTCTAAACTAGTTAGAATGATGTTATAATAAGATAGCAAAATTTGCCTCAAGTTTGCCCTACAGAACTCAGCAGTGTACTTCATTAAGGGAAATAGAGTGGAGCTAATTTCATTACATCAGTCTGCAAGTAACCCATTCCATTCTACACCAGCCAATAAAACATCCCTCCTTATCACCTTTCCAGTGGTATTTCCCATCCAGAGAACTCCGCTTTGCAGACGGTTTCCTAGACTTGCAGACTAGGGCAACATAACTGAAACGGAGACTCGTTATATTCTAAGTTGTTAAACTATTTAATCAAATGGCCTCTGTCTTCAGGCAACTCCAAAATACTAGTTGAAACAATCAAGAAAAAAAAAATTCTGAAATCCTGCAATACCCGTGCAACACTATTCCAGGTTGATCACTTTCTTATACTCTAATTCCCTCACAGCAAAATCTGTTTTATAGCATTTTGCATGATGTGCCCCAGCATTCCTGTGACCTAGTTTCCTTTTCTTAATAAAAACGGACTGTTAGTAGACAGACCTTCACCTATAACACTTTTTAGCTGTAGCCTTTGGGCATTTATCCTTCATATTTAAAGCTTCCAACTTTCATTCCTATTTAGGCTTTCACTGGGATGTCTGTCACTTCATGCTTGTTCACTGGCAATTAAGATTTTATTTGTTAATAACTTCTCTCAGGCAGAACTTTATCTCCTTAACATTCAAGCTTAGCATTTTGTCTTACAGCGGAAGAAGAAACAACTCACAGCGCTGGATACCAAAGCTGTGTGCTTAATTTAACTAGTATTTGCAGTTTTGTTTTCATCACCATTCCCTCCCTTCTTCCCCTGTCTCATCACACACTCTTCCCACTCTAGTTATTTGCTGCCAATACCTTGGTTTCTTTGGTAATGTCCTCCAGTAAATTCCACTCCCCTCTTGCCTCTCCCCTTAATTGCAATCATCCTTATTGGTAAAAATCTCCTTTCTCCACTCCCATGTTGGGTTAGTCCTTCAAATACTTTCTCCTGGTTTATGAGTATGTCATCATGTAAGGTTGTTGCTGTTGTCCTTATGGACCTGCATCATCTGGTTTATTGTTGAGACCTCTGACAGTTATCAAAGCCTCCTTCACCTAAATTATTTTTGTGTGTTTTAAATATTTTGGAATTTGAAGAGATCTTAAAAAAAAAAACTTCAAAAAAAAAAAAAAATCACCAAGAGGATTGAAAATTACTTGCTAGAGACAAGTTTTTTCATGAAGTGTAGCTGCAAGTGGAGTAAATGTATGGAGTTGTAGAGTTGGTATCCATAGAGTCATTTGGCTTTTTCTAGAGTGTTACAGTAATGCTTAAAGAGAGGTGAGTTTATAATGAATTGGCAGATGCTGTTAGATGTAGTCTGGAGTGTGGTAATGTTTTCATGCATGCAGAAGCAAAAATTGAGAGCCAGTATTTAAGTTGAGAAAGGAGCTCTCCTTTCTCATCTCCTCTGCCAGGTTGGGGTCGAAAAAGGGATTTTTTTTCCCTCTAAGAGGAAGAAATTTATTTTGGCACTCATTTCGTCTACGTGGAAGTTTAGTGACTGATCATGCAGTAGTCCTAGGTATTTGAAAGTGGAAATTGTCTCTGTGGAATGGTTGTGTAGGTCAAAGATAGTTAAAATCAGGTGCTTAGTGAATTTTCTGTTGAGTTCAAAAAAGCATAGTTTTGGTGTTAGTGGGGTTGAGAAAAAGTATGTGGTTCACGAGGCATTGGTGGAGCGCAAGTAAATCTGACTGGAGTTGGCATTGAATGTTGGTGTGAGTAAATCTGATGGGTAAATGACCATGTCATCAGTATAGAAGATAAGTGGGAGATCGGGGAGGTTACAAGGAAGTTTGTTAATGAATATGGAAAAGAAGCAAGGGGGTCCAAGTTATGGTATCCTTGTGGCACACATTTGATAATAGATGCAGTGTGGTTGGGAAGATCCTGTTTTATTTCTAAAGTGTCAGTCAGTGAGGAAGTTTCTAAACTGGGGAGCAGCTTCTGGACGGATGCCAATTTCGTTTAGTTTGTTTTAGGGACGATAGTGGTCATTGAGGTCAAATGCCTTTGTCAGGTCTTTTAAGTAGTACATATATAAGGAAGCCGCTGTCAGCGTTTAGCAGGATGTCATCAGTTAGGGACTAAAGTGCTGTCATAGCACTTTGTTCAGGTCAGAATACATGTTTGGAGGTGATCAGGTAGTACTACTGTATGTAGAGGGAGAGCTGGATGTTGACTGTGTTTTCAAGACATTTGCCCAAAATTAAGAGGAAGGACATTGGATGGAAGTGAGAGGCATCTTTTGAGTTGTTTGCTTTGGCAGAGGTTTAGTTACAGCAGTTTTCCAAGTCTGTGGCATGATGTTTTGTGAGAGACCTGTATATGTGGGTGACAGACGCTGTCTGTAGTGATATATGAACCAGGGGGTTTATGTTGTCAGATCAGGTTGGAGTGTCAGTGACCATAATTTAAAGTAAAATAGAGACTTCATGGGATGTATACATTTGATGTGGAAGAGGGAGATAAATGGTGGTGGGGTGGACAGTGCATGATTTGTGGGAGGTGTGGAGTTTGATGGGAGATTCTCCAGAAATATTTTTTAAAGAATTTGGCAAAGTTTAGCTTTACCACATAGAATGCTGTTTTTAGACAAGGTATCACAAGGTGGTTTTCTTCCTGCTAGTAGGTTAACCTCTTTTCAAACGTGTTTGAGGGGGAATGTAAAAGGTTATACAAATCTATAAAGATGATGTTTTTGGTGGGGGGCACTTTCTATTTTTGCCGTGCTTCATCTGTTAGATTAAAAAAAATATTTGAGTTTAGTGAATAGCCTTTCATTTTTGATGGATAAGTAAAAAGAACGTGTCTTACAGCCGGAGGAGAAAGTTGGTTAGGCTTAGAGCTATTTTGTTACGCTCATGTAAGTGTAGTATATGGTTTCATTTGTGGGCTGTGAGACCTTCTGAGTTTGTTTATATTTGTAATGTTTTCTGAAGGCTGTTAATGTTGGTGGTAGTTTCGGAGAATGGTTGACAACTGTAAAGGTGATTGGGCAGTGGTTGCTTTGTAATGGTGGCTGAATGTGTATGCTGGTGTTATAGTTTGTAATAATCAGCCTGGTCTGGAGTGTTTGGAGGCCTTAAGGTTAGGTCTGATTAGTTCTTTTGAGTTGAGAGAGCGCCAGGTCTGCTAGGAAAGTACCTTTGTCAGATGGAGGAAGACCAATGTAATTAAGATCGATGAATAATTATTTTTACATACATACAAATATTTTCAAGCTTGGGCTTTAATGCCCTTCTAGCTTGCCAGTATACCAAAACACTTGCTCCTGTAATAAGTGTCCAGGCTGGTCTTAAAAATATCTAAACTAGTACTTGCTTTAATGTAATTTGCTAGTCTGTTCCATGCATCAGCTACTCTGTCAGAGAACCAATTAGTACACTTCATTTCTGTAGAATCTTCTACATAGGTTTACTGATACTCTAGTACTTTTTTGATAACACCAAACATTCCCAGAGGCAGTTGTCTCTAAATGCCCTATGTACTTGAATAAGATCGGTTAGATCTTTTAGTCTTTCATAATTTAAATTTTCACATCCATGGATGCCCTTGGTATATTTCCATTGTACTCTTTACAGTTTACCTATGTTTGTTTTTTCATAGGGTTTCCATATTTTTTTTCCATACTCAAGTTTGGGTCTAATGTGACTACCAATGATGTTATCATTTTTGATTTCCTAGACTTTATAAATCTTTTTATACAGCCTATGGTTCTCCAACTATTATTATCCGGTTGGTTGATAGGATTAGAAAAACTTGTAGCTGAATCTGCCCATATACCCAGATCATTAAATGAGTCTACAGTTTCAATCACTGTGTGCTGTATTAAATGTTCACCTTTCAATTTGTCTCCTAAATCTCATATGCTTAGTTTTTGATGTATTAGTCAGCATATTCTCCTGTGCCCAAATGGTCAGTTTAGTAGAGTTATTTTGCAGATGTGCTTTGTAACACACGTAATCCGTTTACCCAATTTGTTGTATACTTGTCATGTCCTATTTGTATGCCATGCAACTATCCATCTTATCAAGAGTACATCAATACCTAGTTGTACTAATTTATTGATCAGTGTTTTGTGTATGACCCTGTCAAATGCAGAAGTTGTCTATATAAATTGCATCACAACATAATTTTTCATTCATAGCTGTTGTTGTACTGTTATAGTAGAACATTGTTACAAGTAGAAATAGATCCGTTTTCAACATACGCATGCTGATGTATGGTTTCAAGTCCCAACCTACCCAGTTCTGACAGTAATTTATCCAATATTACCTTCTCCGTTATTTTTCCACAACATGAAAGACGCAAGGGTCTATATGACTCTGGGCTGGTCCTACTCCCCTTTCCCTTGAAGACTGGTTTAATAAGCGCATGTCTCCAATCTTGAGGAATCTCCTCATATTTATATGACCTAGTAAATAGATATAATGGTACCATAATTTCTTGCTGAAGTGTTCACAGGTCATTGTTACTAATAGTCTCCTCCCTGTGCTTTGTTTGGATCCAGTTTGCGTAGTCCTTTTACAATGTTATCTAATTTGATTCCAGTATTTGGGGTTACCTGTATGCCACTTGGACAGCTTATCACCCCTTTTGTTGAGCCAGACTGTTTTGCATAAGATTTTGTAAACAGATCTATAATCTGTTGTGTCTGAGAATAAATTTTAGAATCTGCACAGTTTATCAGTTTGTGTCTCTCTACTCCTTTCACATCTTATGCATCTATAAAATGGTTTCTTATATTGCTCAATATCCTTATATAAATATTCTTCAGTTTTTTCTTGATCTTGTCTCACACTATTCTTAATCTGTTTGACAAGCTTATTTATTTCAGTTTTCAAAGTTGTAGTTCAACCTCTCTTCCATTTCCTATATTTTTTCTCTCTCACCTTAATCAGATATGTTCTTGTGGAACTATATCCCCCTGATGTATGCCTAGATCCTGCTGTTAAACCTTTTTTTTTTGATATTTTGCACTCGTTTTTTTTTTCATAGCTTTTCACGTTACATCTGCAGGTTTTCTGCTGAGCAGCTCACTCCAGTTAGTTTTACATAGTGACTGTTTTGCTGCCATATAATCTGTAATTAACCTTATGTGAATTGGTTCGATTTTGATTTCAGTTTGGCACAATTGTCTAGCAACAAATTAGTCTTTATAACCCCATGATCACTGCACATCAGGGGTGGTAAAACTTGACTTGAAGTAACAGTAATTTATTTAGGAACACAATCCATGTCTAGCATGTTCTGTCCCCTGGTAGGTTTCTTTATAATTTGATGCAGTTGTTGTTCCTGAATATACATTGTGAATAATTCCCTTACTAATATTGTTGAATCAATGTTATTCCACTGTGCTTCTGGTAAATTTAAGTCCCCCGCTAATAATATTCTTCCCTCCTGTGTTTTCATGCAAGATGTGTATGAATTCCTCTAGGTCATTTGCACTTCACTTTGGTGGTCTTATATAGTATGTTCCAGGGTTGTCTTTATTGTCACAGTTGCACAGACTATAGTATTGGTGTCATCACTGAACATGTAATAATTGCAGGTCTCATAATTATCTTTAATCCGTATCATAACACCCCCACCTTATTTTTTGTTAGAATGTCTTTTACAGTAAACATATTTTTACCCAGACAGAACTTGTTTCCAGTCATTGTTCCTTAACCATGTTTCACAAACAATAACATCACTGTTATGAGAGCGTAGCAAATTTTCCAATAAAAAAAACTGTATTATTAATGCTCCTAGCATTAACAATCTTCAGAGATGCATCTGTGAACTGTTAAATTTTTGACCTGGCAAAAATCCTGCCTAGTGTTTGTCAAATATTGCAAAATATCTGCTGCAAAAATTCTCTTCCCTGATCTTGACAAATGCACGCCATCCTGTCTGAACATGTGTGCCCAAAACTAGGCTTGGTTGAGCTACACTTTTCCATTTTTTTAAAACATGGCATTTCTTCCATGTAGGCATTTACTCCAAAAATCTTTTCATTCACAGTGACTTAACTATCCTTTCTGTAGGTGATTTTTGTAAAATACGTCCTAACACCAGTACAGGCTGTACTGTTTAAGAGGGCTGTCAGTTCCCTACTAACAGAGAATCCTTGAGGATGACATTTTGTACCAACATGAGCAAAAACTGATCCATACTTCCTTACATTAAGGCGTTCCAAGGTTTATCTATTTTTGCTCCTGACAAGTATAGCACTATTCAATGTTCATTTTCTTCTTTGCAAATATAAGTATCAGCTCCTCTAGTAATTTAATCTCCAATTACAAGAATATCTTTGCTGGCCAGCTCTGAAGAATCAACAAAAAGGCAGAAGAATGTTCCGTTTAAGCTTGCTCAGCAAAATTACAACAATAACTAAGAGATGAGCGATGCACCACACCATAAAACGTATCTCAACGATTTACTCAGAGCAGATTACTGATAGCCTTTGGAGAACACAAGCATAAACGCGATTCAGTTCATGATTTATTTTTTTTTTTGAACTGTGGCCTCGGTAGCTCATTATAATTGCCGCACTTGTCTTTCTATCTTACATTCCTCTATCTTCCACTTAGTCCAGGTGGATGATCAGCCCGCAGTCTCATAATCCATTTGGATTCCTCACGTTCAGTCAAATTCACCAAATCACCTTCTCTTTCATTTTGTTTTAACTGAGATGATATCATGAAATGGTGGGAGATAGAGGAATGTAAGATAGAAAGACAAGTGCGACAATTATAATGAGCTACCGAGGCCACGGTTAAAAAAAAATCATGACCGGAACCGTGTCTATGCTTGTGTTCTCCAAAGGCTATCAGTAATCTGCTCTGAATAAATCGTCGAGATACGTTTTAAGCTGTGAAGAATCTTCAGCTTCTAATACAGTAATATCTGTTCTGTCAATTGTTACGATGGATAGATCTTCACCATTAGTCTTATTAATCCCACTGTTTTCACTGTGTATTAAATTCTCATCCAGCTGGTGTTGTAAATCCGCAGCTTGAGGCATGTAGTCAACGTCTGTCTCTTTTTCTTGCGGTAATGTTCTTCAGTCATTCCATGTTCAGTTTTGATTTCTCCTTGCCTCTTTTTTTCTACCTTCTCTGTTGGAAAAAATGATGCCTTTTTCTGTAGATGGAAGGTTTTTTGATAGAACAATATTATCATTCCTTGTAACCTGTGTGTTACACAACAAAGCAGTGTCCTTTTTACTGCGCATTATCTTTCCTTTACAGTCATTAATCATTTTTTTCTGCCTCATCTGTTGTAAACTTTCTCCTTTTTCCTTGTTTCCTTTTAAACAAACTGGATCCTCATATTGTTGAATACATGCATCCAGAATTTCAAAGTTGTCAGGGGCATCGTCTTGTTTCACAAGGTTTGAATGATCTTTGCAGACAATAGATGCATCATTTCCTAAACATGTTCTATTTGTTCTGTGCCTAACATTATTGTTTATCAGTCCAGTCATTAATATATATATATATACCAACAGTTGTTCAAGCCGTGCCAATTGCACAAGTGCAGTAATTAAGTCTGGATTTATTTCTAACAATGGTAAGCAAATCATCCCAACTTTTGACATGAGGAACACAGATCAACGGTTACCTTTAAATATGCATAGCATTTATTACACTGTACAAGATATTTGCGCATTAGCAAATTGTTAATGCATACTCATTTAAGGAATCCATATTCAGCTTCAAACGAAAAAATATCGGGACAGTTATTAAGGATATTAGTGGTGAATGATCTGGATTTATTTAGGGAAGCATGCGGTGATAGGCAATAGCGATCAGTAGTGGTTTGCCTTTATGATTTGAAAATCCATTTTAGTACCAGAGTCTGATGAGGAGTTTCCTTGTGCAATGACTTTTGGGTTTAGGGTTTCTTTGTACACTGAGAGCCTCTACCCATTCATTTGCGTGGTCTGGCATCATTGACATACTTGTAGGCAGAGCCGGCCTTCGGCATAGGCGAACTAGGCGACCGCCTAGGGCGCCGTAAGGCCGGCATTATAAAGGGCGCAATTTCCTTAACTTTACTTCTGTCTCCACTTTTCAGCTGTAGGTGCGTGCGCCCTTTGTAGCATTGCGGCCTCCCCCACATCCCTGGCTACTGCTCCAATCCATAGTGTATAATATAACACAGCTCACGCCCGCCTCTCAATCCTTTCTTCATTGACGGTAGAGGCAGGCGTAGCTATTGGCTGTCGTTACTTCCTGTGTTTCTGATCTGTGGACTGGACGGCTTCGGCATGGATTATTGGCGAACTGGTTCCCTCTACACCATGTGGGCTACCAACTGTGCTTTCCGCATTTTTTGGGGGGTGGTGTCCCTTCTTTGCTTCTCTTGCTTGGCTTTTGAAGGTAAGTCGATTCAGGCAACAGGCAGCTCTCTCATGCATGCAATTGCCACACATTTGCAACACCAGATAAAAATATATTTCCTCAATTTGCTTTGTTGTGTTTTCCTGCTCTGGGCTGGGCTAGCTTAAGTGAGTGCTGGACGTTATTTTTTTTTGTTTACTGTCTGACTGGTAAACTTCTGTGTGTTATGAAACATTATAAATTCAAGATGTGTGTTTCCTTGTCTCATCAAACAGGAGGGTAGAATTTGGCTAATGTTTGTGGTGCGGAGACTGATAGGGCGTTTGGTATGTAGCATAGAAGCTGTGGTAGCAGTATGTGCAACGACCTCCTCAGACATCTGATATTTACATCACGCCCATTTCTTGGAAAGTTTATTTTTTTATTTGTAGTTTTACAGCAATTCCATATTGATTTCATGTACTGTTATTGTGCACTTTTTTACAGGAGAATGATATCCCATCCAGGGACTGATCCAAAGAACACAAACAGAAATGTTTCGGGGGGGGGGGTGAGGGACGTGTAGAGTTGGAGAGTAGCTGTGCACCTGTAATGTGATGGAACTTCAGAGGTATGCACATTGTAATCCCACCTGGGATGGGAGAGGCCGATTTATATGTCTTACACTGAGAGATTCCAATTTACAATGGAGTTCATCCATAGGGATGAATACAACCCTGGATAAGACCAATGGTGCACAGAATAAACGCACTTTTAGTTAATGTTAGGTTCGTGCTTCTTGACATTTTCCTTTATTTTGCTGTACCTTTCTGTGGAGCTATCTTTGCTGCTTTTTGATTCTTAATCTGTAATTGCTTAGTGGGAAAAGTGTTTGCATTCTTATAGTGATGACAGTTTCTTCTCTGAAAAATCTGTATATAAGTGTATAATGTGGATTAAAACATTCCAGTCTTGGACACATTAGCATTTAGTTATGTAAACGACCGCTCTTTCTGTAGCAGCTTGTGTTTGACTCTCATAATTTTTTTTTTTTTTTTTTTTTGCAAATCATCTGCAGAGAATATATAACCGCCATGATAGTTCAAGAGAAAACTCAGAGTAGTGCTTTGCTTAGAGAGAATTTTTTAGGATTCCAGCCCATTTTGTTATGTCATTTTCCTTAGTCAAGAAAATTCATCAGCAATTACTTGCAGTGCTTTAGAAAGATAACGTTTTAGAAGTCAAAAGTTATTTAACCTCTTGGTGGTGTAAAATGCCATACTTCCATTTTTAATTCACTAGTTCCATGGGATAAGCTTTTTCATGATTTCTTCTAAGGTTTTATTTAACAAGAATAACCTAGCATCCCAAAAGCTTCTGTTTAATACACAGATCTCTCTGAAACCCACACAGCGCTGGTTGAGTTCCAGGTATGCATTTAATGAAATAAATAATAGTTGGATAAAGAGTAATTACAAACTGTTTAGAGATAAATTCAGGGAGCAAGATGAACATTCATATTTCAGCTGGGACTTTCTCAAGCTTTCAAGGGTGTACAGGACTTCATGTGTAAGACTACTGCCTTTCTCTCACACACACCTCAAGTCGCTGCCAAAGTAGATGATAACTTTTATTCTCAGTGTGTTAGAATGCTTTGCTGAAGTTGCATGCAATATCTTTAAAGGTTGTGGAGGTAGATTTGCCTACTGAAGTCTGAAATTAACAGCTGTTTTAGACCAAAGACAAATCTGACATGAGACAAGTGCTGCATAATGTCAGGGTTAAGAACTGCATTCTTATTTGTTTAATGTTTTTCCTAATTATATTCAGAATGTTGATAAACGAGCAGCTGTCCAAATATTTTCTTTTTTTCCAGGAAGTTTAAAAACAATCCATGTCGTAAATAAGGAAAAAAAACATAGCTCAATGCACCAGGAATCTTATTATATGCTTTCTTATATAGTAAATGTATACAGAGGGCTTTGCTGAGTGTGTTTAACCACTGGAGGTAATGTACCTTTATGCACTGTGTCAGATGATCTGTTATGCTGATGGGCTCATACCAGTGATTTTCTGCCAACAAGTGATCTGTTTCTTATGGGCATTATATAGTTGTCTAGTATTGACTTATTGTTGCTGTTCTTTTAGCTGTTGTAATTTAATTTGTAAACATTACCTGGACAGAATATTACCACGCTTTTTGTAATTCCTTTAGTTACCGTTGTGCATTGGGATGTATGAGTAGTTTTTGACTTTCTTGGCCATACAGTCTTGTATCACACTTGAAATTGGTACTTACCTGGGGTACTTACTAAGTGAAGTGAGACTTAATGATGAGAAGCGTTTTAAAATTCCTAACGCTATGAGTATTTTGATTCTTGAGTATGGATTTACTGAATTTTCACATGCTGTAAGACAGAATAAAAAGCAGTGTGTCGTAGTGGTGTGGTTCTACACAAAGAAAATAGAGAAAGGTATAGATCTTGCACATTTCAAACATTATTTGTACGGATAACTGCAAATTGACCCCTGGTTTAGCACTCTTGTCCTTCTTGGCTGTGGCAAAATGTAAACATTCTGTTCATTTTTATCTTTGTTATATTTTAAGTTTGTATATTCTGTTCATTTTTATCTTGTTTATTATATTTTAAGTTTGTTGACTGGGATAGTCCTTCTGGATACATGTCCATTTTCAGCAGAGACCAGGGGAGAAAAGCTCCAAACTTACAAAGACAAGCAAGTTACAGTATATGCACAAGCACTTTATTAACATACAACTTAGTCTCAGTTTATATACAGAAATATATACAAATATGTTAGTTTCTCTTATCAAACATATAGGTGCAGCTTAAATACAGAGTATCTGCAAAGATATTAGTTTCTCTTTTCAAACCTTTTAGTGTAAGAGGGTAGTTGCTATGAATAAAATTGCAGTGATATGGAAGTGGATGAGGCTTTAGTCAGGGTTAGAGCAAGGCCATAACCAGTGAATTTTAAAATACTGATTTAGATTTTTTTTTAACTGATTAAGGGAGGGGTTCAGAGTAAGGTCAGATAGGAGCAAATTCTTGGTTTTGCCTACTGAATTAGGGTAAGAAAGAGTAACTGGTGGTTAACAATGTCAAAGGCCTTGGAAAGATCGAGAAACGGGGCAGAAGATAATTTGCTATGGATGGAATTTGACATTAGAAAAGGAGAGGAGGGCTGAGGTGGTACTGTGCTGTGGTCTAAATCAATGCTGGGAGTTGGCCAGAAGATTATTTTGAATAAGTTAGTGTAAGAGTTGTTTATGGATACACTTTTCCATAATTTTAGCCAGAGGGGAAAAGGATAGCTATTGGTCTATAGTTTGACAGTTACATGGAGCTGCCACCTTTAAGGAGTGGTATGAAATGGGATATTTTCTAGACAGAGGCTTCAATTATGGTTCTGTTCATCAAAATAGTGACCGGGTATGCTATGACATCAGCAGGTAGGCTGCAGGGAGGAGGTCAGCTGAAAGGGTGGTTGGTTTGAGTTTTGTGATTAGGGCTGTAATGAGAGAGGTCGGAACTTTTTGGAAGCTAAAGGTGATTGTCACTGGGTTTAAGGGTTTTAGTATTAGGGCAAGTGGGTTTAAGTTTGCTAGCAAGGGCCTAGATGGTTTCTGTGAAGAAATTGTTGAAGGTGTTGGCAATGGACTCTGGCGCTTTTTGGCTAGGGGCTGAGGGGGTTGGATTAGTGGATTGTCCTGGGTGGAGGAGTTTAATACCTGCCCAGAACTTCTGTGGCTTGTGGTGTGGTTCTGCTGATGGCAGAAATGTTTTTGTCTAGAAATATGGATTTTTTTGTATCATTCCAAGGCCAATTTTCAGTGGCAGCCTGGGGAGAAATGCTCATGATGCATGTCTTTGTGATATAGCTAGGGATAGAAAGGCATAGATATATTTGTTAGTTTTTTTGGTGCATTCACTGTCAGCATTATGGAACTCAATATTTCAAGCAGTTATGATGTATTGGCTAATTGATGATATTGATGCAGAAATGCTCCCATGTCATTTTCTTTTCAGTTTTTATAATGGAGTAATGATAAAACACACTGCCATTCTTGTATTTTAAAGTAAATCATAAAGATTTCAGAATAGTTACAGCATTGTATATTGTTTGGGAAATGGGTGAAATTCTTGGCTAGGCTTTAGGGCCTCCATGCCAGTAGCCTATAATCATGTGAATCACTTCATTGGTAGCATGACTGAATTGCCATAATCAAGAGCTGGCCTTTGTTTATTCATTGCAGGATCAGAAACTCAAAATAAACTTTGCATTATACTTGAAGAGCTTGTTTACAGGATCTGTAAAGTGCAAGGCATGTGGCTTCTACATGAGTGCATATCATGAGAATGTTGTATCGGCATGAAGGAAAGTAGTTGGCCATCAATCTGGCTGTGTCCGTCTTCTATTTAGCCCTGATTTCAAGTCGTTTACAGACATTCTGGTGTTCAGGCAAGAATCTTGTCTTTAAATCCACATGGATTTTTTTGTACCCTGAGGCTGTCATAATCTCATTCTTGTACACTAGTAACAGATCAAGCAGGTTTATTAATGAGAATTCAGCTGTCAATCGCAGTCAACTACACTACAAGGTGTCTGTTACAGTATGACTGGCTTTTCATGTATTTAAACATTGAAAGAACTGGAGTGGGTTTTGTGGGAGTGACCTATCTGTGGGCGTGGCTCAAATAGGGGTTTTCCTTGAGTTTGGTGTGGGTGGGGCTTAAGGGGCACCAGAGCAGTACTTCACCTAGGGTGCCGTTTCACCTAAGGCCGGCCCTGCTTGTAGGAGGTGAGAGAGTTGGAAGTTGAAGGGAAGTCTTTTTTACCCAGGATTATGTGACTGCTAGAATGTCTGGGTTGTGCTGGGAAGTAAAACACTTCTGTAGCCTAACTTGTCTCTGAATCTGTGTATTGAGGAGAGCACAGGCCAGTATAAGAAGAGAGTAGTTTTGATCTTGAGGAAAGGGAATTTTTGGGCCTGGGTTGGGTTCAATGTTACTCTTATGGAGTGTAAAGATTGTGGAGGATAGTCTGAGTGAGGTCTTTGGTGTTTTTAGGCAGAGAGAAAAATGTTTTGAGTCTTAATAATGGTGTATAGAGTAATCCTGATAGTGGTGAGCTGAGAATAAGTTTGGTCTGATTACTGGGGGGGGGGGGGGGTTGTGGTGGTGGTTTTTTGATGAAATTATTGGGGTATGTGTAATGCATAGTAATATGATGACAGTCTGTACAAGTATTTTATGAATATGTTTGCTAGTAGTAGTAGGGGGGTGAGGGAGAAGAGAAATGGAGGAAGTAGAACTGGGTAAGTTGTGAAAAGTGGAACATTTTACTAATTGGATGTATGTTGTATTTGTAGAGGATGTTGTAAAGTGGGAGTTAAGATGTCCAGTAATATAATACTGACTATGAGGGCATCGAGATAGGAGTTGTGGTTTTATGGTGGTATATTAAGAGGTGTGTCTTGAAGGTGTGTGTGGGTGGAGATCACAGCCAATATAATGGGTGGTCTGGGAGGTGGTTGGGGAATTGAGGGTGGGAAGAGAGTGAAGCAAGACACAACTCCCACTGTCTTGGAAGTTTATCAGTTAAGGCCTGTATTTAGCAGTGAGGTCAGAAAAGGTAGGTACAGATGCATGAGTGATTTAGAATTGAGAACTTTGAGAAAAGCGACAATGCTAATTGCATGACAATAAAGCAGTGCATGTTCAACCCCTTTAATGTGGTAGGCTTGCCATGAAGGGGAATGTACCTAGGCTTGCCATGTAGGGGAATGTACCTATTGAGATGTGTTTTGAAAGGAAGAATCAAGAAAAGAGCAGCCATAGAGATACGTCCTTCCTTTACATAGTTATAAAAAAGAAAGCAGGAGTGTAAGACATTAAGCACAATTGACAGGATACTTGGGAAATGCACCTTAAGTTTTTCTCCTTTTGCTTACATTTTCTTTGATAAGGTACCTGTGGGAAGTGTTTGGGTATAATCTGCTGCACAGCTGATGTTTACAGTGTTAGGACAGACCCATGTAGCTTGGCAAAGAAGTGAAATACCTGAGGGAGAAAAAGCATGCAATATATTTTATTTTATATATATATATATATATATAAATATAAATGAGGAGGGGATATATAAATTAACCGGTAGAAGAGAGAAAGTAGTTTTTGTTTCACTGTAGAAACTCTACTCAGAAATAGATCTGAGAGTAGTGACTACTGAGCACAGCAGGTTGGTAAGCAAATGCAGTACAACAAAAATCCTAAAAGGTTTAAATACAGTGATCGTCGTTGTAATTCTCCCAAAATAATTGTCTAAGTAAAAATTAAGCCAGAGACAATTTACTTTATGCATGGAATACGTATAGGACATAAGTAAACACTGCAAGCTTGTAAAAATTTCAAGCAAACTTTCTGCAAAACACAACTGATACACTATCCCTAATTTGAACTGATATGTTTCCAATCTAAATGTCAGTGCAAAACTAAAACTAGTTCAACAGCTCTTGGCCAAGTTTCTTTGGTGAAAACAAACAACTCACATCAGCATTTCCATGGCAGTGCTATAAAACATTATACACTTACTGTAACTTTCGGGAGGGAGGAATTTGTTCAGCAAAAAGTAGTTCCAATTTGAGTGTTGGTACAAGAGATAGCATCTAGTAATTTACAGGAAAAAAAAATCAAATTCACTCTGAGGTGTTTGTTGAACATTGAAGGAGTGTGTGTGTGTGTGTGATATATATATATATATATATATATATATATATATATATATAAAATAAAATATATTGCCAATTAAGATATGTTTGCAAAGGTATAATAATAATAAAGTAACTACAAAACAAGGCAAAAGAACAGTGCAACAACCGATATAAGGCTGAAAAACGTCATTATTAAAACTGTTTTCTCCAGGACAATGCCTGGCTTCATCAGAATTAACACAACATTTAAAAAGTACATTTAAATAACCTTCCTAACCAATGACATCATACTATCCACCAATAAACATACAGTTAAAACAATACACCCCTGCTAAAGATACAAACTCAAATAATCATTAAAAACTAACTGCTTAACATAAATATGTAACAAATATATACTCTGTTTCATATTTGACTCTAAATACCGTAAGTATTGAATTAATTTCATTTAGCCCAGATTTATTATACGTATTAAGTTTAAACTGCTAAATAACCTTCTTATATTCTGTTTCAAGATCACCTCCCATGCCTCTGTCCACTATTTTATCAACTACAAAGACAATCTCTCAAAATTGGGAGCCTTATATCGGTTGTTGCACTGTTTGCCTCGTTTTGTGTTTTCATTGCTTAGTAAAGTAACCAGCTTTTCAGATGAGCTGATAAAATTCCAAAAATCAGATGACTAAATGAAGGAAAGGCTTGCTGAGCATGCGGCTTCTCAATAAGAGCTGTTTCATAAAAATAGAAGTCAGTGTGTGCAACGTGTGCAGGGAAAACCTAAGATACTGTGCTGTACCAGAGAAGTTGAACAGAAAATATTTTTTGAAAGTGTATAAGCAGCTGGACTAGTGTTCAGTAGGATGTTAATTGAAAAATGCACATTATATGTAGGGAGTTTAAAAAATGGGTAGAATGAGAACTATGTATGTGGCAAAGAAGTAATAGGAGTTTAGTGGGCTTTGCAAAGGTTGAAGTATTGCAGAATAAGGGGAAGAGGAGGAGCAACTGCTGAGTGTTAAAGGGAATATAAGGGAGTATTTGGATAGTATAAACAAGTTTAAAAAGGTTACTGTTAAGTTATTTTTGATAAACTCTGAACAATCACATCTTAATGATGCAGGCAACAGAAATTAGAAAGGGATGTCAACCAAACTTAAAGAATTTATGACAAGAAAATTAACCAGAGGTCATGTAATGATGTTAGAGGTACTACAGAAATGTTATCTGTTTCTATAAAGCAGAGGGATAATGAAACCAAGAAAAGGTACAATTTGAAATATTTATGGAAGACTTAATTATGCCAAGATTAGAGGAAGATGAAGCTGAACATTTAGTATGTAAGATAGGAAGAGATGAGATAAAAGCAGTGATGCATAATTAATCAACAGGGACATCTACAAGTCGGGAGGGAAAAAAAGTTATAAAGATTTGGAAGGTTTGGGGTGATAGCATCTTGAAAGAATAGTGGTTGGCTATATTACCCAAAGTGGATGTCAACATTTTGAAAGAAAACTAGTTGGCAGTATTACCCAAAGAGTATAGAGACCCTTCGGACTTAACGTTTTATAAACCCATTTCAGATTTAAACCATGATTAAAATGTATTTATCAGTACTGGCTAAGAGAATGGCAAAAGTATTGCCAAAATTGACGGATGTAGAACAGTGTAGTTTTGTGGAGCAGAAGCAAATGTTTAACTACATTAACTGAACCAGAAGGAAACTGAATGTAAGAAGACAATACCTCTGTTTGTTGGTGGAGCTTGATGCGGAGAAAGCATTTGGTAAAATCAGCTGGAATTTTGAGAAGGGCAGTGGAAACATTTGCGTTCCCTGATAAAATAATAGTTAATTAAGAGGATATATGAAGAGTACGAGGCAAGAGTGGTTCCACTCTGACCATCTTTATCTGAACAGAGGAACAAAGCAGGGGTATCCGCCTTTATTTGCATTATACACTCTCACATATGTATAGCTATTAGTAGAGGAAATAATGGTTTCACAAATTCAGTACTATAAATGGTACAGTAATCAAGAAGACTTGGCTTTATTTGTAGAATACTGTACTTGAATAATCCAGAAAATGACAATTTGATGGTGCAGAACATTTTGAGGCAGTATTTTTGGGATATAAAATTAATGAAGATAAAACAAAGGCTGTAGTGGTAAATGTATGTTCCTTTACATGAATTGATACAGCAGTACCTGTCTTTATTGGTACATAAGGTGAAGTATTCAGGTGTTCATGGGCTAAGTACTTGGCAAATAGTCTGCAGACCATTTCAAACCTAGCCAAAATAAAAAAAACTATTCAGAATTTCCTTATAGCCTCATTGAGGGCAAGACAGGATAGACCAGGGAAGAATTTGAGGCTGCCCATCCAGTTACCTTGAAAGTGGCAAAGGTGCTACTCTGCTTGACATGTCGTAGGAGTTTGTTCTAGAGGTGAGGAATATGTTGGCATGTGAATCTGTTGCGCCAGTTTGTCTTATTTTATCCATTGATGAAGGTTTAGTTCTTTCACGGAGTATTTTGATGTACCATTAGTTCTGAGAAAGAGAGTAGGAGATTAATGTTGGATCTTTCATGGCCCAGAAGTCAACATCTCTGTGGAGGAGTCTGTAAGAGAATGAGTACAGAGAAAGAACTGCTAGTCTCCTGATAACTAAGATTTTTGAGGCCACTGAGCTTACAGTTGTGAATCTCTGAGGTCTTTCAAGTTATGTGATATGTTTAGCTATGGCAAAAGGTGCATTATATTCAGTAATGGGTCTGATAAGATATGAGTAAAGGTGAATTAAGACTATTTTGGATCTAGAGGAGACACCTTTGGAAATTAGATGTGCCAGATAAAAGGCTTTCTGAACTGGGGTTGGAAGGTTGGCGTAATAGTTAAGGTGTTTACCTTACAGACAGAAGATGCAAGGTTTGATTCTCACATGGGGTAATTGGCTTGGCTTAAAATGGTCCACAAGGGCAGTTAGCCTAGTAATAATCTTTGTATGAACCCATTATATAGACATGATGGTCAAATGATAAGGAAGTATCAGCAAAACAGTATCTCAGTCTCTTAACAGTATCTGATTGGAGGGGTACATCTCCTGTATGGTTAGTGAAACTATTTTGCTTGCCAAAATGAGCTACACTACATTTTATTTTTACGTTTAATTTAAAACCATTGTCTTTGCACCAGGTAACATTTTATAAGCCATGTTGGAGCAATTGTAAGTCAGCTGAAGTTTGAATAACAGCACCCAATTTACAATCATCTGCAAACTTAATTAACTATAGGCTAGAAGTGCTGGCTTTGAAGGTCTGAGAAATGCATGCCAAGTAGGAGAGGGCCCAAAACTGAGCCCTGTGATAAACTACTGGCAGCGGATTTGCTTTCAGAAGTAGCATCTGCTGTTCTTAATTACATGGGTTCTGTCAGATAAACCCGTTGGTTTCTGATTGCACAGTCTAAGGATATGTATTTAGATTTACTTAAGTGTCAGTAATGTTTGCGTGAGGAATAGTGTCAAAGGCCGTGGCCAGCTTAAGATCTGTATGCACTGCATAGCCAGTATCCATTGCTTCACATGTTTTTTCAAAGAAATTTATGAGGTTAGAGACAGGACTTTCCTTTGATGAAGCCAAATCGATGAGGATCCAAGGTCTGAGTGATTTTCAATGTCCAGATTTAGTGAAGTCTGAGGTAATGCATTCTGTAGCTTTACATATGAGGCTAGTGAGACTAATGGGTCTATAGTTACCAGGAGCTGTGGTTGGGCCACCCTTGTGTAATGACATTACTATAGCGGTTTCCAGGCCTCAGGAATGTAACCAGTGGAGAGGATTAGATTAAAAAGTTTAAGTAGGGGTTCCGAAAGGCCATTTTTTGGCACTGATAATTGGGCAACCTGGTATGTTGTCAGGGGCCCATGGATAAAATAGTCTTGGGTTTTGACAGGGTTGAGAGAACTTGTTCCATAGTAACAAAAGGGGGTGTCTGACATTGTGGAATCTAAGGCATAGCTATAAGTGTGGGTGAAGTAAAATGTACACTAAATTTGTTAGTAAGGATATTGTCTATTTCATTTGGGTCAGAGTGTGTAGTAGTATTGTTTACCATTTCTTTACACTGTTACATTTTAGTTCTTGCCTTGCTAACAGTTTAAGAAATATTTGCAGTTATTTTTGATTTTGGTGGCTATTTTACATTCGTACTTTGCTTTGAGATTTCTAATGATTCCTTTAACCTCTGTTTGCTTAAGTGTGCTATTAAGGTATGTATGGATTAAAAAGACTCTGTTATTGCTGCTAAGGGTATTGTATTTGGTAAGAGAATAAGCAAAAGATAGTACAAAAATTGAGCAGTTCTGTATGCAGATATTAACCAGAGAAGAAGTTGTGAAGGATGGTAGAGTGAAAGAATTTATTTGGGAGCAGAAGCTGACAATAAGTTAAGCCCAGTAAATTAATCTGACTGATGAAATAAGATTAAGGTTACCTGATTTTAAGGGTTAATTCAGAGCTCCAGCATTATGGCTTGTATGCATAATACAAGTAAGCAGAAGGTTATAAACCAAAGTGGAAAGGGATGATGATGATGAAACAGGTAATGCAAGAGAATTAATAGGATAGAAGGATTTTGGATGCAGGTCCCTAATGAGAATAAAAAACACTGAGCAGAAATATGTTCTATTCATCTGTTGCAGTATTCTTTACATGAGGGAGTTGCCTCTCCAGGCAACCTGACGTCAGCCACTATACCAAAGTCTTACTGCGATGTGGTGCATGGCACTTTTGATGTAGGCTGCTATCAGACGTAGGCCGTAAAAGTGATGTACGTGCCCACCATCCTCTCAACTTTTTTGCCGCCAGTCAGATTGCCAGTCCCTGACATCACTCTGCTGCCAAAAATCGCTTTCTTCATTAAAGGTAAGTGCCTCGTTGGGGAATCTTTGTGTGTGTTTTGCTACTGTTTGTTATTGTTTAGCAGTTAATGTCATCCAAGAAGGGGAAAAGTGATTGTGCAAGACAGATTCCACACAAGGATAGTCACTCCCAGTGCCTGTTTTGTCTCAGGACCCACCACGACCATAAGAACCGTTAGATTTGTCAGTCATTTGTGCCCAAAACCCTTCATACCCTACTTTCATCCCTTGCAATTTAGAGCGTCAGCACCTGAACATTTTAGCTAAAAGTGCGATCGAAGGTTCCTCTGGCTTAATGACTGAGGCCTACCAAGTGGAAGGCCAAAAGACCTAGGCCCAAAGCCAAAGCTGCACCTCTCCACATGGATGTCTCTCCTGAGGAATATGATAGCCCAGAGACATGCTCTGTTTCAGTGCTGGATCCTCAGGCTGAGTCTGTTTTACAGGCCACTTTAGAACTGGACCCCGCAGCATGTCCAGAGAGGTTACTCAGACATCGGGTCCCAATGTCCAGGGTGAACCAAGGCTTATTGTGTCAGAAGGCCCCAGAGGAATCACCCAAATTGTTGAGAGGGAAGATGTCAACTCTGTTTTGCTTGAATGTAGACCCATGTCTGGTCCCCCGTCTTTACATCATATGGGTACTCCTAAGAAAAAGCATAAAACTAAACATGTCTCCTGCACTCCATACCTTCAGAAAGAGTGGTAAAAGTTTGCTCTGGGTTTGTTCAATGCCTTCATGGCCCTAAGGTTTTCCTCTGGGTTCTCTCCCCCCTCCTCTGTCTTGGCCCTCCTACCCCCCTAAAGAGGGTCAGGCCTGAAGCTACTTCAGAGGAAGATTCTTCCTCTGATGAGGACAGTGATTCTTTAGCCTAGTCCTGTAAAATTCCTTCCCCTTTGGACTTTGCCTCCACAGAGGAGGACTCCAGTGGAACAGACTCCCCTTAGGATGTTTTCTTTTGGGGGAAACATTTTCAAAAATGAGAGACAGTTATAAATAAGACAGCTCTCATGTCAGAGGTACAAAATATATACTGTGACTTCCTTCAAGCTGAGACCGCTAGTTCTTCAGCTATCCCTCAAGTCATCTTTGCCTTCCTGGGTGCCTTTGCTTTCAGATCCCTACACCCTGACTCACAGACCCCGGCCCCTAACAAGCCAGATAGACTAACTCTCTTTTTAAAGCTCCTATGGCGGACCCCTCTGTAATCTGTTGCCTCTGATAAGACTTTGAGGTCCATTCCTTCTACTTGTCTTCTACCCTTGGGCAAAGACAGTAGACGACTCGAGAGGTTAGGGAAGAAAATCTACACCTCAGCTACTTTAGTCATCAGGGCTTTGATGATTTAATTTTCTTTTGTTTAGTTTATATTTGATTACTGGGAAAGTCCGACTGGACACAAGTCCTTTTGCAGCAGAAGCCCTGGGAGAAAATCTCCACATTTAGTAAACATCACAGTGTACATTAGGATAGGAGAATCACTTTGACCTACACAAGTTTTTGAAGAAAGATAAAAATATATCACACACACAGCAAATATATTTGCAGAAATGCAGTATGATACAAGCATTAAGAGAAGATATAGAACTTAATCTAATTTTAATATGTCAAAGAGCTGAAGAGCAAATTCAGTGCATTACAAGTCAGAGTAGAATAAGATTTTGATGTCTGTACCAGGAAGATATATCTGGGTTCCCCAGTGGAGAAGATGAGAGGGGTAGAGGACAATAGAAAGTTTAAGCTTTAGCTGGTATTTCAGCAGTAGAGAGGTGGAACCAGTTGTGTATAGGGTAGAGGAAAAAAGAAAAGTTTGTAGTTTAGCTGCTGAGTTTGTAGTGGAGAGGTGGATACAGTTGGGATAGTATATTAGGTTAAGGATATTAACTAGCCTGGATTGGAATGTGAACAGAGCCACGTATCGGTCAATTGGGCTTCGAGGATTTTTTTGAATTATATTATAGAGGGTGTATTTAGGATTGTGGGTAGTGTATTCCATTTTTTTTTGCAACAGAATGTGAGAAAAGAGATGACGAAGTATTCCATGGAACTCATGGGTCAACTGAACAAGATAGTATCTGACATGCCAAACTCAGAAAATAAAACCTTGGCATCTTCCCTTATTGCAGCATCCTCTCAGGTAGCCTGACAGTCTGTCAGGTGCAGTCATGATGCAGTTGAGGCTACCTCCAGAGCTGCAGCTTCATCCTCAGCATTAAGAAGGTTTGCCTGGATGAGGCTTCAACCCTTTCCTGAGGACTGCAAGGCGAAGCTCATGAATGCTCCCTTGGACAACTGTGCCTTATTTGGTAAACCATCAGCTGAGCTCTTCATGTGTCTGCAGTAACAGAGCAAGGAATTAAGACCTCAAACATACTCTGGTCTCTCCAGTTCCTAAATTTCACAGGAACTATCCTGCGGAACAGGTCTTCATCCACAGGCTATCCCGGACCCCCCAACCCAAACCCTCCAGGGGAGCAAGAAACCGCATCATTTCTTCAGCATCTTTAGGTGCTTCTCTTGTAGCTAAGCAGCCTTTTCCTGATAGAACAGGCTCTTCTTCCTGACTCATCAAATTTACCCTGCAATCACTCCCCCCTCTCCCTATGCCTATCCCTGTCCCTTTCTGCCTGGAAATCCATAACATGATAGAGCAAAATCCCAAAAAGGGAGGGCATCTCTGATCAGTATTAGCAAAAAACTACGGGCACTCATAAAATCGTCTAAGGCCAGCTTTGAGAGTAAAATTGCACAGGACACGAAGGATAATCACAAGACTTTCTTTAATTATGTTAGGAACCTGGGTGGGAATTCCCAGATATGCCCAGAATTAGTCCAAAATGACAAAAAATACACCAAACCCACAGACATTGCCAACATCCTAGCTGACAGGTTCAGTGCAAACTTCTCCCACCCCCTCCCCACCAAATGGGCAAATATTTATCCCAGCAGAGTGCTTGCCCCCCTGACATCTCAAATGCTCCGGTAAGAGCCACCCTCTCCAAAGCAAAAAACACAGCATCAATGGGACCAGACGGTGTCCCGGGCTGCATCCTACATGAGCTCCAAGAAGAGCTAAACCCAAACATAAAACTACTGTTCAATCTCAGCCTTACTACAGGATATATACCCAAAGAGTGGCGTACAGCAACCATGGTCCCTCTCCAAAAAGGTGGTGCCTCAACGGACCCTGGAAACTATTGCCCCATAAGCCTGACTAGCTTGGTCTGCAAAGCTATGGAAAGCATCATCATGTACCTCATAAATAAAGATATTGGGGACCTACAGACACTGGATCTTACCCAGTTCGGCTTTAAGGGCAGATCCTGCCTCTTAAACCTGGTCGATTTCTTTGAAACAGTCACCAAGGCCATTGACGAGGGGAAGGTGGTCCACACAGCCTACCTGGACCTCGCAAAAGCCTTCGATACAATACCCCACTCAGGCATTATAGATAATCTCACCAGCTTAAATATAAACTGCTATGTCACTAGATGGGTTGCAAACTGGCTCAAGGACAGAACCCATATGGTTAGAATTGCTGGAGCCATGTCAGACTCCAAACCAGTTACAAGTGGCATCCCACAAGGCTCAGTCCTGGGACATGTCTTGTTAGGTATATATTTCTCAGAGGTACAGGCCAACACAGAAGGACTGTGGCTGACCAAGTTCGCAGATGACTGCAAACTGGGTGCCATAATCGACTCTCCAGCCGACACAAGCATCCTCCAAAAGGGCCTCATAGAAACAGACAACTGATGCCAGAGCCATGGCCTCAAGCTAAATGCCAAAAAGTGTATAGTCATCCCCTTTGGCAAAAACAAAGTGCCCACAAATTACCACATAGGTGGTAATCCATTAAGTACAGAAGAAGTAATTAGGGACCTGGGGACCCAAGTTGATAGCAATCTCTCATTTGACAACCATGTGGCCAAAGTGGTTAGAAAAACATTTTATATAGCCCACCTAATCATGAAGGGATTCGCATCTAAATCGGGAGGTCATCGTGCCTCTTTACTCATCCCTCATCAGGCCCATAATCGAGTACAATGCCCCTTTTGGGATGTACCTTACCAGACACCTGCAGCAACTGGAAAGACCCCAAACGTACCTCACCTAGAGGATCAAAGGGCTCAAACAGATGCCATATGCTGCCCGGTTAAAGAAACTCCAGCTCTACTCAGTGGCATACCACCTGCTCAGAGGCGATCTGTGCCTGACATATAAAGCCATGTCTAACCCGGAATTAAGGGACATGCTGCACCTCAAAAAAATCCAAATCCCATCGAGCTACGCGCCCGAGAGACTTGAACCTCAGCACTGAAATAAATAGGACATGCTGGAGGGACAGATTCATAACCCAGAGGCTCCTTTCACTCTGGAATAAAATCCCAGTCCAGGTTAGGCAGAGTCCCTCATTGACTCTCTTCAAGAGGACTTTTGATGAGTGGATGGGAGATTGTAGGTTTAGCCCAGGTATCACTTCTGTGTCACTGTTAGACAGAGGCACAGTATACTAACCTCGAAAAAGGGCATAGCAAAATTAATTTAAAATGGGTGACGAAAGCCAAACATACTCAGGCTAGGCTTATAAATGCCGTAGGGCAGATAGCCTAGTATGAACCTATGAACCTAAGACGCCTGGGTCCTGCACATCATCAGACATGAATACTTTGTGATTTGGCACATGATGCCCCCTTTCAGGGGTATCCCCCAACCTCCAACAGATCAGATTCCTCTTTTCCCCCAGTTTTTGGAAAACCTGTTAGAACAAGGTACATTTCAATCAGTCCCCATTCCTCAAAATGGAGCAGGCTTCTATTCCCATATGTTTCTGGTTCCCAGAAAGGAAGGGTCATGTTGACCCATCCTAGATCTTTCCTTTCTCAACACCTTTCAGAAGATAGTCTTTCAAAATGCTAACTCTGCAGACCCTCTTCCCCTAATCTTCCCACACGCCTTCCTGGTGTCTGTAGACATCAAGGATGCCTCTCCACATATTCCCACTCACCACAAATTCAAGAAATTTCTGTGTTTCTCTGTGGGATCCTGGCACTTTCAGTTCCCGGCTTTGCCTTATGGTCTGTCTACAGCTCCAAGAGTTTTCACAAAATATCTAGCTCCAGTGGTTGCTTTCTGCAAACTCCAAGGCATACAGATCTTTCCTTACCTGGACAACGACCTACTCCAGGCCAACCACCTGGAGAAACTGGTGAGCCATCCTATAACACCTAGGATTCACAATCAACTTCAACAGATCTACCCTCGTCCCATATCAAGATCATATCTTTCTCAGGTGCAGATTCCAAACCGACAAAATGATAGTGTCTCTGCCACTCCAAAAAGGCTCAGGAAATCTGCCAAGCCTTTTCAGAGATTCTTCCCCTAAAACAGTTGTCAGCAAGACAATTTCTCAGAATCCTAGAACTGATGGCCTCCACCATCCCTATGCTACCCCTGGTAAGGCTCCACATTAGGAACTTTCAATGGTTCATGAAGTCTGTATGGACACAACTTGCCCACCCACTAATATTTCTTATCCCACTTCTTCCTTGCCTCAAGAAATAGCTCTTGTGGTGGATATAACAAATACCCACAAATGCTCGACTCCCCATTCACCCACTGCCCCAACTCAGGACTTGCACACACAAGCTTCAGATACAGGTTGGGGGGCAGCTCTGAACCCACACTGTTCAAGGACAGTAGAGACCCCCTGTCAGAGGAAGGACCACATAAGTTAAAGGAGATGAAAGCATTGATTGCAACTATCCAGGCCTTCTAACATCTTCTCAGCCCAGGATGGCTGCAGATCTACGCAGACAACATGACAGTTTTGTGGTATGTAAACAAGCAATGGAACAAGATCCTACCTCCTGTGCAGATTAGCGTCATGAGTTTGGGAATTAGCACACCAATATTTCTCTTCAGGCACTCTGCATCCCTTCCAAGCAGAACTTTGTGGCAGACACACTGAGCAGATCCACAACACAGACCCACGGATGGATGTTTCGCAGGGATGTCTTCCTGGAGATAGTTCACTGATGGGGTAGTCCTCAAATAGACTTGTTTGCCTCCCCTCTGAACAAGCAACTTCCATTATTTTGTGCCAGAGAACCACATCCACAGGCATAAAAAGTGGACGCCCCATCTGTTTCATGGAAGGGGAATTTCTTTATGCATTCCTACCCCCTCTATTCATTCTGAAAGTCTTGCTGAAGATGCAACAGAACAGACCAAAAATCTTGCTGGTGACTTCCTCTGGGCCAAGACAGCACTGTTTCACCTTTTTCTGCACCTAGCCAAGGGCAATCATCACAAGCTATCCCACAGACTGGACTTACACAAAACAAGGGCTCCCTCGAGATATCAAGATGGCTGTGCACACACTGAGTAACAGCTTGTTTCTAGCTCTCCCAGTGTGAAAACAGAAACTCCACGGAGAAGGCCTGTAGATTTGTGTTTATAGGTAAATTTCAGTAACTGGTTATTAAGTACACTGCCTGGATGCCAGGAATAGTGAAACACAAGACATGGGGAAAAAAATCAACTACAAAAAGTGAGGAAGAAATACTGACTGGGGAGAGTTCTGCAGCTGGTTAGCAAAATGTAATGCAACCTTCAGACATGACTTCCAATAACCTACAGGAAGGTATAAGACAACTGCATGCAGATTTTGTTAAAATCAACAAAACACTGGTAGTGTATATCAACACAAACAACAAAAGGCTGGAAAAAGCTTTAGACAGATATTCAGATGAGATGATGAAGCTGCAAAAATCAGAGATCGAAATGAAGAAAAAGCTGGCTGAGTGAGACTGCTCAGAAAGAGATGTTTCAAAAAAATAATAGAATTAGAGAGAGCCCATAGGGAAAACCTGCGATTTTCAGCTGTACCAGAGAAGCTAGAAGGAACAGACTGCATTCATTTTATGAAAGCAGAAATAAGCATCTGGACTGGTATTCCACAGCAGATTAGTTGAACGGTCACATCATGTGTATGCTCCAAACCTAGTCTTAAGATAACCTAGACCTTTAATAGTAAGGATGCAATCCTACCAGCAGAAGGAGTTGATTCTAACAAAACTGTGGCAGAGTGTTTATGGAGAAAGATTACTCATTGTGCACCAGGCAAAATAGAAGTAAATTCATTCCACTTTTCAGAGAATGTTGAGATTCAGGTGTGTGATTTCAAACTGCTGTATCCAGCTTTCTTCAAGTTATTCTTCCGTGGAAGGACAAAATTATTTTTTGATGAAGTGCATGTTAAGGAAGCAATACACAAGTTCGTCCAACAAAAACTGAGCTGTGAAACAGAAGGAGATTCTGCTTCTTGTTCCTTTGGTAATAAAGACCACAGAGAGACTGTACATGTGAAACCTTTTCCAATATTTAAATGGAAAATGTTGGAGAGAAGGAAGGGGGCACGAGTTGACTAGAAGAACCGAGAGTATTTTGGAAGTGAAGCAGAGACAGGATTTGGGTGATGGAGAAGAACAGTAGTAAAACCAGTAACTTACTGTGGGATTACAATGCAATTATTATATTTGTGAAATATGATGGAACAAAATCTGGAAATGTTGGACTTTTCAAAATTTCTTTGTGTGGGATCTCTATAATGTATGTACCCTACTTCATGTCATTAATGTTCAGAAAAATGCTTTGGGGAGGGGAAAACACTAACTGTGTAAGTAAAGAAAACTCTTTTAATAGTACTGTATTTGTGGTGTATGATTTCCTTTGCATGCTATTTTTAAGTGTAATGGGGATTGTAAACAGGTGGTGGTTTTCTCCCCACTTGCACAGTTTTGAGGAAATATAGGCAATACAATGATAAAAAAGGGGGAGTCTGGTTAAAAAGGCATGACAAAGTTCAAATTAATGTTTTTTTTTTCATTCTTGCATGGGGAAATGGTTGATTAAGGACCTTTGTTTTAAGAGGGAAAACAAGTAAATGAAAAATTTTGAATATTATGAGGCTTTTTTTAGTGATTGCATGCATGTATACTAAGTAGGATTTCTGCAGCTGGTCATGTCTCCATGGAAACAATCTAATAAACAGAAACTAGACACAGTCTGGTGGATGGAGATTGGATGAGGGAAAATAAAAAAAACAGAGAAACTGGCTAGGAGATAGTGTTCTGTGAAAACAATCAGGAGTTTTCCCAAGTGTGACAGCTTTAAAGATAATACAAAACCAATTAAACTTGAAGTAAAGTTTTCCCATTTTTAAATGCAAAGGGGATACTAATTAACAGGTGCTTTTGCTTTTCTTTGTCACTCTTCTCTGTTTTCAGTTTTAAGAAATGTACGCACTGCAATGAACCAAAAAAAAAAGGAGTTTGGGAGAGCGGAAGGGTCTGGTTGAGAATATGACAAGAAAAATCTTTGTTTTTCCTATGCTTGTATAGGGAAATGACTGGGTTAAAACCCTAGGTGGTGTTATCCAGTAACAAGTTTATTGCAAAGCATGTAAATGAAAAAATATTGTAGGGATTTTATTTTCTGATAAACAAGGTACCCTTAGCAGTTTTGTGTCTGGTTTGCATGTCACTAGAAGGCAATTTGATAGAGAAATGGCTTGGAGAAAGTGTTTACTGAAAACATTCAAGTGTTTTCTCAATTGAGAGAGCTATAAAATATACAAAATCAAATAGCACTTACTAGTAGCACAGGCTGTGCTATGCGTCTTAGCATGACTTCTTTATGGTTAACTTTAGCCTATCTGTGTAGCTATCAACTTAGAACTGGTGTTCTTATTAGGAAGCAAAAACTTCAATATTTGAAGATGTGCATAGTTTTCTGTATTAAGTTAATACGTTTTTAGGAGGGTTTGGGGGGGGTTTGTTATGTTTGAAGGCTTTCTAAAAAACAAAAAGTAAAATATGTGGCATGGGGACAAGTGGATGTGACAAGAAGCAACTGTATAAAAGACCAACTTGCCGAACAGTTTTTACATGCAGCATAAAAGTTGGAACTAGACATTTAACAAAAACGTAGTTGTACATAAAAGGTAGGTAATAATAACTATATAAGGAAATTATGCATTCTGTAAGTCTTTCAATCTGAATGGTCTTACAGATAAATATAAAAAAGAAAGTAGTGAACTGCATTAAAAATTTATAGTGCAAATGGCTATACTACAGGAGACTCACCTGGAAAGACCTGAACATGCGAATTTTATAAATTAAGTTTTCAGGATGGTTATTCAGTGGAATATCTGGGGCAAAGGAGAAGAGGATTACTTACATTAATTGCAAGAGGAGCTGCAATAGTGATTAGAAGAGGGGAAAAAGATAATGGGAGATGCGTAGTACTAAGGGGCTACTGGCTAGGGAGGAGTATTACACTGGCATGCATTTACATCCCCCCTAAAATTGCTATAATGGAGCTTAAGAACATTCTTAGAGAAATAATCAGCTTTCAGCAAGGAATATTACTTATGGGTGGAGACTGGAATTTGGTTTGCAACAATGAAGATGTTTGGGGGGGGTAGAAGGGAAAAAAAATAAGGGAGGGTAGATTTTTGAAGAAATTTATGAACATGTTTGGCATGGAAAATGTGAATTCAGTATTAAGAGTTCTGAGTAAATTTACATATTACTCACCAAGATGCAAAAACTGGGTTAGGCCAGATAGATTTTATGTGCATTTAGTTGAAGGTCTTGAAAATGCATCCAATAACTATTTCAGATCATGCACCGTTAAAATAAAAACCCAAGGTAATGAAATAAAAATGAGACACTAGCGCTTTCCCATCTATAGTTTGAAAAGAAGAATTTAAGAAATTGGTTTTGGAATTAATTCAGGAGCTACTAGAGGAGATATAATTTTCTTCTGAAAATATAGCTAGATAGTGGGATAAAATTAAAGTGGAGTTTAAATTTAGGGTAGAAATAAAAGAAAGGGAGGTATGGTTAAACAGTAACAAGAATTTAAAGGGATTGATAAATGTTAAAAGTATTGCAAAATACAGGGGAATCTCTCAGAACAAGAAAAGGAGCAACTGCAGAATGCTAAACATACAATAAGGGATTACCTCGATTAATATCCATGAGTTTAGAAAGATTGCTGTTAAGGAACTCTTTTTTGGTGATAATTCTAGAGCACAAAAACCTTTAGTACAACTTAGGCAACAGAAAGTGGAAAGGGCCGTCATCAAGCTTAGGGAGCCTACAACAAGAAAGATGAGACCCTGTAGAAGTATTCGAAATCTTTTGAAAATTTTATGAAAGTTTGTATAGAGCAGAGAAATATGGAAATCAAGAAAAGGGGCAAATGGAAATGTTTATGGAAGAATTAAATATGCCAAGGTTAGAGGTAGATCAGGTTCCATTACTAACAGGATAGGAAGAGATGAGATAAAAATGGCAATGTGTAATCAACCTACAGGAAAGTCTCCAGGAATAGATGGTATTCCTCTAGAAGTTTAGAAGTAAGGAGGGAAAAACTGATAAAGATCTGGAAGGTTTTGTTTAACAGTATTTTAATAGGAGGAGATGATCGTGTTTCACTGTTGCAGACATCACTGTTGGGTTCTCCTGCTGGCAGGCAGCCCTCAGTCGGCCAGAATTCCTATGTCTGGGTCCGGCGTTGGCTGAAGTCACTTCTTCCCTGACGTCAGTGTGCCAGGGGTATAAGGGCTCCAGCCGACGCCATCTTCCTCGGTCTTTCTTGCCGAGTGGTGCCAGAAGCAAAAGCAGTTCGCAAGTGCCGGTCGGCCGACTCCTGTGATTTTCAAGCCGAAGACGACTTCATAAAGCTAAGTACCCCACTGGGGAAACTTTTTTCTTGCTCCAGACCGATGTCAGAAAAAGTTAATAATTGTATTTCTTGTGGGAAGCAAATTCCTCATAAGGATTTTCATTCTTACTGTATCCCTTGCCTCTAGGCCTTGACCAAGATGCAGCTAGTTGTCGGTTTTGTGCTAGATTTAACCAACGCAATATAAAGCGTCGGTATGACTTTGCCTTTCATTATTTTGGGGGAAGATTTAACTATAAAATGTCAGAATCGTATCCGACTACCAGAGTTTACAAAAAACGCAAGGATAAGGACAGGCCTCCGAGGTCCAAAACTGATGACGATACTCAGCCAGTTGCCGTTTCGTCGGTCGTCAGCAAGGCGCTTTCGCAGCCCCTGACATCCGCCACTTTGGAACTGATTGCCGATACCGACTCCCTCGAGGAGCCGATGAGGCCTTCAGCATCTCAAGGGACTGGACCTTCAGATAATGCTCCCTCAGATGGGTCCGGAACCGCTGTGCAGGTACCGGCTTCTGAGGGAGTTTTCAGGCCTACACAACTACATGTAAGGATGGCTTCAGTTTTGAAGACAAAGGCTAAGACTCCAACAAAGACAAAGAAACAAGCTCAGGCCTCTTCTGATCAGGGCCCTAGACCACAGAAACAAATGCTCAAGATGGCCGAAGACCTGTTGACTATGATCAGGGGTTCCCATCCCCCTCCAGACAAAAGGCCTAGGCAAGAGCCAGATTATGAATCAGATCAGGTTTCCATTTCCTCTGTCTCTTCCTCTGAACAGGATTACGCTTTCCCTCCTTATGAGGATTCTGAACAGGATTACGCTTTCCCTCCTTATGAGGATTCTGATGCTGAGGACTCTATCCCTTCAGCTTCCCGTCCTGAAGATTATTCCTTTGGGAAAACCTTGTATGACAGAGAGCATTTTCACTGGGAGGGTCAGGAATACTCTGAATCCAAGAAAAGGCTCAGGGATTTTCTTCTTCTCCCACAGTATAGGCCTTTGGCTATTCCCCCAGTATTAGATATAGTGGATGATGTTTTTACAGAATTAGATATTACAGGGTCCCAGATTCACACAAATTTATTTTTAAAAATCCTACAGCTGATCCAGAAACTATTTGTCAAGGTCCTAAGGGTGTTAAAGCAGCCACTGTAAAGAACCCTATCCCCTCTGATAGAGAATCCAGAGCCTTGGAAAGATGGGGCAAAAAGGTTTATACTTCTGCTACTTTGTCTATTAGAGCTTTGAATTGTCAATTTCATATGTTAAAATATCAGCAATATCTTTTGTCTGTTTTGAAACAAAAAATGTTCGCTGTTTCTGGTTGTGCAGAGAATGAGTTGCAGGATTTATTGCATGCTACTGAGCAAGTGGGGAAGCATACCCTTCACTGCGGCTTTGATTCTTTGGAGGCTTCTTGCAGGGCTGCCTCAACAGGGGCTGTTATTAGAAGCATGCTTGGTTAAAGGAGCAAAGTCTGCCAGATGAGGTTAAGGCAAAATTGCTGGATGCTCCCCTACAGCGCAATGTTTTGTTTGGGGTCAAAGCTGAGGAGGTATTAAAGAAAATGGAAGACAAAGCCAAATCCATGCAGATGGTTAAGGATTTTTTACAGGTGCAACCACCGAGATTTAGCAGGAACTGGCCAGCCAAACATTGGTCCTTTCCGAGCTCTGACAGACCTCAGAGGCAGATACAGGCGCACCAGAGGGAGAGCACAGGTACAAGCCCCTTACAGACCCAGGCAGTGGAGTGTGTCCACTCCCAAGGGTGGAGAGGAAAGGTCACAACCTTACAGAAAGCAGTCACAATGACTCTCCCTTGATATCTCCAGGATCTTGTCTCCTGGAAGCACCTTTGGGAGGAAAACTTTCACTCTTTCATCAAAATTGGAGCCGCATAACCCAAGACAAATGGGTTTTGGACGTAGTCTCAAGGGGTTACAAGTTTCATTTTCGCACCTTGCCAAAACCAAACGGATGGCTGGATCTGCCAAAAAATCAATGGGCAGAGGCACAAATACAAGTACAGTCCCTCATGACTATGAGGGTCATAGAATTGGTAACAAACATAGAAATAGGGCAAGGTTTCTATTCAAGACTTTTCCTGGTTCCCAGGAAGGAAAACGCATGGAGACCAATCCTGGACCTTTCAGTCTTAAACACCTTTCTGGATATACCAAAATTCAAAAAGCTCACTCTACAGCAACTGCTGCCTATGCTGGGCAAGAACGCTTGGATGGTGATTCTGGACTTAAAAGAAACATACCTGCATGTTCCAATAAGACAAAACTGCAGAAGATACCTGGGATTCAAGGCGGGCTCGAAGCATTACCAGTTCTCTGCGCTGCAATTTGGCTTATCTACTGCGCCCAGGGTCTTTACCAAGTGCCTGGCACCAGTAATGGCATTTTGCAGACAGAAAGGAATTCAAATATACCATTATCTGGACAATTGCCTCATTCAAGCAGACAGCAAGGATACTTTACTTCAGCATTTGGACTTTGTGCAGGATCTCCTGAGGTGTCTAGGGTTTACAGAGAATCTGAGGAAATCAAACCTGGTACCCACACAACAGATCACATTCCTGGGTGCTCTTTTAAGCAGTACAACCCAGATGGCTTACCTGACACCAGACAGACAAATGCAACTAGCTTCCTCTTTCAAAAACTTGGCTTCATTGAGTCAAACTGCAAGAAAAAATTCTGCAGGCTTTGGGTTACATGGCATCCTGCTAGTTCCATATGCAACACTGCATACGAGGAAGATACAGTGGTACCTAAAGAGTGTATGGTCGCAGCATTGTCACAGTTTGGAAACCATGATTACAATCTTACCTTGCCTCAAGCAGGAATTTCTATGGTGGGCCAAAGCCTGTCTCCAGAACAAGGGAAAGCCTTTGTTCCATTCCAGCCAAACAAGTCGTAACTACGGATGCCTCGGATTATGCATGGGGAGCCCACATGCAAGGAAAATGTCTGCAGGGTGCCTGGACAAAAGGACCAGATGCACCTTCACATCAATTTGAAGGAGATGTTAGCTATACAGAATGCCCTGACAGCTTTCCAGGATCTTGTACAACTGGGACCATTACTGATACAGACAGACAACACTACAGTGATGTGATACATAAACCAGCAGGGGGGTTCCCCACTCCTACCCCTTGTGCAGACTGGCAATGACTCTGTGGTACACAGCACTGGCCTACAAGGTGGATTTGCAAGCTCAATTCCTGCCAGGAAAAGTCAACACTCTGGCAGACAGTCTAAGCAGAAACTTATCAGACCTTCACGAATGGAGGTTGGATGTTCAGATATTCAGGATAACAGAGGCATGGGGATGCCCAGACATAGATCTTTTTGCATCCCCCCAAAACTACCAGCTTTAAACTTTTTGCACGAGAACTTACCACAAACTAGCATGGAAAGTGGATGCTCTCTCATTCAGTTGGAAAAACCTCTCAGTGTATGCTTTTCCTCCGCTCCCTCTTCTTTCGAGAGTGTTACTAAAGATCAAACTGGGCAAACCAAAAATGATTCTACTGGCTCCCAACTGGCCTCAACAATTCTGATACTCAACCCTGATGACCCTGTCTCAGGACCCACCTTGGATTTTACCTCAAATTCCACATCTACCGTCTCAACAAGAAGGCCGGATCCTGCACATCCATATCAAAACTCTGAGCCTAGCAGCCTGGCGGATCCAGGGGCTATAAATAGTACTACCCTTACCAAACAGGTAATGGATGTAATTCTTGAAGGCCCAGCACCAGGAAATCTTATGCTGGAAAATGGAAGCGATTTTGCGCCTGAAATCAAGCCCAAGGTTTTGATACTACAACTACAAACATTCCTCTGATTTTACAATACCTAACAGAGATGCTGCATAAGGGCCTATCTTTTTCATCTGTTAAAATACATGCCTCAACTATTTCTGCTCATTACAATACGGATCCTCCAATTTTCTCTCATCCTTTACTTAAACAACATCTCAGAGGGGCAAAAAATATAAGGCCTCCTAGAAGAGCACCAACTCCTGCTTGGGATTTCAATTATGTTTTGGAAAAACTAACTCTGCCTCCTTTTGAGCATGCTGCTACTACAGATTTAAAGTTCTTATTGTGGAAAACTGCTCTCCTTTTAGCAATAACCTCTGCCAGAAGAGTTTTGGAGTTACAAGCACTCATAGCTGTGGAACCTTTCATTATTTTTCACCAGGACAGGGTTTCTCTGAAGACAAACCCCGCATTCATGCCTAAGGTAGTTTCAAAGGTAGCTTTGAATCAGACTATTCACTTACCTACCTTCTACCCAAATCCCCAAAATAAAGGAGATAGGATTTTGCATTCTTTGGACATACACAGGCAGCTTCGCTTTTACCTGGACAGGACCAAGATATTCAGAAAAAGACCAATTGTTTGTAGCCTATGCTGCTACATCACAGGGAAAGGCAATCACAAAACTATTTCTAAATGGATTGCCCACTGTATCAGGTTTTGCTACTCTCATCATGGCAAACAAGTTCCTAGTAACATCAGGACACATTCTACTAGAGCTGCGGCTACCTCAGCAGCCTTCCTCAGAGGAGTACCTACCAAGGAGATATTAGAAGCTGCTACTTGGAGTTCTGTGCACAACTTCACTAAGCACTACCATCTCCCTCTCTATTCTAAATCTAGAGCTGGCTTTGCCTCTGCAGTTCTGCGGGGCCTTTTAGCCGCCCCATCTGTAGCATAGCCAGCCACCCTTCCTTAGCTTTGGGATTCAACCCAACAGTGATGACTGCAACAGTGAAACACGATGAACATAGTACAGTTGTATACTCTTACCATAAATGTAGATGTTAGAGTGTATTCACTGTTGCAGTCTGGGTTACCCTCCCTCCTATCCCCTCTCTTGTTGTTTATATGAGTTATTTCTGGATTTCTATACACTACTCTTCCTCTGAGGTGTATTAGCAGGTAACGGTGGGGATGTTTTATGTTTTACACATGCTTATGTTTTTGACCAAGCTGTTAGACTTTTTTGGGCACTTGACATCTGGGGCAAGAAAAACTGAGGAAGATGGCGTTGGCTGGAGCCCTTGTACCCCTGGTGCACTGACGTCAGGGAAGAAGAGACTTCAGCCGACACCGGACCCAGACTTTGGGATTCTGGCCGACTGAGGGCTACCTGCCTGCCAGCAGGAGAACCCAACAGTGATGACTGCAACAGTGAATACACTCGAACATCTACATTTATGGTAATAGTGCACAACTGTACTTTCCAGCATCCTGGAAGAAGGCAGTGGTAACGATAATACCTAAAGAGGGTATAAAGATCCATCAGATCCAGCTTCGTATTGCCCCATTTCAGTACTAAACCATGATTAAGTGTTGGTCTATAATGGCTAAAAGAATGGCAAGAGTGATACCAAAATTGATAGATATGGATCAGTGTGGTTTTTGTGGAGAGAAGGTAAACATTTGACTATTAACAGAACATTGATGATCCAGAGGAAACAGAATGTAAGAAAATTCCACTTTTATTCGTGGGTCTTGATGCAGAGAAAGCATTTGACAGGTAGACTGGGACTTCATGAGCAGGACAATGGAAGCAGTTGCTTTCTGTGATACAATTATAAGGTTGATTAGAAGAACATATGAGGGGTCAGATGCACAAATTAAAGTGGGCGGGGTCCTTTCCGATAATTTCTGCTTGAATAGAAGAGCCAGGCAGGGTTGTCCACTTTTCCCCTTTGTTGTTTGCCTTATATTTAGAACTGTTAGCAAAGAAAATAAGGGACTCAGAAATTCAAGGATATAATTGGTATGGTAGTCCAGAAAAGCTGGTTCTATTTGCAGATGATATTATTGTATACATGACAAAACCAGAAAGGGACATTAGTGTTATGGAACATTTTAAGACTGTTTCTGATCTTCTCTGGATACGGAATTAATGAAGCTAAAACAAAAGCAATAGCTGTAAATTATGTACCTGCACGCAAATTACTTCAATATCTATATTTATGGAGATTTGATAAAATGAAGTATTTGAGTATGGCTTAGAAATGAGACTGCAGTGGCAGCTAAGAATATATGGGAGAAGACTAAATGGAAGATAATACAAACATTGAGAAACTGGGCACTTTGTTGTATGGATACGGATACCAAGATACAAACCATTAAAATGTTTAGTCCCTTCAGTCTTATGCATAGGTCAGACATATTTTTATCAACCAGAGGAGAAGCTGTAGATAGCAATTAAAATCTGAGTTAAACAATTTTATCTGGGAAGGGAAGACCACAAGGGCCAAGTGGAATAAGCTGATTCTTCTAATAGAACAAGGCGACTAGGATTACCCAATTCAAGAGGGTATTTTAGAGCAACACAGTTAAGACTCATATACATAGCGCAAGCAGAAAACTATAATTCAACGTGGAAAGGAATGATGCTGATACAGGGAGGAAGCTGAAGAAATTAGGAGAGATTGGGATTTTGGATGGACTCTTAAGGAGAAAAACAAAAATCATCCAGAGTGTTATATTTATAAAATACCAGGGAGTACTCTAAGAACCAAACCAGCACAAGAATGGAGAAAAGCGATTTTGCTGATAGGGATGATTGTGGTCAGGGTTACAGATAATGGGCAAGAGGGGGCTGGAATTTATTGAGAAAACTGGCAAAGGAACCAAGGTATTGGGAACAAATAACTAGAAAGGGAAAGGTAATAGAATGGGAATGAGGCCAAGAATTTATTTGGACTGCAAGTTAGAGATTGCCTTCCCTATCAAAGATTGATATCAGAGTGTAGACAAAGAGAAATAAATAGGGGACTCCTGGATGAAAGACCAGCACTGGTAGAGTTTTTAACAGAACCTAGAATGGAAGCTGCCATTAAAAAAGGAATAATTAGTAAAGCATATAAAATACTGCATGATGATTATAAGAGTAGATCAGAGAATCTTAGAATGGATTGGGAAGAGAGACTGGATAAACAATTCACAAATAGACAGTGGGAGGATATATGTACATCTCCCAAGTATGCAACAAAGTGTAGAAGATTTAGGATCTTTGCCTGGAAGTGTTTACATAGGTAGTTTTATACCCCAATTAGACTCCAAAGAATTTTTCATCAGAAGGATAGCAAGTGTTGGAGGTGTGGCCGGCAAGAAAGGTGTGTCTGGGAACATATTTTTTGGGAGTGTAATAAGCTGGCATACTTTAGGGATTCCCCTGCAGACTGCTCTGTTGGAGATGCTGGGTGAGCAGATTGGATTGACTGGGGCAATGATTTTTTTGAGTTCTGATACAGAATCGGAATTGCCTAGAGAAAGTAAAGCCTTGCTGAGTCTAATTATGGTGGCTTTCAAAGAAGCATAAGAAAATGAAAATCCAAGTCTAAACCAACTTTAGTAGAAGTAGTGAATCTAGTAACAGAGAGAAAACAACTGGAATTGGTATCTTTAGAAAAGCGAGGAAGCAAACTACATAGGAAAAATGGGAATTGTGGGAACAATATATGCCGAGCAGGAACAAGGTCTGAGGCAAAGTTTGAATGAGTCATGTAATGCTTAACTGACAATGACTGGATAGATTATAAGCGATATATAATGTTTGCAACTACACTATTTCAATGGTATCTTTGATTATAGCGTTTGCAGCTAAAGCGGTGTCATGTTTATTTTTCAGTACCCTAATACCCTTCAGACACCTTTTCCCTGAGGACATGTTTTAAGTCCTGCAGGAGGCCAGGAAACCCAATATGAGGAAATCTTACCTTTCCAATTGGAAGAGATTTTCTCTTTAGTGTTTTGCTAGAAACCTGGACCTGCTAACAGTGCATCTCCCCCTGGTTCTTTCATGTCTGTGTGAATAGCTCAATGCTGGCTTAGCATATTCTTCCCCTCCCAGGGATCTTAACTTTGTGCTGGCGAAACTGTTCTTCATGCCTTTCGAACCAGCCGCCTCTAGCTCCCTTAAACACTGCACCCAGAAGACTGTCCTCCTGAAGGCTATAACTTCTGCCAGACGAGTCTCCAAGCTCCAGGCCATGATGGCTTCTCTCCCCCTTCTTGCTCTTCTACAAAGACAGGGTTTCTGTCTGTGCCAACCCTTTATGCCCAGAGTGGTTAATGAGGTGTCCTTAAACCAGGCCATTCACTTGGCAGCTTTTTCCCCCCTCTGCAAAACAACAGTGAGGAACCCACATGCTCTTGATGTGCATAGACAACTTAGATTTTACCTCCACAAAACTAAACCTTTTAAAAAGTCAGACTAACTATTTGTGTCCTTCCATTCCAGAGCTCTTGCTGTGTCTAAACAGGCCATCTTCAATTGGATCTCTAACTCTATCTGCTATTCCTAACATGGATAATCCCTTCCCTGATTGATCAAGCCCCACTCTACAATAGCAGTGTCTTCCTCAGGGGTTTTCATCAAGGGACCAGACACCAACTCTGACTAGAAACAGCAACTTGGACCTGTGTCCACAATTTTACCAAACACTACAAGCTGGATCCCATCTCTAGATCCAGGGCTAGGTTTGCCAGGGCCATCCTTCATGGCTTCCTGGAAAACTCTTAAGCTATCTCCACCTCCCTTTCTGCATGAACTTTGGTATTCTCCCTCATGTAAAGAATAATGCAACAGATTAATAGAAGGACATGGATTAGTTGTGTAAGAACTTAACATAATGATATATGTCCTTATCTTCTCTGTTGTAGTATTCTATCCCACCCTTCTTCCCCACTTCCTTCTGTTCTTGGATGTACTGACTTTCTATGCCTTGGACTGTCTCTCTACCTGGGGGATTCAGGTTTTAGGATGCTGTGCATGTATGTCACTTTCATGGCTTAAGCCCAATAGCATCCTACATCCGACATACCATGCACAACACCACACACTAATAAAAGATTTTGGTATACTGGCCAACGCTGGGTCTCCTGGGTGGGCAACTCCCTCATGTAAAGAATACTGCAACAGAGAAGAGGAGGACATCTATCATTATGATAAGTTCTTACACAACTAATCTTTATATTCATAAAATAGCTGAAAGTATTATAAGAATTAAGAAAAGGGAATGGAGAAGTTAACTTTTGCAGATAGAGATTACTGCAAATAGGGATATAGAAAGCGGGCAAGATGGGGTCAGACTTTTCTTTAAGAAATTGTCAAAGGAATCAAGGTGTTAGGCGCAAATAACCAGAGATGAGAAGTTAAAGTGGGAGGAGGCAAAATATTTGTGTGTTAAAAATTCAGTAAAAATATCTTCAAATAAAAAAAGTGGTATGAGGCAAAGCAGAAGTTTAGACTGTGCGGGTCTGAGATTCCCTTCCATAGTAGGGATTGGTATCCATGTATAGTCAGTGAAAAACTCTATCCAGAGTACTAAGTGAAAGACCAGATCTGTAGAGTTTTTAGTTGAGTCTATAACAGAAGCTGGTGCTAAAAAGAGATGATTACAAACTCTGCAACAGAAAAACCAAATGCAGAAACACAAAACCAGAGCTGAACTTCAACAAACACAACACCCGGATGAAAATCCTATTTTGTGTTTGTTCTGGTATCTCAACATTTTGCCTTCAAAGGAATACTAAAACATCATCACACCCCATAATTTATACAATCATCCAAATAACAGTTGATGTCAATTAACCCACTGTTTTAACATCAGTAGCATATTTTTTTAACATCGGTGGCAGATTTTGAAAGGAGCCCTAACCACACAGCACACGTCTTATTGTATGTGGCTGTTAAATAAGCATTATTCAAATACACATTTAGTAATACTTTTGATTACAGTATTTATAAGTACAATATTAGCCCTACAAAATTTACCAACTTGCCTTAACACCATATAGTTCAAACACATATCAGAAAACTAATATAAAACTCAATCTAGAATATGTTATGTTTTATAAAGTTAGATTACGGTCAATATTCGTACCCCTGGGTCGGGGTGTTCTAAAATTTATAACCATCCTACATTCCAATTTGTTCAGCTCATTCCTGAAATTTCCACCATATTCCATAAACGGACGTGCCAATTCACTAAAAAATGTGCTTTTATGACATCCCCCGTGAACAGAAACAAAATGTTCTGCTACCGGGTTCAAACAATTTATTTTCCTAATATCACCTAAGTGCTCCATAAGCCTCATCTTTACTTTCCTTTTTGTCTGCCATATATACCATTTCACCTTTTCACAACCACAACCTATGACATAGATAACACGCTGTGAGTTGCAATGAAAACCTTCTCTGCCCTTATATAACCTACCAGTGATTTTGGACCCATCAAGATTTCTAACCCTATTGCAAACGTTGCAATTTCCACATGGGCAGGTACCTATTCTACCTACATTTGTCAAATGACCACCGTTTCCACTAAGAATTTTCTTTGTAGTGTTCAAGGAATGTGTATTAAATGATCTTTATTTTTCTCATGATCACCAGTTTGTTAAATTTAACCTGTCCAAAGCATAACAACTAGCATTACAGGATCTTGGTCAGAACCATGATCTGGTTATTTTGTCAGCAGATAAAGGGAGGTGGCGTTGTGGTTATGGATTGGAATATGTACTAGGCCGAAGCTGAAAGACAATTGTCAGAGGCTCGATTTTTATATACATATGGTAGTAGATCCAACCCCCAATTTCATAAAAAGATATTGACTCTCTTCTAGACCTAGCAACTGAAGAAGGCATAATCAGTTTAAAAACTTGTAGACAACTTAAGGTGTCAGACCCTGTACCCCAGTATTTGTATCTATTGCCATATATACATAAACAATCCCACCTGTCCTCTGAGACGGCCTATAGTGTCTGGGAGGGGATTGCTAACTGAGCCCTTATCAGCCTTCCTAACTGAATTTTTGCAACCTTTGCTACCAATGATTAGGTCTAGAATAAAAGATATACCACGCAATTTCTTAATATTATTCAAGATACACAATTGGATCCTGCGTGGTATTTGTGTACACTTGACGTCACCTCCCTATATACCAGCATTCCACACTGGGCAGGTCTACAGGCCATTTAATTTTGGCTTGAAAAATCGGAATTATACACCTGGGTTTAAGACACTTCTTGTGTGTTTAACTGAATATGTGTTGTCAAAACATATTTTTTATTTTCATGGGAGGTCATATTGGCAGGTTCGTGGTACAGCGATGGGAGCATCTTTTGCTCACATCTGTGCCGATTTGTTTATGGCTTTTTTTTAAGGAACAACTGATATGATTCCAGTCAATCTATTTTTGGATCAGTTGCATATCTGGAGACATTATTTAGACGATTGTTGGATAGTGTGGTGGGATAAGCAGTATGTGGAAGAACTTGTACAATACCTTAACGAAAACAGGTGGGGTATTCAATTTACTCTCCATATTGAATACCAACAAATAACATTTCTGGATGTCATTATAACTAGGCAGGTGGACCATACACTGGAAACACAAGTATATAGGAAATTTTCAGAATATAGCACTCTGTTACATGCCTCAAGCCATCACCCTTGCCACATCATCAACAATATTCCGAAGTCCCAATATTTACATATTAAATGTATATGTTCCTCTGAACAAACCCTTAAAGCCTGCCAAAATGATCTAACTAACAGATTTCTCATGAGGGGTTATCGTCAAGACTGCATTTCTCGCGCACAAAATCAGGTTGACAAGACAGATGTCAACTATTACAATATAAAGACAGAATTAATGAGGCCAGTACAATATACTTCACAACCCATCAGGTTAGCCACTACTTTTGGAACTAACACCTGCAGATTTAAAAATATTATCAACAACCACTGGGACATTTTGCTAGCCCATGACAAATTGAGTGAACTGCTTAGTTCAAGATGCTTATTTTCTTACTGTAGAGGGAGAACTATTAATTCACATCTGACCCATTATAAACAATACACTGTACCAGTCAACAGAGAACTTTATCTGGTGATGAGTTATTAGGATGTTTTGCTTGTGGACATTGCAGTGCATGTGCACGTGTATCTCAAACTAAGGAATTCACTAGCAGCAACACACCAAAAGTTTGATATAAGATGCTTTGAAAACTGCAGTGGTGATTGAATTGTTTATTTGGCTACTTGCTTCTGCTCCTCTTTTTATGTTGGACAAATGTCCAGACCTCTCAGACATAGAATCAGTGAACATTTAAGTGACATAAGAAACAAAAGGGGTTCCAATGCCCTTTATAAACACACTCTAATACACAAAACTGCAAAATTCACTTTCATTGTTATAGATAAAATTCAAAGAACAGGTCATGTGAAGCTGGATGGCATTCTATAGTAAACCACAAAGAGTCATCTTGGATTATCAGGCTTGGAGCTCTATTTAAACCTGGCCTGAATAAGTTAAGTTAATTTTGGTTGGAACTCAATTATTGATTGTTTCTAATAAAGCCTCCATGATTTTGTGTGTATAAAATATGTGGAAATGTATGTCTGTTTGATAATTTTGATGCACTGAAGAAGGCTATATTTTTTAGCCAAAACCAGTTTGCTTTTGTGTTTATTGGGTTTGCCACAATAAATTTTATTAATTTTCATCTTGCCCTTGTGCTGGATCTTTTTTGGATTTATATTCATATTGGTTTGATCCACGCACTCTGTCTTCCTTGCGTGCATTTGGCTTTTCCTGTTGAGTAAACTTTAAACATGTACTGTACCATTCAAATCTTCCATAAATTTCAAAAAACCTAGTTGTTCTCCCTTGGGCACAAGAAGTAAATCTATGAGTCTGCCCTAGTAAACATTTTCAGTAAAATAACTGTTCTGATATACAAGTTGATTTTCAGTGTCACCTTATGTATACCACATCATAAGAGGGGGCAAAGGCCGCCCCCATTTCTGTGTAAGAACTGCTAACCCCATCTAAGGTAATTGTGTGTAAGGCTGTATTCCAACAGGAATAAAAGGAATGATGAACAGGGATCCTCCCCCATCATTCTTCCCATCGCTTCTAACACCCCTTTTAACATCAATATTTGTGTACAGTGAACTCGCATCCACCATGGCCCAAAAATAACCTTCCTGACATTTAATTTTCTTAAGTCCTTCACCGAAATCCCCAGTTTTTTTTTATATGGGATGGTACTTTTTTCAAATATTTTTTCAGATGAAAATCCAAAAATAGGCCCACATTTTCCAGGTAGGAACCTATTGCGGAGACTATCGGTCTTCCGGGGGGACCTTAAATTCTTAAGTATTTTGGGTATCGTGTAAAATCTTGGATCCTTGGGTTCCCTAATAAACAATCTATGAACATCTCTATTATTTAGGAAACCTAATCTTTAATCTCTCTCCAAGATTTCAAGCAGCTCCTCATTAAATTTATGCACAGGATTATTAGACAGTTCAACATAATCATCTACCACAAAAATCAGATCTTTCACCATCTTATCATAATCCCTTTTGTTCATTACTACCCAATTGCCCCCTTTGTCTGCTTGCCGAAAAACAAACTCAGCTGACATTGAATGTGACACTTGCAGTACATGCCATTCTTTCTTTGACAAGCTATAACGTTTTCACTCTTCAGAAAATTACCAAATTCATTTTCAGTTCGTCTCCAAGCCACATTTTCAAACCTTTTAATACATATACAAAATTTTGGTGGCATAAATTTACTTCTGTTAGAAGAAAAACAGGGCACACAGAGATGACCATAACCAGTATCAAATTCACTATTAAGTACCACCTCAGATTCATATTCATTACCATTATTAGTTTAAGTAACGTCATTCATCATATCAAAATGCGCATCTGTTTCATAAATGCTTCCATTTAACAATTCTTCAACTTCTTGAACATTCCTGATCATTAAAAGTAGAGATTACTTTATTGCTACCTGACATTAAAGAATACCTTCAAATGTAGTTTGCGACAGAAACGTTTTACATCAAGAATAGCATCCGTTAAACTAGGAATTCTAGTCAGAACAGACTTTGGGCCCAACATCAATACATGTACAAAATGTTTTTTTTTAACTTTAATTCAGACAGATTTACTATTTTTAAATCTTAAAGTAACATGCCCCATCAAAAATGGAAGCTGTAGTCTCTACAAAATTTCCATTGGTACAGACAATTACGTTCATTTTGAAAAACATTTACATCAGTGTTATCAGAAACATTATCAGAAACCAGCATTTCTCTGCTTTCTGCCACAATACCAGCATTAGATACATTAACAACGTCATATACGTCATGAGTCCCGTGATGGTATACAAAGCAGTTGTTTATTATCAGTTAAGAGCAAACCAAACTTTAATAGTAAAACTGATGGTAGCACAAAACTTGAAATGTTAACCTAGGTTTTGTCCCAACCTTAAGGACTACATCAGAACAATAACACACACCTCAGCATTCCCTTAAATACACCCACCCATTAACGAATTATCCAGTTAAAAACTTGAAACAAAACTAATTCATGTAAAACCATTTAAATTACATATACATACAACAATTCAACGCATATAAAACATTATATTGCCCAAATTTTATAAAAATTTTATAAATTTTTTTTTAAATTAACAACTTACACTATTTCCTACCTAAAATATGTTTTAATTTTAATATAGGAGCAATGCTAACACTATCATTTATACCAGGAAGATTTTGGGCATCTAACCTTAATTGCCGTTTTAATTTGTAGATGTGTAAATGTACAGCTGATGTCCTTCCCTGGATATCTTGATTGATCTGCTGAATTACGCAGAATTTAAAACTGTGTCCCGAATATTGCCCAGTATGTCTAACGAGGGCATTAGTCATTCTAAAATGTCTAATGTCCAGTAGATGTTCATTCACTCGATCCCTAACATGCCTACAAGTTTTTCCTATGTAAAATGCAGGACATGCTTCACATTTAGCTAAGTAAACCACATTCTGACTGTGGCAGTTAAAATGTCCCTGAATGGATATATGGCAATTATGAACCCTAATGCGATGCCCTGTTTCCATGATATACTTACAGGTACTACCTCTCCCACATTTGAAATTACCTAATTGCCGGATGTTACTGGCAAGATTACTGGGAGACCCCCTCTCCAAAATCTCCTTAAATGATCTCTCTCTCCGAAATACAAATTTAGGAGTTGCCCCCCATCCTTTCGTCCACATTTTTATCCAGTCTTAGAGTCCAATTCTTTAATTGGTCTGTATAAACCATTCGGCATCCTGGTTGAAAGTAATAAAAAATAATCCCTCATTTTTTCTTTCTTGACAATTTTCATTTACTTCAACTCCCAAACTTCCAATTACATCTTCAGGTATTCCCTTTAAAATGGCCTTGTATGTACCAATTTCCCGTTTACGTAGAATTTCATCCCTAATATCTGTGCACAAAGCTTCGGTGTACCCCCTTCTTATTTCTCTCTTTTGGCTTTTCCCAGTTAGGGGTCACCACAGCAAATCATCTTGTCCGCTCATGATTGGCAGTGGAGCTTTACGGTGTCGAGTTGGCAGCCTGGCACCCAACCTTCCATGGAAGGTGCGCACATGCATGAAGTCACGCCTAGAGTTAATTTTAGCATGTCCAATCCACTTGCAGCATGTCTTTGGGGATGTGGCAGGAAACCGGAGCATCCATAGGAAACCCACACGACCACAGGGAGGACATGCAGACTATGCACAGAAGACACCCCAGCTGAAGATCGAACCGGAGGACCTGTTGCTGTGAGGCGGCAACGCTGACCCTGCACCACTGCGGCCATCCAGTGTGTACCCTCTTCTTATAAACATCCTAATCATAAATTCCAGTTCGTTAACGAACTCCTGATCATTAACCATTCTAGCAGCCTTCACCATCTGACCCTTAACAATAGATCTTTTTTGATGGCGAGGGTGACGACTACTACAATGTAAATAAGATTTGGAAAAAGTGGCCTTTCTATGTATCCCAGATTTTAAACACCTCCACTCTTTGTCCATATCTAGATTAACATCCAAGTAAGATAGCTTTACAGCACTATATTCATAAGTAAATTTACAGAACTCTACAGTGTTAATAAACTCCAGAAATGCCTCAAGCTGTTCTACATTTCCTTCCCATGTAATGAATGTCATCCAGGAAGTGTGTATATTGCTTGATAAACTTTTTAAAGGCACTGGGGAACACATACTCCTGCTGCCAGAAGGACACTACATAGTTGGCATAAATGGGGGCACAAGCGGCCCCCATAGCCACTCCAGTAACCTGCTTGTAAAAATGTCCTTCAAAATACAAAAAATTATTTTGCAATACTGATTCCATTAGGGTGACAAAACACATTAACCTGGTCCTTTTCATATAAGCCTGTCTTATTCACCTGGCACTCCATCCAAGTTAATCCCTCCTCATGAGGAATAACGGAACACAAATTGCATACATCCACCGTAAGTAAAATAGTGTTATCTGTAACAGTAATACTGCTTAAGTTATACAAAAAAGTCCACAAATATTTGGTGATGTATGCAATGGTTGTCGGCCCTTTTTGTAAATGATGATCTAAATATTGGCTTATAAAACAAGTTTTACTCCACTTGCCCATCCACTATAGGCCTAAATTTAATATTGTCCAGTCCCTTATGCAGTAAACCAAAAATGCTGCTAACCACAGGGTTTTCATTCCGTAAATAACTGTGTTCAATTTCACTTATTTGCCCCTGAAATAATAGATATTCTATAAATAGTTGAATAAAGAAAGTCGACCACCACCACGAACAATATTCAAGCTTTAATTATATAGGATCCAACAAAAGTGAGCGCTTTCGCGTGCCACCAAAGCACGCTTCTTCAGACAGTTTAAAATTTCATTAATACTACTTTTTCATAAGTGTCCTCTGTTAACATCCCCAACATAGCATTCTTGTCCATGACCACAGCACCATTAACTTCATCGGGTTTCATTATTCGTATCCCTTTGTCATTAGCCAATTCACATAATAGTTGGCTCTCTTCCACAGTCATATTACTAAAACGATCCCTCATTTTCCTTCTAAAATGCTCCCTGATATCCAATTCACATGCGCTTTCAAACATAGTTATACGATTGGCTGGCGGGTTAAATTTACTAGGCTTAGTTAACACATTACATTCACATATATTATTTTCAACCAACCACAACTTTATATTCATTTTCCGGGTGAACATTTTAAGGTCAGTCATCATTTCAGATACTGTCCCTTCCCTTCCTGGTACAGATGTAAATCCTTTAGATAGTAAATTAGCATGCTCCACAGTTAACTCAATTTTAGAATAATTATACACTTTGTAATCCCCATAAGTATTATATATAATCTCAGGATTACGTAAAATCTTAACATCACATGTTTCATGCAAACCATCAGTAAATTATTTAAAATCAAAACAATCAGTGTTATAACGTCCATCATTTGCCTGAAAAAACTCAAAAGAAGACTCAGGCACTTGTCCATTAATAATTTCATTACTCAGGATGACATCTTGCATGCCATTTGCACTCACTTCTTGATTGGATTCCAAACCAGTAACTGTTCCCATATACCCACAGTCATTAACTCTTTCTTTGCTTCCAGTCTCATTAAGTAACACCATTTTCTTTAAGGGGCCAATATTCATCATTAAAATGACCCCCACTTGGGCTATTAATAGAATAAACGCTCAATTCCAGTAACCCATCGAGTAAAGAATTGGTGTCTTTTTGTCCAAACCCTGGCCCATTCATGTTGTCATTGTCTAAAATAACATCACTGTCTGTGGAAAACGCATCTTGTAAAACAGCTGCCGCCATTTCTGTGCTTTCACACATGTTAACACTGTCTTTTGAGCTGTTACTGTTAACTAAATCGGCTATTTGTAAGGGCATACAGTCATCAGCAATTTGTACAGTATCTACTGCCATTTCTGTGCTTTCACACACATTAATGCCCTCTTTTAAATAATTTTTAACTATATCAGCTATATATGGAAGCATACAGTCATTTAAAACATGACCCGTACTCAGGTCAATGTTAGATAAAGCACTTACTTGTAACAAACTGTCCTTGTGTATGTTTACCTCCGTTTGGGCTAATACCCATTGTATGTCCTCTGTGGGTAGCTCTGCATTTTGGGACGTGCACCCTGCTCGATATATTGTCTCTCCTCTTCCCTTCTTAAGTTGTAATCATCTTGTCCTTTGTTGTGCAACCTCTCCGATTGCCTGACCCTTTCCTCTAAATGGGATTCCGCCTGCCGAAAGTGGTTATAATCCCTTGGCTGTGACGTCATTTCCTCTCCTCTCTCTGCTCCACCATTGATCACGCCCTTTTGGTTACCATGGCAACCTCGATTACTACCAGATAGTGGATATTTGCTATCACAGGAATACTCCTCAGTGTCTCTTCTTAATTTATGCAATTTTCTATCGAAAATAACTCGAATGTTGTCCATACTAACCAATAAGTTGTAGTTCGTGTGGTATTGCTCAAACAGTAAATCTTTTAAAATAGTAATTTTCACGTTCCAAATCATGCATGTACTATTCTATCCTTTGACTCTTATACTTGACCATAATTTCCATTAGTGCAATACCAGTGACATCAGTTTGTGTACCTCTTTTAACATTTCAGGGTTATTGTCAGCACAGTTGGGGTATCTCCATAAACTTAGCTCCCGTGGAACCAATTCCAACTCTGTTCCTTAAAATATATTGGTTTTCTAACTGCAGTTTGTTCATATTAAACAACTTGGCTTTAGAGGATTTCAAACTCTCAGTAAGGGACATATCAGCAGGATGTTCTTCGTGTTTCACTGTTGCAGTCATTGCATTTGGGTTATCTGCCTGCAGGTAGCCCTCAGCTGTCCTGAATATCAAAGTCTTGGATTCCTGCATCGGATGCTGTCTCTTCTCCCATGACGTCAGGTCGTCAGGGGTATAAAATATGTAGCTGATGCCATTACATTAGTCTTCCCACACAGTGCCCGAAGCAGAAGCGGTTCGCAAGTTCCGGTTGGCAGACTCCTGAAATTTTCATTTGAGTTTCAGAACCGAAGTCTTCAAAAAAGCTAAGTACCCCATTGGGGATCCTTTTTCTTGCTCTTAACCAATGTCAGTAAAAGGTAATTGTATTACCTGTGGAAACAAATGCCTCAAAGATTTTCATTCATACTGCATTCCTTGCTTAGGCCCAGACCACAACATCCCTCGCTGTTGGTTTTGTGCCTTATTCAACCCCCAAAATATTAGTCGTCTGTCTATTTTTGCCGCAAATTATTTTGGTACTCATAACTATCCAGAAATGGCTTCGATAAGCCATCCGACTAATGATATTCCAAAAAGAGTAAGGATAATGACAGACACATTAAGTTAGTCGCCGGTCTGCTGGTACTCTGTGAGGTGCTTTCACAGCCCCTGATACCTGGTACTTCAGATTCGCAGGCCTCTACTGAGACCCATTAGGAGTCCTGTATGCGGCGAGATGCTTCAACTATGGAACCTGCATATGTCTCTACCTTGGATGGGTCCGGGGCCGCTGTGCAGGCACCGGCTTCTGAGGGTGTATTCAAACCTATGGACTTGCATTTTAAACAGACGCCATCTTCTTCATCGAGGCTTTAAACTGGACCCAGGCCTAGAAAACTGATGTCCAAACCGCATGGTCAGACCCATATGCCTAAAAAACAAATGCTTAGAATGGCCGAAGACCTTATTACTTTAATTAGGGAAGCCAGCCTTCCCCCTCTGAGACCTGAAACTGATTTTCCATCTGATTCTTCTTATCAGGATTCTGATATTTCTGTTCCTTCTGATTACCAGGATTTGCCCTTATCTACCTATGAGGTTTCTGATAAAGAGGATTCCATTCCCTCTGCTTCCCCTCCAGAAGATTTTTCTTTTGGTGAAACCTTGCACACTCTTGGGGAGCATTTCCGCCGGGAAAGCCAGGATTACTCTGATCCCAAAAGAGGCTTAGGGAATTCTTGCTCCTTCCTCAACACAGGCCTTTAGCTTAACCCCCTGTTCCGGACATAGTAGATGATGCTTTCTTGGAATGTAGCCTGTCCCCAGACACCTTAACCTCCAGCTCCCAGGAAACCTGGCAGGTTTTACAGAGTACCTGACTCTCACAAGTTTCTTTTTTCAAGAATCCTACTGTGGATCCAGAGACCATTTCCCAAGGTCCAAAGGGCATTAAGGCTACAGCTGCCAGAAATCCTACCCCTTCTGATAGAGATTCTAGAGCCTTGGACATATGGAGGTAAGAATGTTTACACTTCTGCTACTTTGGCCATTAGGGCTTAAAATTGCCAGTTTCATATATTAACGTACCAGCAGCATATTATGGGACTGCTTAAACAGAAAATGATGATTCCTGACTCTGCAAAGATTTACAGGATTTAATGCATTCTGCTGAACAAGTTGGTAAACATACTTTGCAATGTGGTTTTGATTCTTTAGAAGCATCTTGCAGGGCTGCTGTCACTGGGTCTGTATGTAGAAGGCATGCTTGGCTTAAGGAGCAAAACTTGCCAGATCATGTTAAAGCTAAATTGCTGGATGCTCCCTTAAACTAAAACTGCCTGTTTGGCAACAAAGCAGAATAAGTCCTCAAAGATGGAGGAAAAAGCTAAATTTATGCAAACTGTTAAAGATTTCCTGCAGGTACAGCCATCCAGGTTTAGTAGGCACTGGCCTTCAAATAATTGGCCCTTTCCTGTCTCTTCCAGGCCTTCTCAGTCCAAACCCAGGAACAGCAGACCACATAGGTTACAGTCTCAGGCTACGCACAGGCCTAAGCAGTGGGGGGGTTCCCACTTCCAAAGCAGGGAGTAGTAAGACAACCCCCCCTTACGGGAAAATGGCACAATGACTTAACCTTAACCCTTCCAAGCCCTGCTCATCTACCTGCTCCCTTAGGAGGAAAGCTTGCCCTACATGCAAAAAACTGGGAACTCGTTACCTAGGACAAATGGGTTTTGAATATAGTTTCCCAAGGATACAGATTCCACTTCCACACCCTACCAACACCAAACGGCTGGCCAGACCTACCCCCAAAAACAGTGGGCAGAGGCTCAACAGCAGGTTTTCTCTCTCTCCTAAGTATCAGTGCTATTCAGCCTGTCCCAGCAGAAGAAAAGGGACAAGGTTTTTATTCAAGACATTTCCTGGTACCCAGAAAAGACATCTCCTGGTGTCCTATCCTAGATCTCTCTATTCTAAACACCTTTCTGGTAATCCCAAAATTCAAGATGCTAACACTTCAACAGCTGCTTCCTATGCTAGGCAAAGATGCCTGGTTGGCAACCTTGGACTTAAAAGAAACTTACCTGCACATTCCAGTAAGGGAATCTTGCAGGAAATACCTTTGCTTCAGGGCAGGCTCCATGCACTATCAGTTCTCTGCACTTCCCTTTGGCTTATCTACCGTGCCTAGGGTATTCACAAAGTGTCTAGCTCCAGCCATTGCATTTTTCAGGCAGCGAAATATTCAAATATACCCATACTTGGACGATTGTCTGATTCAGGCAGAGAGCCAGGAATTGCTATTAAAACATCTGGCATTCGTAAAGAAACTTCTAAACTCACTGAGGTACACCATAAACAAAAAGAAATTTCACCTAGTACCCTGCCAACAAATTGTATTCCTGGGAGCAAGCTTGAATACAACTTCCCAGATGGCTTTCCTCACGCCAGAGAAATGAGCTTATTTGACAACCTACTTCAAACTATTGGCCACAAAGACCCAGCTATCTACTAGGAAAATCCTGCAAGCCCTGGGGTTCATGGCCTCTTGCATTCTACTAATTCCATATGCAAGACTGCATATGAGGAAACTACAATGGTATCTAAAAAGACTATGGTGTCAACATTCTCGGGACCTGCAATTAATGATTCCTATCATTCATTGTATAAAGATAGAGTTCCTTTGGTGGGCAGAGGCCTGCTACCACAACAAGTGGCTCCCATTCACTGTACCCCCTGCTGCCCAAACTCTAACAGACGCATCAGACTATGCATGGAGGGCTCACTTGGCAGGGTATTGCATTCAGGGCAAATGGAACCCGAGACAGATGCACCTGCATATCAACCAAAAAAAAAATGTTAGCTGTACAGAATTCCCTGACAGCCTTCAAGGACCACATTCTTCCGGGACAATTATTGGTAGACAGACACCACAGTTATGTGGTACATAAACAACAGGGGGGAACCCAATCGTGCCCTCTGCAGACTAGCCATGGCACTGTGGAACACAGCCTTGAGCTACCAGGTGCACCTACAAGCTCAATTCCTGCCAGGCAAGCTAAATTCACTGGCAGACAACCTAAGCAGAAATCTCATGGACCCACACGAGTGGAAACTGGAACCACAAATGTTCAACTTCTTGAGAAACAGTTGGGGGAATCCAGAGATAGACCTGTTTGCCTCCCCTCAGAACTGCCAGTTGGACAAATTCTGCACAAGGGCTTCCCATAGTCAAGCTTGGAAAGTGGATGCCCTGTTCTTTTACCTGGGAAAGCCTCTCAGTTTATGCCTTTCTCCCTCTGCCTCTCCTCTCGAAGGTTCTGCTAAAGATTAAACAGGACAAATCAAGGACAGTACTGATTGCACCAGACTGGCCATGCCAGTACTTGTACCCCCTCTTGCGCAGTATGACACTGCTGGAACCATGGCACCTGCCTCAGACCCCTTCCATGCTGTCCCAGCAGGAGGGACAGATTCTGCACCCTCAGCTTCAAACCCTGAACCTTGCGGCCTGGCTAATTCCTTGAGCTCTCCAGTAGCATCCCTCAGTAAGCAGGTGCTAGATGTCATTCTGCAGGCAATGAGGCCTAGTACTAGAAAATTTTATGCTGAAAAGTGGAAAAGATGCTGTTCCTGGAGCCAGAATCAGGGGATGGGCACAACGGTGCCCAGCTTACTGCATATTCTTCAGTATTTAACAGAAATGCTCCACAAGGGCCTTTCCTTCTAGTCAATTAAAATTCATGTCTCTGCCATTTCAGCACATTATAATACCGAACCACCCCTCTTCTCTCACCCCACTGCTAAAGCAATTTCTCAGAAGGGACAGAAATTTAAGACCCCCCAGGAGAGCCCCTACTCCAGCCCGGGACCTTAACTTTGTATTGGAAAAGCTCACTGTCCCTCCTTTTGAGCCAGCTGCAACTGCAGAGTTTAAATTCCTTTTAGCCATCAATTCAGCAAGAGTGTCTGAATTACAGGCACTCATGGCAGTGGAGCCCTTCATCATGTTCCATGCAGACAAGATGTCCCTCAGGACCAATCCTTCCTTTATGCGCAAGGTGGTGCCTAGTGTGGCCCTTAATCAGTCCATTCATTTGCCTATTTTTTTCCCAAATCCACAAAACAAAGGAGAACAAATACTGCACTCTTTGGACGTGCACAGACAACTTAGATTTTATTTGGACAGGACTAAGCCTCTCAGAAAATCTGAACAACTGCTAGTTGGCTTTGCTGCAGGGGCAGAGGGGAAGGCCATTTCAAAGCAAACCATTTCTAAGTGGATAACCCATTGCATTAATTTGTGCTATAAGCACCATGTAAGACCTACCCCACAGAGGGGATAAGATCACATTCCACCAGGGCTGCATCTACCTCTACAACCTTTCTCAGAGGTGTCCCTACCAGGGACATCCTAGAAGCTGCTACCTGGAGCTCTCTACATATCCTCACCAAGCATTACCACATGCCTGTTTTTTTCTAAATCCAGAGCTGGTTTTGCCACTGCAGTCTTGCAGGGCTTAATAGCTGGTCCTAATGCGCTCTAACTTCCTCCTCCCTTCCTTAGCTTTGGGAATCAACCCAAATGTAATGACTGCAATAGTGAAACATGAAGAACATAGTACAGTTGTGTACACTTACCATAAATGTAGATATTCAAGTGTATTCACTGTTGAAGTCCTGGTTACCCTCCCTCCAGCCCCCTGACTTGTCTTGGCTCTACCTTCCTTTTTGTTTGGTGTATTTAAGCTTTCTGGTGTATTTGCTTTTTGTTGGAGGTGTAACCTAACATATAATTGCTTCCCATTATGGAGGCACCTGACATCTGGAGCAAGAAAAACTGATGTAATGGCGTTGGCTGCCATTGCCGTTGACCTGACGTCATGGAAGAAGAGACGGTATCCGATGCAGGAATCCAAGACTTTGATATTAAGGCCGGCTGAGGGCAACCTGCAGGCAGATAACCCAAATGTAGTGATTGCAACAGTGAATACACTCAACATCTACATTTATGGTAAGTGTACACAACTGTACTTTCCTTATTGTCTTTGGCATTAATGTTAATGTGAAAGCTAAATTTGTTAAATTTCCATTGCTCAGTTATATTCAACATTGTCTTGTCCACAGGGATTTTTGCCCCATTAAGGCTGTTACTTGCCATATTCAAGGTTGCATTCTCCCCATTGGATGTTCGCCTTTCCATATTCTGTGTGGGCTGAGTAAGGGGAACACCCAAACTTCCAAACAAGTTGATGTTAAGTTGTCAATCTCGCCTTCATTCTTGCTGGATGGGATGGGTTCGGAGCCGATCTTCGGCTCCGACTCGGCACTTGCTAAGCTTGAGAACTCCTTTTACCAGCTCGAGGCAACCCTGTATCCCATGATGCAAGGCGAGACTACCTCCAGATCTCGTTTGCCGCTTCGCTAAAGAGGTGTCTCTTTTTTGCCAGCTCAGGTGAGTTTCAATTTAGCAGTATTCAGGGTTAATTTTCCCTTTTTTCTTAAATACCGTTAGTTAGGCTAGTGTGTTAGCTTCTCTATAGTTCCCTACCCTATCCAATCCTTTGGGTTATAAGTTATTTTTCTCTGTTAGGCCTAGGCCTCCCATGTTATTAATCCCTGTCAGTGTGTGTGTTTTGGGGGATTAATTGTGTGATTTGTTGTGTGTGTGTGTATTTTTCTTAGACTATATCTAAAGAAGGAAAGGTCTCAGGCTTCAAGAAGTGTGACTCGTGCTGTCAGAAGATGTCTCTGACAGACGGTCACACTTCTTGTGTTTACTGCCTGCGGCCTTTACACCTGCAGGACTCCTGTGCTTTATGCCACTCCTTTAGCCAGAGAGTCCTGCAGAAGAGGAGGAACAAGTTGATCCTCCGTGGCTTATTAAAGCCAGAAGGTTCACCTACCAAGACTGGGTCGGGTAAACCTTCTAAGCCACCTAAGGTTCAGGCTCCGGTTGTTAAGCCTTCTTTGGTGGCTCCGACTCCTTCGGAGTCGAGATCAGCTCCGGCTGGAGCCGATCCTTCTACTGATATTGTAGTGTCGGTTCCTACCGGCTCCGACACACAGTCTACATTACCCTTGTCGGCACCGGCTGGTGCCGACGTGTTATCCAGCATCGGAGCCGATAAATCTTCGGCTCCATCTGGAACCGAGAGGTCGTCAGCTCCGATGGCTCCGTCCAGGAAGAGATCTCGGTCCCCTTCTCTGGAGTCGATTCGCTCGGCTCCGAGGTCTCCTCTCTTATCGGAACGGAGTCATCAGAGCTGATCTTCGAGATCTTCCAGGCTGTCTGACCACGATTTAGAGAGAGTGGTAAGCAGGCTGTTGGTCACAGGCACTAGCCCAAATGCTCCATAGCCCATATCAACAGACTTCGGCTATTGCTCTACCCCTTGAACTTCCTCCTTCGACTCTCCTCCAGAGTTCGGAGCCGGAGCTTTTCGGGACAGTGACCGTGTCGGCGCCGGGGCCGATACACCCCCTTTCGGCTCCATCGTCTTCGGCTCCGATCTCCTCCATGAGACCGTCCTTGGAGGGATCCGGTCGTCGAGTTTCCCCCTTGTCGGCTCCGAGGGGGCTAGTGGCATCGGACCCTTGTCCGACCCCGCTCTCCCTCTCGGAGCTTCGGCTTTGGTGAGCTCGGCACCGACATTGGCCTCGGAGCCTTCTCTTTCAGTGGAGCCGAGAATTCCCGTCTCTTCGGAGCGGGAGTCTTCTGGTCTCTCTGGGAGGGGAGCCTTTGAGGTGATGAGGAGTGTCCTGGCACCCGAGTCAGGTCAACGGTCCATTCCATTAGCTCCTCCCTCTTCGGTGCCTGTTGATGTCTCTTGCCAGTCTCTTGCTCCCAGGCCCAGGGGTCCTTCGCCCCAGGTTTCCCCATTGAGAATAACTTCCTCTTCCGAGGTTTCTCCTAATCCCGCAGGGGAACCCCCGCGTAAGAGGACGTGTAAGAGGAAACACACAGACTCCCCTGAGTCTACCACATCGGATACCGACTTAGATGAGTCGGAGGGTTCCCCCGGTCCCCTTCTGAGGATGTCTCCTTTTCAGACATCCTGGAACTCCTCAAACAGAGGGGGAACTGGCCTTCCATTGACCCCTCCGAGGATGAGTCGGTATACCTGGAGGCGTTTGGATCCCGACCCTCCACCTCCTGGGTGTCTCCGCCTTTCGACCCACTCATGCAGGTAGTGGCTCGGAAGGCGTGGGCAGCCCCGGATTCTGTGGAGCCTGTCCCCAGGAGGCCATCCAAATTTATTACTGCCCCTTCAGACAAGCAGTTTCTTTCCAAGGGCGTCTCTGTGGATGCTATGGTGGTGGTGGCGGCCACCAAGAAGGAACTTGCGGATCCTTCCATGCCTGTCCATCCTCCTAACAAAGACTCTAGGACCATGGATAGGTATGGCAAGCGGATGTTTTCTTCAGCGACCTTTGCTATGCGTTTGCTGAACTACCTTTGTCACTTCACCAGACTTCAGAGAGATGTTCTCAAAGAACTAGGTGAAGTGGTTCAGGATCCTTCAGCTGCTGGGGCTCAGGACAAGATTGCCTCACAGCTAGCCATCCTAAATTCTTTAACTCCTCCATGTGGCTCATATCCTATGCGGCCGATGGAGCGAGTAGAGCCGCAGGCACAGGAGTGGCACTTAGACGTCAGGCCTGGATGCGGCTCTGTAATTTCGCGGATCCCTTCAAGGCGTCCTTCACCAATACCCCCTTTGATGGTTCGGCTTTGTTCGGTCCGCAGGTGAAGGAGACCTTGACCAGGTGTGAACAAGACGGCAAAACCCTTTCTGCCGTAGGAGTCCATTTTTCCACTCCTTCAAGACCCTATCCCAAAGGTCAGAAAGGAGGAAAGATGTGGTTCCGCAAAGCCCAAGGAGTTACGCCGGACACACGTGGTCAGTTTACCCCTAGAGGCAGAGGGGGTAACAATAACAGACGCCGCCCTAGAGGCAGGGAGGGTCCCCAAAATCAGGGTAGCAGGGAGTCTCTTCCTGACAAACCCTTTCAGCATCCCTGAGGTGTTGCCCGACTGTCCACCCTTGGAGGCAGTCGGGGGAAGGATTTCGCTGTACCCATTAGCCTGGCGTTCCCTCTCACAAGACAGATGGGTACAGTCGATTATATCCGAGGGTTACAAAATCCCATTCGAAAGGTATCCCGTACCTCACCAATCCCTTCCAGACATCTCACCCGGTCAAAGGGATTTGGCAAAACAGGAGGTTTCAAAGCTCCTAAAAAAGAGCCGTCCAAATTGTTCCAGCAGACCAGGTAGGATCCGGCATCTACTCAAGATTCTTTTTGGTCCCCAAAAGGACGGGAGATTAGAGACCAATTTTAGACCTGAGCAATCTCAACAGATTTGTCAGAAAGGCAAGACTCCGGATGGTCACGCTGCAGTCCATTCTTCCCTTTTTGGGCAAGGACAACTGGATGTGCTCGATAGACCTTCAGGACGCGTACTATCACATAAAGATACACAGACGCTCCAGGAGGTTTCTCCACTTTCGGCTGGGAACCAATCATTATCAATTCAGAGCCCTGCCCTTTGGCCTCACTTCAGCCCCCAGAGTGTTTACCAAATGCATGGCAGTGGTTACGGCTCATCTGAGACGTCAAGGATTCCAGGTGTTTCCTTACTTAGACGACTGGCTCCTCTCCGCCACCACCAAGCATCACCTTCTTCTATGCAGAGACTACACTCTGCAGATCTGCAAACAATTGGGAATCTCAGTGAATGCCGAAAAATCTTCTCTGCTGCCTTGCCAATCTATCACCTTTATAGGCGCAGAGCTAAACACCGTCAGTATGTCAGCCAGACTAACAAATCAGAAAATTCTGGACATCCAAAAATATGTTCGCATCATATTACTGAGCAACAAAGTCAGAGCCAGATTGGTTCTGAAGGTTCTAGGTCTTATGGCTGCGGCCATCGTACTTCTACCATTAGCTCGCTTCCACATGCGTCTTCTACAGTGGATGTTATTCACTCAGTGGTCGTTCCAGAGCCTACCCATGAGGCACGAAATTCTGGTTACACAATCGTGCAAGACTCATCTAGCCTGGTGGATATCTTCTCCTCTGCTCCATCAAGGCCGACCGTTTGTTCCCCCATCCCCGGTTGCCACAGTCACTTCGGATGCCTCTCTGATCGGGTGGGGGGGGCATTATCAGGGCAGGATGGTCCACGGGACTTGGCAACCCACAGAATACCATCTGCACATAAATGTCCTGGAGATGAGAGCAGTGCTTTTAACGTTGCAAGCCCTCAACGACTTTCTTCCCTCGGGGACTATTGCAGTGCAAACGGACAACATGTCTGTAGTCTGGTACATCAGCAAACAGGGCGGGACCAGGTCCTATCCTCTGTCGAGAAGCTCTCAGACTTTGGCAATGGGCAATCTCCTCTCATCGGTTTCTGATAGCAACGCACATCCCCGGCAGGTCCAACCTCTTAGCGGACAGATTGAGCAGAGCTATTCTCATGCCTCACGAGTGGTCTCTCAAACAATCGGTAGTGGACGAGATTTTTCAGAAGTGGGGCACCCCTTGTTGCGACCTTTTTGCTACACTCCAAAACAGCAAATGCCCGGACTTCTTCACCCTCTTTCCCCTACCAGGCCATCCCCTGAGAGACTCTGTATCCCAGGATTGGCCCCGGGGACTTCTGTACGCTTTTCCCCCATTCCTCTTAATTCCACAGGTCATTCAGAAGGCTACCGTATTGAGAGCCAAACTGATTCTCATTGCCCCTTACTGGCCTCAACAAATTTGGTTCCCGTCCCTTCATCGTCATCTCCTGGTGCAGCCCTGGCATCTGGACCCAGTTCCAGATCTTCTGATCCACCAGACGGGTCAACGGCACCGGGCCATTCCTTCTCTCAACCTCACTGCTTGGTTGCTCCACTTCCTTCCCTAGCCAGGCTTCCTTTGATCTCTGACTCCGTTAGGGATATCATCATAGCTTCCTTAAAGTCGTCCACCAGAACTATTTATGCTAGCAAGTGGCGACGTTTTTCCCTATGGGCAAACTCCAGGCATATTGATCCTTTTACTGCGCCAGTACACTCAATTTTGGATTTTCTGGCTGAAGTTTTTCAGTCAGGATCTTCTTCATCTACAGTTAAAGTCCAACTGGCAGCAATCTCTAAATATCATGTTGGCTTGCAAGATCATAACATAATGTCGCACAGACTGTGCAAAGCCTTTCTGAGAGGCGTTTTTCTCCTTAAGCCCCCAGTAAAACATCCTCCTCCACAATGGGATCTGAACTTGATGTTGGCATCCTTGATTTTACCCCCCTTCGAACCATCTGCTTCATGCTCTTTGAAGTTGCTGACCTGGAAAATGATATTCTTGGTGACTGTCACTTCAGCAAGGAGGGTATCTGAACTACAAGCCCTCTGTATCCGCTCCCCATACTTAATTTTTCACAAGGATAGGGTATCCTTAAGGACTAATTCATCTTTTCTGCCTAAAGTTGTTTCTCAAACTAATATTAATCAATCCATTGATCTACCAGTTTTTTTCCCTAATTATTCGGATAAAGCTGAACAAAAACTTCATTTTTTTGATGTCCATCGTCAGCTCAGATATTATTTGCACAGAACTAAACAATTCAGAAAATCTCATCAGTTATTTGTTTCCTATGCAGAAAACAGGAAAGGTCTTCCAGTTTCGAAAGTGACCTTATCCAGATGGTTGTCTTCTACCATTTCTTATGTGTATTCGCTTAGAGGCAAACAACTACCCTCAAAACCGAAAGCGCATTCAACCAGAAGCCTATCCACATCTACAGCTTTTCAGGATAGGCTACCCATTGACACCATTTGTGCAGCAGCTACTTGGGCCAATCCTCATACCTTTGTCTCTCATTATAAATTAGATTTGGCCTCCAGGGACAGAGCCAGTTTTGGTTCCACAGTTTTCAAGAGTCTGTTCCATTGAGCCACCCAGGATACAGGTGCTAGGGACGCGGTCCCATCCAGCAAGAAGGAAGGCGAGATTGACAACTTAACATTTAGAAGTTATGTACCTACCATAACGTTCCATGTTAGTTGTCTTCTCTCGCCTTCTTTCTTGCATCCCTCCCTCCTTCCCCCTGGCCTGGACAGATCTTGAAGGGCTTCTCTTTCTCAGGTTTCTTCTCCTGAGTCTTCTGTAGAAAGACTCTATCTTAGGAACCTTTACCTAGTTTTTCTAGGCTACTCTTTCCTCTTCCTTTGGGAATAGTATTATTTAGCAGGGTATTAGAGCTCCAAACGAGATCTGAGGTAGTCTCGCCTTGCATCATGGGATATAGGGTTGCCTCGAGCTGGTAAAAGGAGTTCTCAAGCTTAGCAAGTGCCGAGTCGGAGCCGAGGATTGGCTCCAAACCCATCCCATCCAGCAAGAAAGAAGGCGAGAGAAGACAACTAACATGGAACGTTATGGTAGGTACATAACTTCTAATTAGTGTACCCGGAATGCTGCTGCTCGTCAGCCAAAGATTTTATTTGAACTGTATGCTTCAATAGCTGCTGATTAATCTGATGCAATAAATCCAAATGTCTGTATTGGAATCCATGTTCTCCATATCGATACTGCCAACACACAAACTGGTAGCCAAACACAACTATACCAAAGAAACGACTGAAGAACAGCAAGACAAACTTTAATAGTAAAACTGATGGTAGCACAAAACTTGAAATGTTAACCTAGGTTTTGTCCCAGCCTTAAGGACTTCATCAGAACAATAACACACCCCTCAGCATTCAGCAGATCAATCAAGATATCCAGGGAAGGACATTAGATGTACATTTAGACATCTGTGAGTTAAAATGGCATTTAGGTTAGATACCCAAATTTTCCTGGTATAAATGATAGTGTTAACATTGCTCCTATATTAAAATTAAAACATATTTTAGGTAGGAAATAGTGCAAGTTATTCATTTTATAAAATGTTTATAAAATCTGGACAATATAATGTTTTGTGTGTTTAATTGTTGTATGTATATGTAATTTAAATTGTTTTACATGAATTAGTGTTTAAGTTTATAACTGAATAATTGGTTAATGGGTGGGTGTATTTAAGGGAATGTTGAGGTGTGTGTTATTGTTCTGATGAAGTCCTTAAGGTTGGGACGAAACCTAGGTTAACATTTCAAGTTTTTTGCTACCATCAGTTTTACTATTAGTTTGGTTTGCTGTTCTCCAGTAGTTTCTTTGGTGTTAGTCGTGTTTGGTTACCAGTTTGTTTATCATCAGTTAGTGCTACTACATAATCCAAATTTTCCCTTACTTTTTCCTGCTGCTGTTGAAACCTCCCTTCTGATGGCCCTTTCGATAAAAACTGCATGTCTGTCTGTTGGGAAATGCGTTTCCACCTCCAATTTTTTTGGTTTGTTACTCATTCCCCCAAAGAAACTTCTTCAAAAGACACACTTTTTTTAAACTACTCACACTTGTCTCAGCTGAAAACTAGGAAGAATCACTGGGCCTACTCGTTAAAAGTCCCACTCCGGTTCTTTGGTCTACCCAAACACTTATTTTGCCTCAGAGTAGACCACATTATTTTGAAAATCATTACTGTCACGGCTCAGTTTTTTTCTTTTTCCAAGCCAAGACATTCTTTCCACTTCTTGGATCCTCTTTTTAACATCCACCATGATTTCCATATATCTATCTTCAGATATTTCATTAAGCAAGGAATCCTGAAGTTCTGTGATTTGCCTATGTAACCTGTCAATCATCCTAAGGTTACGTTTCACCAAAATTTGAAGCCAGGTTAGTGTACATTTTAAGAAGCCTCTCTCCATTCTAAAAGCAAATCCCCTTCTTCCTCTGAAAGTTCACCAGCAGGCAAATGAGTAACACACAAACCTCTAGGGGTTCTGTTAAGAGAAAAATATTTTTCTAGTAATTTAATATCATAAAAAAACAGTCACCTCCTTGGATAAAAGTAGTTCCAACTGGATAAACTTCTCCATATGACCATCATCACCATTGGAACCCCACAAGTCATCTTTAGATAGTTTTAAGTCCTTTTCACAAAGGAAATCAGACAGTAGAACACCTCCGGTGGCTCCCATTCCTTCCATGCTCTGTGAAACATTGGGTGTAGAAGCTAGGTCCACCGACATAATTACACACCCTCCAACAAAAAAAAAAAAATTGCAGAAATGCAAAACCAGAGCTGAACTTCAGCAAACACAACGCCAGGGTGAAAATCCTCTTGTGTTTATTCTGGTACCTCGGCATTTCGCCTTCAAAGGAATACTGAAACATTATCACACCCCATTATTTATACAATCATCTAAATAACAACTGAAGTCCATTAACTCAATTAACCCACTGTTTTAACATCAGTAGCACATTTTTTAACATCAGTGGCACATTTTTAAAGGAGCCCTAACCATGCAACACACATTTGTTATATGACGACTGTTAAATGAGCATTATTAAAATGCACATTTATTAATACTTTTGATTACAGTATTTATAAATACAATATTTGCCCTACAAAATTTACCAACGTTCTTTAACACCTTATAGTTCAAACACAATATCAGAAAACTAATATAAAACTCAGTGTAGAATATGTAATGTGTTAAGTAGGAAAAAGAGAGAATTAATGAGGCTTATAAAATATTGTATGATTGAGTCCATCAGTGGAGGCTGGAAAAGATTGGGAAGAGAGACTGAAAAGCCGACTTGCAAATTAATAATGGGAAGACGACTTTGTGGCTCTGAAGTACACAACGAACTCCAGAAGATTTAAAAATGTTTACTTTGAAGTGTTTGCATAAGTAGTTTTATACCCTAAGGAAAGTTCCAAGAATTTATCCGTAGGTGTTCAGCAAATGCTAAAGGTGTGATGGAAAAGAGAGAGGTAACAGGGTGCATATTTTTTAGGAATAAGATGGCATATTTTAAAAAATTCCTAGGATAATTGTTCAGAAGGGATTGAGGGAATAAGTGGTTTTAACTAAAGAAATTATTTTTTTTGTCGGATACAGTGTTTGAATTGCCTAGACATGGTAAAGAACTAAGTTGTCTATTGTCTGCCAAAAAAGCAATTTGTAGAAAATGGAAATGAAGATCTTAAGCTACTATAATTGAAGTACTGTATTTTGTAAAGGAAATAAAACAGCTGGAGGTGGAATCTGTAGGAAGGGGCGAATTACAGAGACATAAATGGAATTTGTGGGAACAATATATGCAGTATGGATTCATTTTGATTTGGCAAATGCAAAAAAAAAAAAAAGTGTGCCAAAACAACTTTAAGCAGACCTATAAAAAATGTTTTTGCATGGTGCAAGCACCCTGTAATCCTCAATGTGGGGGACACCCCTCACACTCACCGGATTTATATATACCAACACTGAGGTCACATGGCAGTGGAGAAAAATGTCATCTCCACTGTCGATAAAGTAATTTCTGCAGATTCATTTCATTTTATTTGCTTTCACCAAAACTCCCTTCAGTCAGGTGACAGCTCCCATGGAGGAGTGAGGTTTAGGGAAAAACAAAAGAATTGAGCAATTTGTGATACTGGAGTGAATCATTGTTAAAAAAAAATGGGGGGGTGTATGTTTTTTCTGCATAAAAGTAATGAAAATGTTGCCATGTCTCTATGTAAATTGTGATTTAATGATTTAATAAAGAGCTTTGATAAAAAGGTTTCCACTGTGGAAGAAAGTGTAATTTCAGTGCTTTGCACCTTGGTTGTTCTACGCCATTAAGCGTTTACATTATTGCAGGCTCCAGCATGTCCACATTTACCCTACTTTGACCTTTTGATCCAGGCCACTTCAGTTTAAAAGACCTTACAGGATTTACACTAAAGTCATGCGTCACCTTCATGTAGGTGAATATGTCCATCCTTCAACTTTCCTAAAGTATGATGTTCTTGAGATGTCAATTCCCTTCCTCAGGAAGAAGTATGTTTTCTGGCATCTTAATTTCTATCCATCTCAAAAGCAGAAATTACTGTAGCAAGAAAGATTGTGAGAGTCCTGGACTGCATAATATTAGCAATACAGCTGATTGTCTTTGCTGGACTCCACACAAGGAAGGTTCAGTGGTATCTCAAAAGAAATTAAGAAACGCCATTGCTGCCCTGTCTTTTTTCTTGTCCCCTTCTTGGATGCACAGAACTACCCTGGCATCAATGATTCTGTAACTATAAAACCTTTGCTCAAGTTGAAATATATATTGGGCAAAAGGTAATGTACACATGTATATACATTTACAACTTTAATACATATATATTTTTTATCGTTTTTTACATGCTTCTGTGTCAATTTTTTATGTATATATTGTTTTGAGTAACAATTTTTAAACAATCAGCTGTTTTTAAGTGCGTTTCTTTAAGAATAGCATTTTTTCTTTTTTAATTGAGTAATTGGAGGGTTGAGTATTTTTTTGCTTACATATATAATAGTACACTTGCAGTTACTATTTGTGTTTCTGAAGAAGTCCAAGGTGGGACGAAACCTAGGTCAAATTCGTTTTCATTCGTGTCATAGTGATATCGTTGTTGGTTAATAAACTACACTCTGCTTTGGTACTTCGTTCTCTTCATTTTTTTGTTCTTTTCTTGTCCCCATAATGCCTTTTATGAAGAAATAAACCCAGTGCTTTGTAAATGAGGTAGCACTCGATCCAAATTTTCCTTTCTGGTTCCTTTTTTTCTTCGGAATATCTCAAAAGATGTTTTGGAATTGGCCTTGAGAGCTTTTTCTATGGTCATGAAAGTCCAAGGAGTCTAGTCCAAGCAAGATATAAGTGCAAACACGTAAACATCAAGGAGATGAAAATGCTGATCTTTGCCCTGCAAGACTCTCCACCATCTGCGGTCACCAGGAACATTGCAAGTCCTAACAGAAAGTACCACAGTCATGTAGTACATTAATAAACACAGAAGGGGAAGCTCCTATATTTCTTCCTTCCCTTTCTTCTAATTCCAAAGGTTCTTCAGAAAGACAATCATAAATTCTGCTGGTGACTCCGTTTTTGGCACACACATTGGTTCCCCTGTCTTATTCATCTAGCCAAGCTCAGTCGCCATATGTTAGCCACATAGGATGGACCTTCTCACACAGCAAAAGGGCCCTCTCATCCAAACCTGGAAACTCTGAATTTGACTGTCTATATTAACAGGCTTCTAAATCCTTTCAGGCATCTTTATTCTGAGAAAGTACTGCAAGTAATAAAGGAGGCAAAAAATCCTACTACAAGAAAAATCTAACATTTCCAATTAGAAAAGCTTTTCTATTTGGTGCCATGACAAAGGACAGGACCCTTATCAACTGGGTGTCCCCATCATCCCCAAGTATTTGTGCAAGATGATTAACTCTAGAAATAAATGCACCTCTGTCAAGGATATCCGTTAGTCATTTTTGCCTGCTTGCCTATGGAACCCCTCTTCGCATTGAGGTCAGAGAGTTTTTAAAAGGTGTTCTTCATATCAGACCAGTATCAGGAAAATCCATTCCTTATCCTTGGGATCTGAACTGTATGCTGGAAAAAACAACCCCTTCCACCTTTTTGAAACATTCTCTTTCATACCTCTTAAGTTCTGTATCTGGATGGCAGTCTTGGTGGCTTTAACAGCTTTTAAAAGGGTTTCAGAGATACATTTCTTGTGTGATATCCTTCCTTAGATCACTGTTGTAGTATTGCAATACTTATGGGTTATTTCACTGAGATAACCTAATGTACAGCTGGCATAGCAAAGCCATAAACCTTCTGTATGCTCATCCATCCAGCATATGACCACACCCTGAAGGTGTAGGAGTATGTAAGTGTGTGTAAGGGTGGGAGATTCTCAGAAATTTGCCTCCAGTCCAAATGAAGGAGGTCTGTTCCTGTTGGTCTGCTTTGTGCTGTCATTGGTTGCTTACCTGTTGGCTAGACTTATCAGCTAAGTACCCTGTTAAGGAACTTTATTATGTGTATTGTTGAAATAGATTTGTTAATGTCAGCTAATAGAGGGAAGTGTAACTAGTAGGCAGATCTCTTATGAAGACCTCCACTCCCACTTTTCATCCTATCTAGGGGGCCAAATATGATTTAAAAAGTTGCAGTATTTGCAAGTAGTTATTTTGTACTAAAACTCTCCATTTTAGACTTTCTTCCTTGAATACGTAGAGACCCAATGCCTTAAGCATGGTCCATAATCTAAGGTGGAGGAACCCTTAACCTTAGACATTCTGTTTTCAGCTAAGAACGGCAGCAAAAAGACTACACCTGAACTTTCTGCTGCCCAGCTTGGTCCAGACATTCCATTTTATGCAGCAGGAATCCACTTTACTTCCAACACTTGGGTAATCGGCTACCATGACCCCTCCAGACACTGGTATGGTTTCTGATTATCGCACATCTTCCAAAACTGAACCTGCCTATGGAATACTGAAAGGAGAACCCATGGTGATTTCAAAAGCACCAGAGGTCATACCTCATCCTTGCTTGGGAAGAAGTGTCTGGCACTTTGGTCAAGGTCTTATGTGCATGCTTGCAGGCAGCACATGCTTGCAGGCTCATGTTTCATGGGTTCAACACCTAGTGCTTCATTAGGTGTCACCCAAGAGGATAGTCAGAACTACCTCTGAACCCATGATGGATGAACTGACAGTGGCCGCTGACTCTCATCCTGCCATATGAACTCCTACATGTGCCCTAGGCTCTAATTGAAATCTGGTAATTTGCACTATATTTATCCCTCTGTACCTGTGGTGCTGGCCCAATCATCACCATCTTTTTTGATAACATGTTTGAGATCACTTGAGTTGAAACAGAGTAAGGAGGTTTTAAATTTATTTTAAAACAAAAGTCAAACATTTGTACTTTATTAGAATAATACTGCCACCAATCTCAGAATGATTTTTAAGCGACACCTCTCCTATGCAGTTCAGAGAGCGGTAGTTGCCAACAAGAGCCCTAATATTTGTATAATGACCTTTAGTCTGATAATGTGGTATTTTTCATACATTCAAGAAAAATAGTGCAGCAAAATATGTTTTAACATCTTTTTCTATTTGTAGGTAGCAAACAGCTAAACATTTTTTGATAGAGACAATATCGCTTTTTGTTTTTCACTTCAAAGTGAGTTGATAAGGTGTGGTACTGTGAACTAGAGCATTACTAGACTATGCCAAGTTTGCCTACAGCAGTGCTATTGTATGTGGTTATATGTTGTGTAAAGCCATGCACCACTTTTTACATCAAGCTGTGTATGCACATGTTCTAGCTTGATAGACTTCCTCATGGTTAGTTTTAACTTTTCCCCATTTGCTACATTGTAAGAAGGGTTTACTTCCATTTTAAATTTGCCGTCAGGCTTGAGTTGAGACCTAACTCAGCAACTTAATGCATTGATGTCTTCTGTGGCACATTTTCCTTTCAACACATAATACAGACGACACCATTACAGGTAGTACTTATTTTTCCAGTCATGCATTTAGTATGTCAGGGCCTGACTAAAATGAATACATGAGCACCAACAAGAAAATTCCAATATTTTTTTTAACTGTTTTAGGCAGAGGCCTAAGTGCTTTACTATATGGATGGCGCATTTATGGTTTTCTGTCGCACTTTATATGTACACTGTAGCTTAAGAGCTGTGAAGCATTTTTCTACCATATCATACCTATGTTGTATATGTGATTTCTTGCCTTGCAAGACTTTATTAAAGAAATGCCCACGTAGTTCGGCTGTGACATCACTGTAAGGATATCCTGGGGCTATGCCATAGACTTTAATGGCTGGATCTCTACCATACTCTGTGGAATACTACTTAGTCTGTTGATAGGTACACCAGGAGAAAAAAGTACAACATGGCACTGGAAGTTGTATGCAAGATAACTCAAATTGTGACTGCTATTGTTGTTGTTGGGTCTTAATGCAGCGAAGGCATTCCACAGAGGAAGCTGAGTTTTTGAGTAGAGCAATGGAAGCATTTGTGTTGCCTGATAAAATAATAAGACTAATTAGGAGGAAATATGAGGGATTGGAGGCAAAATGTAAAGTGGGGAGGGTTCCTCTCTGATAAGAGGAATCAGGCAAGGGTTTCCTTTTTCCCTATTTGTTATGTGTACTATATTTAGAACCACTGGCAAAGAAAATAAGGCATTCAGAAATTCAAGGATGTAGTTGGTATTGTAATCAAGGAAAGTTGTCTTTATTTGCAGATATTATTTTGTACTTAATATAACCAGAAAAGAGCATCTCATTGTTGTGGAACATTCTGAGATGGTTTCAAGTCTTTACAGGATATAAAATGAATGAAGATAAAATGAAGGTTGTAGCTATAAGCTGTGTACCCACACACAAATTAGTTCAGCAATTCCCATATTTATGGGGACAATATAAAACTATGTATGTAGGAGTATGGACTTAAAAGACTCTTGTTATGGCAGCTTAAGGATATGTGGGAAGAGGCTGAAAAGATAATACAAAAACTCTGGTTTATGGATAGCCAAGATACAGTGAAAATGTTTAGTCCCTTTAATTTTCTACACAATTCATGCATATTTTTATCAGCCAGAGGAGAAGTTGTGGTTAGTAATAGAGTTTGAAGGATTTTATCTGGGTGTGAAAAGAGGGCAAGGGTCAAGTGGGGTAAGTTGATCCTTCCAATAGAACGAGGTGGTTTAGGATTACCCGATTAGAAGTGATATAATTAGAGCTACACAGTTAAGGCCCATATCCATAACACAAGTAAAAAGTTAAAATTCAAAGTGTAAGGGGATGATGATGAAACAAGGGGGAAATTCTACAAATAAGGAGAGTGTGGGATTTTGGATGCTGATCATAAGGCAAATAACAGTTATGTGAAATATTATATTCATAAAGTAGCAGAAAACTAAGAACTGAGCCCACCCAAAAATGGAGAAAGAAGATTCTGCCGATAGGGATGACTACTGTTGTGGGTACAGAGAATAGGCAAGAGGGAGCTGGAATTTACTGCAGAAAACTGGGAAAGGAGCCAAGATATTGGGAGAAAATAACTGGAAAGGGAAAGATAATAGAATGGGAAGTGGCCAAGAAAGATTTGAGACTGCCTTCCCTATCAGGAATTGATATCAGAGTTATAGGCAAAGAGAAAAGGATAGGGGGAGCCAAAGGGGAATACCTGCTATGGTAACATTTTCAGTTGAATGTAGAACAGAAGTTGCTGTTTAAAAGAGATTAGTAAGACATATAAAATATTGTGCAGATAACTATAGGAATTTCTCAGCTGAGGTTAGAAAAGATTGAGAAGAGAAATTGGATAAGCAGTTCACAAAGAAACCATGGAAGAACATATGTACGGTTCCCAAATATTAAACTGTCTAGAAGATTTAGGATTTTTACTTGGAAGTGATTGCATAGGTATTTCTATCCTTCAAACAAACTCCAAAGAATTTTTCCTCCGGTAGATGGCAAATGGAGGTGTGATGAGGAAGAGAAACTTAATTGGGAACACAGGTTTTGGAGTGTAATGAGATGGCACTTTAACAATTCCCTACAAAGTACTGTTTCAGAAATAGTGTGAACAAATGGAGTTTGTTATATTTAATGCTGGGAATTGCCACAAAATTAATTACAAGAAAATGGAAATTAAACCAAGTGTAGTGAATATTGTAACAGGTAAAAGAACGGTAGGTGGGATCTTAAGAAAAGGGGAGGAGCAAATTATATAGAAAAAATGGAAATTGCAGAATAGTGTTTTGGAGGAGGAGTGAGGTTTAAGGGAAGGCAGGAACTGAAATTGTTATGTAATGTTGGATTAATGATTGTACAGAAGAATATATGTGATGTATAATGTTTGTAACTGAACATGTTAATATATAAATGTACGTTTGTCTATATCTTAAGTGAAAATTCAGTAAAGTTGTTAAGTGTGAAGTGCTTTCAAATGAAGATCAGTATGCACTTTAATTTTCCTCTACATGCCTATTTTGTGTATTTCTTGGCACAGTTGCAAAGATTTGCATTTTTATTGGCAGTTTAACATTTCTTTTCTCATTTTATTTGCCATATGTTTTAAACAGCTTTGTGTAACAAGAAATATGAAACTATAGTCAGAATTATTCACAGAAGAGCAATATACGTTGAAGTATTTTTGTCTCAACCCTCCAAGCGAGTTCTGGAGATGTTGCATACTGTTAGTGTTAAGTAATTTTTGTTTAATGTCTCAACTTTTATACACACTATTGTAACACAGTAGCATTCTTTCAGCCGTCAGTGTTACATTTGCCAATTTTAACAATAGTGTGGTGTTTTAAGACGTGAAAACAACAGTAGGAAAAAAGTAAATATGGATATTTAACTTTCTTTAATTAGAGATGTGTATCATTGAGGAGTTTGTGCAGCCTTTTCTAGATCTGAAGAAATTGTTATGGGTGTTTCCTGTAGCTGTAGTCATATTCCCACAGGTTTTAGCAGTTAGTGATACTGAAATCTCTGGAATGTTGATACCAGCTATTCAGTTGTCTGTGCTGTATTGTGTAGACTGCACATTCCAAGTTTATATAACTATTCATTTGTTACAGCAACAGTAATTCCTTTTAAGGAGATGTAACGACTCTTTACAAGTGTATGATGTGCCTTTAAGGTAAGGAAGGTTTGGTAGTATATTTACTGCACTATTAAACTGGCAAAGCAGCAGCGCCAACTACAGTCATGGCAAAGCAGCAAGATTGATAACTTCGAAGATGTCAAGCCGTGCAATGTGTTGAATGACTCTCTTGATTGGAGGTTTTGACAGCTCTGTATTGTCATTCTGAGTCCCAGAATTGTGGGGAGAAAAACTGAAGGAGAAGAGCAAATGTTTACTATTGCTGTTTTCCTATAACATTTTATTTTGAAAGGAGCATGCACCTTGCACCCTCACCATCCAGTACTTGGCTTGCACTAGATTTGCGATCACGTACCTTGGGGAAAAAGGATATACTTTGAGGCATAGCAATTTAGACTTTGTACATGTAAGCCCCAAGTTTGGCACAGTCAGTCTTGCTGTTCTAAGACTTGCACTTAAAAATCTTGGGATTTAAGTGTTTCTGATTTTGACACTTGGTGTAGATTGCAGGCAGCACTTAATATGGAAGTCATTTGAAGAGGTTTTAGTCGTTCTCCTGGAGGACTTTTGGCATATACTAGGTAAACAGATTAAATGAAATGTTCGTCTTTAAATTTTTTGGGGAAGGACAGCTTAGACCTGTGAGTGAGGTGTTGATTGCACATTGGCTTAAGAGACGGTAAGTGAACGTGAAGCAAGCAGATTCATTGAGCAATGCAGGAGTATTTAAGCATGGTAAATCTGTCATCTTTTGTTGTTTTTAATTTCTCCAAGTCTTTTGGGTTTCTAATACCATGACGAGAATGGACCCCATTCTTAAGTCAAAGTACGATTAAAGTTCATAAAATTAGTATTGTTTCACTCTTTGATGTTAGCCAAAAGTGCTCTTCGCAGCACACTCAATGTGCCCAGTAATGACGACTCCTGCAATTTGTACAGTTACATGAATTGGTAACATATCTAAATATGATTGTAAGTTCTTTTTTATAAGACCAGTTGTTTCTACTACTATTGGAACTGTCTGGGTATCTTTCTTCCACATGGCTCTCGTTTCTGCCTGCAGATCAAGGTATTTTATGTGTCTCTGTATGCAAGCCACTGTAGTCACTAGGTGTGGCGATTTCAGTGATCATTGCCAGTTTTGTCTTATTTTCTTGAACCACGATATCCAGTTTTCTAGCATCTAGCTTTTGAACTGTTGGTATTGGGTGATCCCATTTGATATAAACTTCATCATTTTCTATGATTCTTTGTGGCTCATGTTTCCAGTGTTTTTCAGCCACTTCGATACCATAATGTTTGCACAATCTCCAGTGTAACAGTCTCGCCACATTATTATGCCTTTCAGTATATAGTCCCTCTGCCATTAGTGCGTCACAACCAGCAACAAGGTGTGTGACTGTTTCCAGTTTGGTTTTGCAAAACCTACATATGTCTGTTTCTCCCACATGTTCAGCGGACTTTGTAAATCAGTGTGTATGTAGCCCACTATCTTGGGCTGCCAGTATTAACCTTTCATTTCTTGATGTGTATTCACCTCTCCTTAACCATTCCTGCATTCGTTCTTGATCAACTTGAGGCTCTTCCAGAAGTTTTCTATATTTGCAACTATATATATTTTTCCACATTTCTTGCGTTCTCATCTGGTCCTTCACCTTGTACTCTTGTTTTTTAGCACATTCAGTTGCTGCCTGGTTTTTATCTACTTTTGGTTTGATTTCTATTCCTGCTTGACATCGATATGCTTAGCAGAGATGTCCTCTTAGATTTATTCTCATGTTTCAAAACTTTCACTACACTTGGATCCTGTGAGGTCAGCAGATATGTGTGGAGTCCCACGATTGCAGGTCTATACATGTCATCAATTTCAAGGAGGCTCATCCCTCCTTCAGAATGGGGGAATATATAGTCTTGGTATACACTGATTTTTATAAATCATTTAGTGAGCATGAAGCATCCTTCTTATTTTAATATCCAATCTATCCATCACTTTTTGAGGCCAGTCAGTCACTCCAAAACTACAAGTTAGGACAGGAAGAGCAAACTGATTTATGGCTTGGATCTTTTTCATAGATGTCAATGCTGTTTTCAGGATTAATTTAAGTTTTCTAAAGTACTCTAGTTTTATTCGCATTTGTTCATGTTTTATTGTTGATCCTTCTTCAATTTCCAAGTATTTATACACACCCTTTTGCTCAAGTTCTTTTTATATAACATTCTTGTCACAAACTGATATTTACTGGTACTGCAGTTTTCGTTTTTTAAAGGTTGCTTTTGGACTTTTATCAAGACCAAATGACATTCCAGTATCATCTGAAAAAGTTTTGACTACCTGCAGCTGTGCTTTCAGTTCCTCATCTGATGAGCTATACAGTTTTAAATCTTCGACAAAGAAGATGAGAAGTCATTAGACTTTCTTGTTTTCTAGAAGCCAGATTGTAGCCATGGTCTAAGCTGTTAAGTAAACAGCTTAATGGATTAATGGCAAGGCAGAATAGCAGTGGTGACAGTCACCCTGGACTTATCCCCCTTGGGATTTTTATCCCTGGGAATAATCTGTCCTTTATCATAGCTTAATTGCAAAATGATCTGCCACAGTTTCATGATTACTATAATGTAGTCAATCAGTGTAGGATGTATTTTATATATTTTTAAGCGCTCTTGTATCCATGAATGTGGAATACTATCAAATGTGTTTTTGTAGTCAATCCATGCCATACTTAGATTCTTCACCTTCTTACAGTTCTCCACTATAACTTTAACAAATGATCCTTTGTTCCATATGACTTTCTTTTATTGCCCTTTTGTTCTACTGCCGTAATTGAGTTTTCTTCTAAATGACTAAACTCTGTCGACATCATTTCCCGTGTATAGTTTATACGTCATCTGAAGACAAGTTATTGGTCCATAATTTTTAGGGTAGCTTGCAGGTTCACTCTTGAGAGCATTGTTTTTCCTGTTGTTAACCAGTGTGATGTCTGTTCTGGTTGTGCATATAAATAGTTCTTACTCTTGGCTAGATCCTCTTGCAAAGGTTCATAGGTAGGTACTAGGCTATCTGCCTGAAGGCATTTCTAAGCCTAGCCAGAATGTGTTGGCTTTCGCCACCCTCTTAGATTAGTTCCCTGTGGCTCTGTCCAGCAGAGCCATTGAAGTGATCCCTGGGGTAAACATGGTTTCCCATCCACTTGTCAAGGTTTCTCTTGAACAGGGTTAGCGAGGAGCTCTGCCTAATGTAGATTGGAATCTTGTTCCAGAGCATGGGAAGTCTCTGGGACAGGAATCTATCCCTCCAGCACGTCCCATTTATTGTTGTGAGGTTTAGATCCCTGGAGCGTGTGGCTCGAGGGGATATGGTTTTCTTTAGGTGGAGCATGTCCATCAGTTCTGGGTTGGACATGGCCTTGTATGTCAGGCAGAGATCACCTCTGAGTAGGCAGTATGCAACCGAGTACAGCTGGAGTGTCTTCAGTCGAGCTGCATAGGGCATCTGCTTGAGGCCATTGATCCTCTTGGTGAGTACTTCTGTGGTCTTTCCAGTTGTTGCAGGTGTCTTGTAAGGTACATCCCAAATAGGGCATTGTAGTCTTATGGGTCTGAGTGATGCATAGAGGGGCCCAATGACCTCTTTCGATCTGGATGCAAATCCTTTTGTGATTAGGTGGGCCACATAGAGGGATTTTCTAACCACTTTGGCAATGTGATTATCAAAGGAGAGGTTACTATCTACTTGGGTCCCCAGATCCCTTATGGCATCTTCCGTATTTAGGGGGCTACCACCTATGTGGTAGTTTGTGGGTAATTTGTTTTTTCCAAAGGGGATGACTATGCACTTTTTGGCATTTAGCTTGAGGCCATGGTTTTGACACCAGGTATCTGTCTCAGTGAGACCCTTTTGTAGGATGTCCGTGTCAGCCGGAGAGTCAATTATAGCCCCTAGTTTGCAGTTGTCTGCAAACTTGGTCAGTCATAGTCCTCCTGTGCTTGCCTGTACCTCTGAGAAGTGTATGCCGAACAGGAGGGGTCCTAGGACCGAGCCCTGGGGAATGCCACTTATAAGCTGTTTAGAGTCAGACCTAGCTCCCGCAACTCTTACCATGTGGGTTCTGTCTGTGAGCCAGTTTGCAACCCATCTCGTGACGTAGGGGTTTATGTTCAGGCTGGTGAGCTTGTTTATATTACTTGAGTTTGGAATGGTGTTGAAGGCCTTTGCAAGGTCTAGGTAGGCTGTGTGGACCACCTTTCCCTTGTCTATAGGCTTGGTAACTGTTTCAAAGAAGTCCACCAGGTTTAGGAGGCATGATCTGCCCTTAACAAAGTCGAACTGGGTTGGGTGCAGTGTTTGGAGTTTTCCAAAGTCTCTGTTAATGAGATCCATGGTGATGCTCTCCATAGCTTTGCAGACCAAGCTAGTCAGGCTTATAGAGTGTTAGTTCATGGGGTCCGTTGTGACTCCACCTTTGTGGAGTGGAATAACCATTGCTGTGTGCCACTCTGTGGGCATGTAGCCTGTGGAGAGGCTGAGTTTAAACAGTGTTTTTAGGTGAGGGGTTAGTTTATCTTTGAGCTCGTGTAGGACACAGCCTGGGACACCGTCTGGTCCCATTGATGCTGTGTTTTTGGCTTTGGTGAGGGCCGTTTTAACCTGATTCTGTGATTTCAGGGGCAGTACATTCTTCTGGTATAGTTATGGGCCCTTTTGGGGATGAGAGGTGGGTGAAGTTTGCACTGAACCTGTCTGCCAGGATGTTGGCTATATCAGTTGGTTCAGTGTATTTTGTGCCATTCTGCACTAACTCCGAGCAGATCTGAGAATTGCCACTTAGATTCTTGACATAGCTAAAGAATGCCTTGTGGTTATCTTTGGAGTCCATGGCAATTTTTCTTTCGAAGCTAGCCTTGGATGATTTTATGAGGGAGCGTAGTTTCTTGCTGATTCTTATCGGGGATTTTACACTCTCCTGTACTAGTTTCCTCCTCCTATTGTATAGCTTGTTTATGGCAGGGGTCCACCAGACTGGTTTCCTTTTCTTGGAGGAGTGACTCTGGTTTTTGTTTGGGATAGCACGATCCATGCATTCTTGTAGGTGCCTGTAGAGTGCATTAGTAAAGGATGTTGCAGCTTGGACAGCATTATCCTTTAGCATGGGGGCTTTGAAACTTCCCACCTCAGTCTTAAGTAACGTGAAGTTTGCTTTTGAAAAGTTTTTCACGGTGGTTTCTTTGACTAAGGGTGGTGGCGCAATGTGGATATCCAGAGTGATTAGTTTATGGTCAGATCTAACCAGAGAGAGGGGTTTACCTCCGGTGTGGAACACCAGTCGCCCATGTTGGTGATGACCAGGTCCAGTATGTTGTCACCTGTGGTGGGGGTGTTGACCAGTTGATCCAGGGCATTTGAGTTTATAAATTCTAGGAAATGTTGGGCAAGGTAGTTTGTACTTTAGTAGTTCTCCCAGTTAATGTTTGGGTAATTGAAATCACCCAATATCAGGGTGTTTGGTAGGACCTTTGTTTCCCAGTGTTTCCAGGAATGTGGAGTGGAGGTCCTGGGACATTGTGGGTGATCTGTAGCAAGCTATAATTTGAACAGCAATTTTGCCCATTGTTAGTTGCATGTGGATGATCTCTGAAGCATCGTGCTGTGCCACTAATCTGGAGGTGTGGGTATCCTTGATGAATATGGATACTCCCTCGTCTTTTGTATTTCGGTCCTGGTTTTGTGGCAGATATGTATGGTATGAGTTGTAGCCTGGTAGTGCTGGCGTGCTTTCTGGAGCCTTAAACCAGGTTTCTGTTACTGCACATATATTGATTTTCTCCATACTGAGGAGTGCCTCGAGTGCGTGCATTTTGAGGTTTAGACTTCTGGCATTGAGTAGCATTACCGTCAGTTTTTTTTTACTTGTGCTATTTACGGCAGTGGGTTTGTCTTTTGAGCCTTGCCTAAAAAAAGGCACTATGGGGGTGACAAAGAGCCTTGGCCAGTATTTGAAACCCTAAGGGTGACAGGTGCAAGCCATCTCTAGCGAAAGAGGTTAATACTTTAAGCCAAAAGTTAGGTACTGCATCTGGGCCTGGGATTTTTTCAGTCAGAGGCATTTCTCAACTTTGTTTGAACCTCTCTGGCTGTTATTTCATCCCATTTCATATCATGTACCTTTAAACTTATTCTTTCTTTTACTTCTGTCCATTTAACATCTTTATGTTCCACAGGATCTTCATAGATACTTTTCCAAAATTTATCTTCCTCTTTTTTTTTTTTTTTTTTTTTTTTTTGCGGTCTTTCAATTCCTTTTACCATATTTCCCAATTCTCTATAAAACTTTTTTTTAGTCATCAATAAATTGCTTATTTTGTGCTTTTCCCTTGTATTTATCTTCGTATCTTCTAAGTCTTTCCACCTGTTTTGAAATTGTTAGTTCTCTCTAATAGTGCATAATACATCCTGGTCTGTTCTGCGGATTGCTTGTATCACAGCTATCATTCTTAGTATTTTTGTTGATCTGTTCCCTCTTCTGTAATCTAACAATGACACTTCTTGTCTTAGCTGCTTTATAGTTTTCTCTCTTCGATATTTCCATGATGGTATTCGCTTTCACCCCTTCTTTTCCCTCGCTACCCTGTGTTCCTGTGGTAGAACTTTATCAGTTATTAATTTAGCAGCACAGTAGTATATTATGTTTACTTCTGTTAATATCGAATGGATCTCTATAAACAGTCCTAATTAATAAGTTAATTTGTTTCATCAAGCTTCTGACTTTTGGGGTTTTATTAACCTTCTGCAGTCTTTTTCTCTCATTGATCTTGATCGGCCTTTGTCTATTAAATCAAGCAACTGTTATCTTAACTTTCATACTGAGGGCACATCCCTTGTTTTCCATTTCCTGCTGGCATTCTATAGAAAGTTCTATAGCATTTTCCTGTGGCACATTCTCCAATTTCATCCTGTGTCATCTATTGCTCTGTCATATGGGAATTCACTGGCCTTATCACTCCTTAACATTGACTGCATCAGAGTTTCCTGTTCCTTTCCTTGTTGTCTAGCTCCAAATGAATGTTTATACTGGTTTCTTGTGGAAGGCTCCAAAATATCTTGATATGGCACCTGACCATTTGCTTCCTGTTCCACTGGTTCCCCCTTAATTTGGATATCCATTGCTCTATCCTGTTGTGGTGCTTTCTGCATTTGATGTTCTACATTGAATCCTTCTCTTTGCAGCTGTTCCATTTCTTCAATTTGTATTTCTTTGACTTCTCCATTACTAATCTTTTTTCTACTTTTCCTTTTAGTCTTTTTATTTTTGTACTGTAGTTTTCATTGTCCAAATTCTTTTGCCTATATTTTTCTTCAAATATCTTTGGTGCTGCTCTTTTTTGTATTAGTTAGTTTTTGCTTTCTCCTTTGCAAAGATATTACATCATATTAAATCTCTCTTCCTTTCCCATGTCCATATTTGTTAACATGTGAGTGAGGCGTTGATTGCACATTGGCTTAAGAGGCAATAAGTGAAGGTGAAGCAAGCAGTTTCGTTGAGCAATGCATGAGTATTTATATAAGCATGGTAAGTTCATCTTTTGTTTTTAATTTCTCCAAGTCTTTTGGGTTTCTAATACCATGACAGGAATGGACCCCATTCCTAAGTCAAAGTATGATTAAAGTTCATGAAATTAGTATTGTCTCACTCTGTTAGCCAGAAGTGCTCTTTGCAGCACCCGCAATGTGCCTAGTAATGACTCCTCCTGCAGTTCGTACAGTGGTACATGAATTGGTAACATATCTAAATATGACTGTAAATTCTTTTTTATAAGACCAGTTGCTCCTACTACTTTTGGAACTGCCTGGTTATCTTTCTTCCACATGGCTCTTGTTTCTGCCTGCAGATCAAGGTATTTTATGACTTTGTGTCTCTCTGTACGCAAGACACTGTAGTCACTAGGTGTGGCGATTTCAATGATCAATGCTACTTTTGTCTTCTTTTCTTGGACCACTATGTCTGTTTTTCTAGCATCTGTCTTTTGAACTGTTGGTATTGGGTGATCCCATGTGATATAAACTTCATCATTTTCTATGATTCCTTGTGGCTCATGTTTCCAGTGTTTTCAGCCACTTCAGTACCATAATGTTTGCACAGTCTTGCCACATTATTATTCCTTTCAGTATACAGTCCCTCTGCCATAAGTACGTCGCAACCAGCAACAAGATGTGTGACTATTTCCAATTTTGTTTTATAAAACCTACATGTCTGATGTTCTTCATGTTTCACTGTTGCAGTCATCACATTAGGCTTATTTCAGCCAGGGTAACCTTCCACCGGCTCGAATACCAGAGACTTACTATTTCTGCGTCAGTTGCTGTCACTTGAGGACTGACGTCAGGTCATCAGTAGTATAAAGTAAGGCAGCCAACACCATTACATCAGTCTTTTTTGCAGTGGAGCCCAAAGCAGAAGCACTTCGCACGGGTGTCGGTTGCCTGCTACCTGAGTTTTTTTCTATCGAATTGAAGTTGAAGTCTTCTGAAGCTAAGTCCCCTGTTGATGTCAGAAAAAGTTAATTGTCTCGTCTATGGAAAGCAAGTACTACAAAGAGACTTCCACTCTTATTGCATCAGTTGTTTAGGCCCAGACCATGACATCCTTTGTTGTCACTTCAGTACTTTGTTCAATGCCAGAACTGTCAGTCTGCCCCTTATTGTAGCCAGATATTTTTGCTTACAGTCCTCGAATTCCAATATGGCTATGGTAAGCCATCCGCTAGCAGATCTTCCGAAAAAACAAAGATAAAGACCGAGACAGACCGCACAGGTTTAAACCTACCGACGACGCTTCCGTTAAGCTAGTCGTCGTCAGTTCTGCAGTACTCTGTGAGGCGCTTTCACAGCCCCTGATGCCCGCTTCTCTTGATTCGCAGACCGCTACCCTTTCGGAGTCCTGTATGCCTCAAAACTCTCCTTAGACTAAGGATCATGCAGTTGTCTCTACCTTGGATGGGTCTGGAGCCTCTGAGCAGGGACCAGCTTCCAAGGGAAGTCCTTTGCACTACCGAATCTTGACACAAACCGTCTTCTTTCAAGACTACCGTTCTTTCTAAAACTACCGAGTTTCTTAGGCCCAGGGTACGAACCACACCCAAGAAACTGATGACCCACTCTCAGGCGCCTGCTACCTTGCCTCATTCTCAAATGCTTAAAATGGCAGAAGACTTTATCATGCTGTTCAGGGGAAGCCAAGCTACCCCCTCCAAAAGGAAAAGAGATCTGTCCCCTGTAGTTTTGTCTGAACAAGATTCAGATGAATCTGATGCATCCGAATATGAAGACATGCAACCCCTCTCCACTTATGAGGATTTTGATCCAGAGGATTCCATTCCTTTAGCCTCTCCCCAGAGGATTTTTCCTTTGGGGAAAACCTGCATACTTTGTCAGGACTACCATCAGTCTAAAAAGAGACTCTGGGAATTTGAATCCAGCTTGACTCCTGAAGCCCTTCCTCCTGCTTTCAGAAAACCAGACAGGTGCTATAGAGTCCCCTGACTCTCACAAATATCTTTTTAAAAATCCTACAGCTGACCCTGAGGTCATTTCTCAAGGGCCAAAAGTTATTAAAGCAACCTCCGCTAAGAATCGCACCCCCTCCGACAGGGGTTTCCGAGCATTGGACAGATGGGGTAAAAAAGTATACAACTCCGCTACTCTTGCTATCAGGGCACTAAATTGTTTCCATATGCTGAAATTTCAGCAACATACTTTGGAACTCCTTAAACAAAAAATCTTAGTTTCCTGCTTGGGCAGAATCTAAAGATTTACAAGAGTTAATGCATTGTGCAAGTTAAGTAATTACAAGAGTGGTTCTGGCCCAGAAATTGTAGTTTATTGGCCGTTTGGGCAGCTTTTCCATATCTTTCAATTTTTTGGTTTAAAAGCCAGCATTTGCGCTTGTTTCCCACCGTTCCTGTAACTACTCTAGTCCAGATACAGATTTGCTGTATCTAGAACTATTTGTAAGCTTCTGAGCCCCCCAAGCCTTTCTGTGTTGGAAGGGGGAAGCATTCTAGCTTATCAGTGGGAGGAGTAAGCACTAGATAACCCATCTACCACAAGATCCAGGTACAGATTCTTAGTTTTAGCACTTGAATTTGCTTATTCATGCTCAACACTTGTTCAGAACGTGTTAGCACTAAATAAGCTACAAATTACTACAGCACTCAACCTTCCTCTTTACCTAGAGGAAAACAGTTTTTATACTTACTTTCCTCACTTGCTTAGAGAAAAACAGCTCTTATACTCACTTTCCTCACTTGTCTAGAGGAAAGTTGTTTTTTATTCAGGCATGTCCAAGGGTCAGCTCCGAGAGTTCTCTCCTATCTATCTGATGAATCTGGGCATCTTGAGGCAATGTAGCAATTGCCTCATGTACACAGACAACCCTTTCCTCCTACCACCCAACACCACAACCTGTGAGCGAGGCACTTATGTAGCTGAACTGGAGATAAAGATCTCTCCAGCTAAGTCTGAACTTGACAGTTAAGAGGAGAAGGTGAACACTTGCACCACACCACACTCATCACATAGTCCCACTAAACCTACACCACTAAACTCCACACATAGAAACACAAAAACATTCACAGAGGCTCTCAATCTGCTTAAGCAACAGAGACCTCCAAAGCAGAAATGCAGGCAACCTCCACCCCCCCCCAACACAACCCAAATGACACACAACCCACAGACTGTGTGCCAGTAAACCACAGCCCATAAGGCAAACCAACGTACCCAACACACTAGTCATAGATGACTCTATAGTCAGACACACTGATGTCCCACTCACCAGGGTAAACAAAGAGAAGATTACTGTCAGCTGCCTGTTGAGGTGCCAGGATCCGCCAGCTGCCTGTCAGGGTGCCAGGATCTGCCACGTAACCCACGCACTCCGGTCACTCCACAACAAGTACAAATATAAGACTCTCATCATTCATGTTGGTGTGAACAACCGGAGACATACTTCCCTGGACTACATGAAGAGAGACATGGACGAGCTCTCCGATCTTGTAGCCCAGGCAGGTATGACCCTAGCCCTGAGTAACATCCTGCCGTCACCCAGAATGATACAGCAGTACAAGGACAAAATGATTCACTTCAACAATTGGCTAAGCTTCTGGTGTCATTCTAAGGGAATCCAGTATCTGTCTGCCTGGGACGACATGGTCGACGGACCACAATGCTTTGCCAGAGATGGCCTGCACCTGTCGCCCCTGTGTTTCCGGATACTGGCTAAGGCTCTTGCTGCTCCTGTAGTGCCTTTTTAGGCAAGGTTCAAATGACAAATTCACCACCGTAACAGGAACAGGCAAGCAAAAACTGAGGGTAATGCTACTCAATGCTATAAGTCTAAATCTCAAAATGCACTCACTCGAGGCACACCTTAAAGTGGAGAACATCAATATCTGTGCAGTGACTGAGACCTGGTTCAAGGCTCTAGAGAGCACCCCTGCATTACCAGGCTATAACTCATACCACACTTTTTGGCCATCTAACCTGGACGAGAACACCAAAGGCGGAGGTGTGTCCATATTCATTAAGGATATCCACACCTCTAGGCTAATTGCACAACATAATGCATCCAAGGTTATCCTAATGCAACTATCTCTGGGCAAAACTGCAATCCAAATTGCAGCTTACAGATTCCCCACCATAGCCCACGATTCCCACTCCTCTTTTCTTGATATATTGGAAAATATTAGGGTACAACCAAACACCCTAATAATGGGCGATTTCAACTACCCCACCATTAACTGGTAAACTACTCGTATACCAATTCCTTCGCTCAACGCTTTCTGGAATTCATAAATCCCAATGCCCTGTATCAACTTATCCACATCCCCACCAGGGGCAACATTATCCTAGACCTAGTCATTACCAACATGAGTGACTGGTGTTCCACACCTGAAATTGACTCCTCGGTCAGATCTGACCATAAGCTAATCACCCTAGATATCCACATCCTGCCTCCACCCACCATTAAGGAAACCACAGTAAAAAAATTCTCCAAAGCCAGCTTCATGCTTCTCAAGACAGAAGTGGCGAACTTCATGACACCCATGCAGATGGACAATACAGTTACTACTGCTGAATTCTAGACAGATGCACGCTATAAGCACTTACATGAGTGCATGGATCTTGCTATCCCAAACAGAACCAAGACGCTATCCTCCAAAAAAAGGAAGCCAATCTGGTGGACCCCTGCCATAAACACACTCTACAACAGAAGGAAGAAACTTGCAAAAGAGAGCAAAATCCCATGAGTGGAGGAGCTCCTTGGTCAGCCTCAGTAAGAAGAAATTCCTTGTATGAGCCTCGGAAGCTAGCTACGAAAACAAAATTGACACCGATTCTAAGGGCAACCACAAAGCAACACCCTGATATTGGCCAATTTCAATTACCCTACCATTCACTGGGAAAACTACAAGAGTACAAATTCCCAGGTCCAGCGCTTCCTGGATTTCATCAACTCAAACGCACTGGATCAGCTGGTAAACTCCCCTACCAGTGTTGAAAACATATTGGACCTGGTCATCACCAACATGGACGACAGGTGTTCCACACCAGAGGTCAACCCGTCACTGGTTAGCTCAGACCATAAACTAATCACTCTGGATGTCCACACCCCACCACCACCCCCAGCTAAGGAAACCACAGTAAAAAAACTTTTCTAAAGCAAACTTCACCTTACTTAAGACAGAGGTGGTAAGTTTCACAGCCCCCACGCTAAAGGATAAGGCTGCCCAAGATGCAGAAACCTTTACAAATGTACTCTGTGAGCACCTACAAGGATGCATGGATCATGCCATCCCTAGCAAATCCAAGACTCACTCCTCTAAGAGAAGGAAACCAGTTTGGTGGACATAGCACAAAATATACTGAACCTACTGATATTGCCAACATCCTGGCAGATATTCAGTGCAAACTTCACCCCCCCCCACCTCTAAAAGGGCCCACAACAATACCGGAAAATTGTAGTGTCCCAAAAATCACAGACACACAGGTGAAAACAGCATCAATGGGACGAGATAGTGTCCCAGGCTGCGTCTTGCACGAACTACAGAGCAAACTAACCCCCCACTTAAACACACTATTCAACCTCAGCCTCTCCACAGGCTATGTGCCCATAGAATGGCGCACAGCAACGGTTATTCCTTTCCACAAAGGAGGTGGCCATAACTGACCCTGATGACTATCGCCCCATAAGCCTGACTAGCTTGGTCTGCAAGGCTATGGAGCGCATCATCATGGAACTCATTAACAAAGTCATTGGGAACCTCCAAGCACTTGACCCGACCCAGTTCGGCTTTAAGGGCAGATCATGCCTACTAAACCTGGTTGACTACTTTGAGACGGTCACCAAGGCCATAGACGAGGGAAACGTGGTTCACACAGCCTACTTTGACCTCGCCAAGGCTTTCAACACCATTCCCCACTCTGGTATTACAGAAAAACACACCAGCCTGAACATAAACCCAAACGTCACGAGATGGGTTGCCAACTGGCTTACAGACAGAACTCACACGGTAAGAATAGCAGACTCCAAGTCCGACTCTAAACCAGTCACAAGTGGTGTCCCGCAACGCTCGGTCCTGGGACTCTTACTGTTCGGTATATACTTTTCAGAAGTACAGTCAAACACAGGACGACTATGGCTAACCAAGTTCGCCGATGACTTCAAACTGGGAGCCATAATTGACTCTCCGGCTGACACGGACATCCTCCAAAAGGGCCTTACTGAGACGGACACTTGGTGTCAAAGTCATGGCCTCAAGCCAAACGCCAAAAAAATGCACAGTCATCCCATTTGGGAAAAACAAAACACTCACGAATTACCACATAGGTGGCAGCCCCCTTAATACAGAAGAGGTAATAAGAGATTTGGGGACCCAGGTGGATAGTAATCTCTCCTTTGACAATCATATTGCCAAAGTAGTTAGGAAATCCAAAGTAGTTAGGAAATCCTTCTATGTGGCCCATCTAATTACTAAAGGGTTCGCATCTAGAAATAGAGATTATAGCACCCCTCTACTCCTCACTCATTAAACCCATCATAGAGTACAATGCCCCATTTGGGATGTACCTCACAAGACACTTGCTGGAAAGACCACAAAAGTACCTCCCCAAGAGGATTACTGGCCTCAAACTTATGTCCTATGCAGCCCGACTGAAAAAACTCTGGCTGTACTCAGTGGCATATTGCTTACTCAGAGGTGATCTCTGCCTGACTTACAAACCCATGCCCAACTCAGAATTGATGGACATGCTCCACCTAAAGAAATCCAAGTCACTGAGAGCCACGTGCTCTAGTGAGCTAAACCTTGCCACAGCAATAAATAGAACATGCTGGAGGGATAGATTCCTGTCACAGAGACTCCCCATACTTTGGAACAAAATTGAAAACTACATTAGGCAGAGCCCTCACTAGCACTCTTCAAGAGAAACCCTGACGAGTGGATGGGTAATAGAAAATGCACCCCTGGGATCACTTCATTGGCTCTGCATGACAGAGGATCAGTTAATCAATGAGGGTGGCGAAAGCCGACACACTCTGGCTAGGCTTATAAATGCCCTCGGGCAGATAGCTTAGAACCTACCTATGAACCTGTTCTATAGCTAAGTCAAGAATCTTAGTGGCAATGCCCAGATCTGCTCTGAGTTACAGCACAATGGCACGAAAATTACAGAACCAACGGATATTGCCAACATCTGGCAGATAGGTTCAGTGCTAACTTTACCCCCCTCTCACCCCCTAAAGGGCCCGTATCTATACAGGAAGAATTCAGAGTCCCTGTAATCACATCTATGCAGGCAAAAGCTGCACTCTCTAAAACCAAAAACACAGCATCCATGGGACCGGACAACATCCCAGGTTGCGTTTTACATGAACTTCAGAACAAACTGGCTCCCCACCTAAGCACCATGTTCAATCATAATCTCACGTCAGGCTTTGTGCCCACTGAATGGCGCACAGCAACAGTTATCCCACTCCACAAAGGGGGAGCCACCACTGATCCTGGGAACTATCGCCCTATTAGCCTGACGAGCCTGATCTGCAAAGCCATGGACCATATCATCATAGAACTCATAAACAAAGACATTGGTAACTTCCAAACTCTGGACCCCACCCAATTCGGGTTTGTGAAAGGCACATCATGCCTTCTGAACCTGATCGACTTCTTTGAGACAGTCTCCAAAGCCATTGACGAGGGTAAGGTGGTTCACACAGCCTATCTTGACCTCGCCAAGGCTTTCGACACCATCCCCCAATCTGGAATTATAGCTAAACTCACTAAACTAGGTATAAATTCCCTATGTCACAAGATGGGTTGCCAACTGGCTCACTGACAAGAACCCACACTGTAAAAGTTGCAGACTTTAAATCTGACTTCAAACCAGTGACAAGTGGAGTACCACAGGGCTCAGTCCTCGGACCTCTCCTGTTTGGTATCTACTTCTCTGAAGTACAGGCTAACACAGAAGGACTCTGGCTAATGAAGTTCACAGATGTCTGCAATCTAGGAGCCATAGTTGAGTCTCCAAATGTGAACATGCTACAGAAGGGCCTCACTGAGACAGATGCATGGTGTCAGAGGCATGGCCTCAAGCTCAATGCTAAAAAGTGCATTGTCATCCCCTTTGGTGAAAACTCTGTACCCATGAACTACCACATAAACAGCAGTCGCCGAATGTGTGATGAGACCTTGGGACCCAGGTGGACAGTAGTCTCTCCTTTGATAATCACATCAGCATAGTAGTCGGGAAATCCTTCTGTGTGGCGCACCTCATCACAAAAGGGTTCTCATCCAGAAAAAAGAGGTCATTGTTCCCCTCTACTTGGTAGTCAGACCCATTATAGAGTACAATGTCTCTTTTGGAATGTACCTCACAAGACATCTGCAGCAGCTGGAAAGGACACAAGTACCTGACAGAGGATTACTGGCCTCAGACAGATGCCCTACACTGACCGTCTCAAACTCCAGCTTTACTCTGTAGCATATTGCCTACTCCTAGGAGATCTGTGCCTAACATATAAAACTATGTTAAACCCAGAGCAGTTGGACATGCTACACCTAAAGAAATTCCAATCCCTCTGAGCTACATGCTCTAGGGACCGAAACCTTGTCGCCACAATAAACAGGACATGGTAGAGGGATAGATTCCTGTCCCAGAGACTTCCTATAGTCTGGAACAAGCCACCCATCTATGTCAGGCAAACTTCCTCTTAAGCAGTCTTCAAGAAAAACCTTGATGAGTGGATGGGAAATAGGAAATACACCCCGGGGATCACTTCTGTGGCTCTGCTCAGCAGGGGCACAGGAAATTAACTTTCTTGGGTGGCATAAGCCAGGAAACCTTGTTGGCTAGGCTTACTTAGACCCTTGGGCCGATAGCCTAGTTACCTACCTATGAACATCTTGCACTGTGGTTTTGATGCCCCAAAAGCATCTTGCAGGACAGCAGTCACTGGATCTGTCATTACAAGGCATGCATGGCTAAAGGAACAGCCCCTGCCAGACCATGTCATATCTGAATTGTTGGATGCCCCCTTGCACAAAGATAACTTATTTGGCACTAAGGCAGAAGAGGTCTTACAAAAGTTGGAAGAAAAAGCAAAATCTGTGCAAAGAGTTAAGGATTTCTTGCAGGTCCAGCCCCCCCCCCCCAGGTTCAGCGGGCATTGTCCCTCCAAACACTGGTCCTTTCCTGTTCCCAGTAAACTGGCCCAGCCTAGGCACCGTGGAAGCAGACCCCCCCCCCCAAGACAGCAGCCCCAGGGAATGCAAAGATCTAAGCAGTGGACTTCCTCCACTTCAAAACCAGGGAGTTCTAAGCCACCCCCTTATGGTAAGAACTCACAATAACTCACCTCCTCCACCCCCTCCCTCTGCGCCCACCTTCACTTACCCCTAGGAAGAAAACTCTCCTTTTACTCAAACACCTGGGCCACCACTACCAAGGACCACTGGGTTCTGAACATTCTGTCTCAGGGATACAAATTTTCCTTCCAACCCTAAAAGAGTTCCCAGATCTACCACCAAATCAGTGGACAGAGACTCAAAAGCAAATCCTTTCTTTGCTGTCTGAGGGCAGTGGCACACGTTCCTGCAGAACAGACAGGCCAAGATTTCTACTCCAGACTTTTTCTGCTGCCCAGAAAAGAGGGCACCCTGGCACCCCATCCTGTATCTATCCATTCTAAACACCTTCCTGGTGATCCCAAAATTCAAAATGCTCACCCTCCAGCAGCTGCTACCCATGCTGTCCAAGGGTGTACACTTTGACAGCAGGTGCATACAGGGCCAATGGAGCCCAAAGCAAATCCCTCTGCACATGAATCAAAAAGAGGTGATGGCTGTGCAGTACGCATTGATAGCCTTCAAACCCCTTTCCTCTCCAGGGGCTCTCCTGATCAAAACAGACAACACCACTGTGATTTGGTACATCAACAAGCAGGGAGGGACCCACTCCTACCCTCTATGCAGGCTGGCCATGACCCTTTGCCACATAGCATCTGCCATGTAACTACACATGTTAGCACAATTCCTACCAGCTCCCTCAACTCTGTGGTAGACCAATTAAGCAGAAATCTTTTGGACCCATGAGTGGCAACTCAAAAGTACTTTCACCCTAATAACTCAGACATGGGGAACCCCGAAGGTTGACCTCTTCGCCTCCCACACCAACCATCAGCTCAGCAAATTTTGCACCAGGGAGCATCACTGCATGGCTTGGAAGGTGGATGCTCTGTCCTTCCCCTGGGTCAATCTATTGATCTATGCCTTTCCTCCCCTACATCTCATCCCCAGGGTACTGCTCAAAATAATGGAGGAAAAACTAAGGACAATTCTTATAGCTCCAGAGTGGCCCCAGCAACACTGGTACCCCTTGCTGTGCAAGCCTGTCCCCACTACCTCCATGGCATCTTCCTCAGATTCCAAACCTCCTGACCCAGAGGGAAGGGGATTTTATGCATCGCCAATTGCAGACACTCAATTTGGCAGCTTGGCTTATTCCCTAACACAGAAACAATCTGCCAACCTCAATAAACAGGTTCTGGATGTTATCCGTGAGGCCAGACGTCCCAGCACCAGAAAGTCTTATGCTGACAAATGGAAAAGGTTCTGCACCTGGATCCAGGCTCAGGGAGTCAATACGATGCAGCCCTCCCTCTCTCTCATCCTGGATTACTTGGCTGACCTACTAAACAGTTTCCTCTTTCTCCTCTATAAAAAAGCATGCTTCTGCTATTTCTGCTCATTTTCCCACTCAGCAGCCACTTTTCTCTCACCTTTTGATCAAACAGTTCCTAAGAGGGGCTAGCAACTTGAGGCCACCCAGGGCGGCACCAAAACCAGCTTGGGACCTTAACTTTTTTATTGGAAAAGCTCACCCTACCCCCTTTTGAACCAGCTTCCTCTGCAGAGCTAAATTTTCTCTCCTGGAAGACAGCATTCATTCTGGCCATCACTTCAGCCAGAAGAGTCTGAGCTGCAAGTGCTCATGGCTGTGGAGCCCATCGTCGTCCCAAACTAACCCATCCTTCATGCCCATGGTGGTGTCCAGTGTGGCTCTCAACCAGTTCATTCATTTGCCCACCCTTCTTTCCTAATCCCCAGAACAAGGGGGAAAGGATTCTTCACTCTCTAGGTGTGCACAGACAGCTCAGATTCTATCTAGACAGGACTAGATCCTTCAGAAAGTCTGATCAATTGCTGGTTCGCTTTGCTACAGGGGCAGAAGGCAAAGCCATCTCCAAACAAACCATTTCCAAAAGGATAGCACACTGCATTCATTTCTGCTACAAACAGTTTGGAAAGCCTCCACCAAGGGGGTCAGGACAGTCCACCAGAGCAGCCTCCACCTCTGCAGCTTTCCTCAAGAGAGTCCCCACCAGGGACATCCTGGAGGCTGCCACCTGGACATCTGTTCACACTTTTAATGTGCATTATCACCTGCCTCTCTCCTCCAAATCCAGAGCAGGGTTTGCCTCTGCAGACTTGCAAGGCATCTGAGCCAGCCCCTAGTTTTTTTGACTGCCTCCACCCATTTCCTCAGCTTTGGGAATCTACCCAAATGTGATGACTGCAGCAGTGAAACACAAAGAACATAGTACAGTTTTGGCTTTGCCTTCTGCCCCTGTAGCAAAGCTAACCAGCAATTGATCAGACCTTCTGAAGGATTTAGTCCTGTCTAGATAGAATCCGAGATGTCTGTGCACACCTAGAGAGTGAAGAATCCTTTCCCCCTTGTTCTGGGGATTAGGAAAGAAGGGCGGGCAAATGAATGAACTGGTTGAGCCATGAGCACCATCCCTGACATCTGGAAAGTCTCTCATATTATCCCACTACACAAAGGCGGTAACTCTATTGACTTCTCTAACTTTAGACCAATTGCACTTCTCTCACCTTTAGCAAAGATTATGGAGAAATGTATTCATCAGCAACTTGTACAGTATCTCTCCCTACATAATATTATAGCTGTCAACATGGCTTTAGACCCCACCATAGCACCACTACTGCCCTCCTTTCCTTTGTTGTTACTATCAACAGCAATCAATGTTTTGTACGTGGTATGAATCTCAAGGTACTGTTTAATGGGGGAACATGTAATGATAAACCACCTTTCAAGTTGTTAAGTGTGTTTAACCCCCCCCCTCCACCCCACTTTACAGTCATTTGAGTATGCTTGTGAATTGGATCTTAGACACTTGTTTAAAAACATCGGATGGTTTGATGTTAATAGCAATATTACCTCTGAACAAAGAAGTTGTTTGAAAAACCTGTGCAACTCACCAATTAGAGTTATCAAGCCGGATAAAGGTGGGGGTTTGGTTATCCTAGACAAGGTTGACTATGTCTCTAAAATGCTTAAAATCTTGGACTCTCCAGCTTATGAGAACTCTTCTGTGAATGAGACCACAGGTCAATATAACAAAATAAAAGGTTACTTGAGAGACTTATTTATTGAAGGGAAGATAGATATTGAGACCTTTGATTACATCAATATACCCTTCCCTAGAGTTCCCATCATGTTTGGTATCCCTAAGATACATAAAAACTTAGAGGATCCCCCTATGCGAGCACTTGTGGATGGGAGATGCTGTATTACCCATCCTAGTGCCAAGGTGGTTGACCACATTCTATGTAAATATCTTAAGACACTCCCTCAGATTTGTAAAGATTCGTGGTCCTTCCTGAAAGGTATCAACAGCATTCCGTTTAGCCCTTCCTACAGCTTCTTGACTATTGATGTGGTGGATCTGTACACCTCTATACCACATCTTGAAGCTGTGGAATGGGTGGAATTAATGTTGATAGACATGAAGGCCCCAAAGGATGAGATTCACGTTGTCACCACCTTACTAGACATTATTCTGTCATCTAATTTCTTTATTTTCAACAACGAGCATTACATCCAGAAAAGGGGTATTGCTATGGGATCACCATGAGGAGGCAGTGTGGCGAACCTAGTGGTGGCCTATTGGGAAAAGAATTTTCTTTTTGAACATCTTCCCTTTAAGGAGGCCTCAAAATTTTACACTAGGTTCTTAGATGATGCATTTGTCCTCCTTGATGGGAACTCTGATATGGCAACTAACTTAGTGAATTACATGAATGAATCATGTCCTTTTCTAACATTCACGCACCACTTTTCAACGAGGGAAGTTGAGTACCTAGATGTGAAACTTGTAAAGGACACTCAAAATAACTGTTTCTGTTCTAAGATCTTTAGGAAAAATACTTATTGTAATGCTTTCCTTCACTTCTCTAGTAACCATCCTTTGAATCAGAAGAAGTCTATCTTCAAAGGTCAACTTGTGAGAGCAACACGTATGTGCAGCACCCTTGTTGACTTTGAAGAGGAGTGTAGTATTCTCAAAAATATGTTCCAAAACAGAGGTTACCCTATTGACTTCTTGGATAACCTTATAGACGAGGTAACCTTTAAAAGAAACACAGGGTTTTACCAACCACTCTTACAGGGCATTAAACAGAGAAATCACCAAAATTCTATGGAATTGGTGATAGACTTGGGTGAGGATGCAGAAAACCCCCTTCCGATTGAACACATTAACATAGACCAGAGTCTCAGTCCCAAAGTTGTTGATTTTAAAAACAGGTTTATTCTTACCTACAATAAACACATTCATAGTATGTGTAGTATTGTTAAGAAAAATTGGGAGTTCATTACAAATAATACCCACCTTTTTGAAATCTTGGGTGCTTTTCCTGGTTTTACATTTAAAAGAGGTAAGAACCTGAAAGAATTTTTACAAAATGAAAATACATCTTTTGGGGTGTCTAGACAGACTGGCACATTTTTGTGTGGGTTCTGTAATTGGTGCAAGCTTCTAAGAACGGGAAACTCGTTCATGATTAGGGGTGAAAAATTCTATATCAGACAGAAATTTTTTTGTGATTCTAAGTCGATCATTTATATTGCGTTTTGTAACTGTTGTCCGGCATTTTATGTTGGAAAAACGGACCGCAGATTGCGGGACCATGTTTACCAACACAACTATGCCATAAAAAATAAGAAAACGGACAACGCCCTTTCAAAACATGTATTAGACAATATGGGACATAGCTTTTCCTTTATGGGAATTGATGGAGTGAAAGTTGGGGTTAGGGGGGGTCCCCAATCATTACTCCTTGAATTAAAAGAATTAGAATGGCAGTTATTATTAAATGCCTTCTCCCCACCTGGTTTAAATGGCCTGTGTAATATATCTATCATTTTAAAATATAAAAGTTATCTTAGGAATTGATACCACCCCTTTGATAAAAGTAACCTCAAAATTCATAGGAAACTTCATGTTCATGTAAAATAATCCTGTGATAAAAATTTTTTTTGGGGGATAAGCTATATATTTGTCTTGGGGGTATTCCTTTTTAATTTGTACAGCTAGCCCATCAGCTTGTTTGGGTATGGTTTTTTCATAATGAAAGTGTTCAAACTGTCTATAAAGAAATCAGTTTGTTTCAATTTCTTAAGCATTTTGAGTATTTGGGACTGTTATGTTCCTTATGTAAATACAGGTATTATGTAGAGCTAATACTAAACTGTGGTTTCCACCAACATTAACTACATAAAAGACCCGGTTAGAGGTATATTCATATGTTTAAATGACATGGTAATAAAACATCCTTTTTACTATTTTTTAAAATTGTTGTTTTTAAAAATGTTTAATGTGGTATTGTGCAGGATATGACATCATGTATATGTTGTATAAAAGTGATTTGGCGCTCTTTTTGTACTGTCTGAGGAAGCTCTTGGTTTTGGCTAGGAGCGAAAACGCTTTTATTAAAAATACGTTAACTTGAACTTGACTGGATTTGGAGTTTTGGTCTGCCTACTTCGTTTGTTTATGCTGGTTTTTCTTCCTTGTTGGTTTCATCAACAGCAATCGCAATAATAACCTTTTCTCTTCTGCTCTATTCATTGACCTCTCAAAAGCTTTTGATATGGTTAACCACTCTTCTTTAATTCATATTCTTGAATCCCTCTCATTTGATAAACTTACTATAAAATGGTTTAGTTCATATCTCAGCAACAGACAACAAGCCGTTCTTTGGGACAACCACATCTCCTCCTTACTGCTCGTTTCTATTGGAGTCCCTCAGGCTCTATTCTTGGCCCACTTCTCTTCTCCCTTTTTATTAATGATCTCCACTCAGTAATTCCTCAAGCCACCTGCATTCAATACGCTGACGACTCCACTATTTGTTCAGCATCCTCCCCTTCTAACCTAATCTCACTAACCCAAAACGTCTTCAACACAGTAGAAACTTGGTTTACTAGACGATACCTCCTCCTTAATGCTAAAAAAACTAAACTCCTCCTCTTCACCCCACACCACTCGTACCTCCTCATTACACTTCACCATCCTGTCAAACAACAACACAATCATCTCTCCTGACTCAACAACTAAACTGCTAGGCATAACCATTGATAACAATCTCTCTTTTGATCAACACATCAACACCATTAAATCAGTAAACAGAAAGATTGTATCCTTATACCGTATTAAGCCATTTCTCACCCCATCTGCTAGAGCTACTATTGCCCACTCCCACCTCATATCCACTCTCTTTTATGCCTCTCCTATCTTCACTAACCTCAAGAAAACTAACCTAAATAAACTTGCAACTTGCTACAATAACATTGCCCGCTTCGCCACTGGTAACCCTTTCAAAACCCATCACTGCCTTAATTTGAAACTTCTAGGCTGGCTAGAACTAAAAAATCATCTTATCTCACAACTTACTATTGCCCACAAAATTCTGTACCAACCTGATAACACCCCTATTCTATCGCAACTCTTACTCCCTTATAACAATCTTACCTCCCTTCGCTCCTCTTCTAAACTCTTGACCAAACCCATAAAAGCTCACAACTTAGCTGGTGACTCTTTATTCACTAATACTGTAGACAGAGTATGGAATTTGCTACCTAGTGATATAACTCTAATCACATCCCTACCTCTCTTCAAACAACAAATCAAACTGTACTTCCAAAACCACTGGCTTTGCTCTTGTGATACACCTGACTGACTTCTCTCCCCCCCCTCTCCTGACCTTCTACCCTATCTTGTGCTGAACACCTAGCAATCACCTTTCTTTTCTTTTGTTGTCCCTCTATGCTCTGACCCATTTCTCTTACCTCTCCCTTTCCTATTGTTTGTCCTTTTCATTCCTTCTCTCATTTCTTGACTACTGTCTCTTCCCTCTCTCTTTACCTTACACTTTTCTCCTTCTCTATCCACTTGTTCCTTTTTCTTATTATAGTAGGAGCCTTATGGCATAGCCTGTTTGAATTAAGTTAGAAGCTTTGAAACTGACCTAACTCTAGTCATGACCTTTTTGTTGGTGTGCCTTATTTTTGTTAATTTTATCTCCTAGTTTTATTGATTATTACTATTTTATATTACTAATTTTTTTCTTATGTTTATTCAATGTGTTTATTAACAATATGTCTCATTGCCTATGTTTTTTTATGTGGAGCTTTTCTCCCCGGGCCTCTACTGAAAATGGAAATATATCCAGCTAGACTAGCCCGGTCAACAAATGTAAAATAAAATAAATAAATAAACAGTTGTGTACACTTACTATAAATGTAGATGTTCGAGTGTATTCACTGTTGCAGTCCTGGTTTCCCTCCATAACCCTCTCTGCTTTCTTCTTTTATTACCTTTCTAACTTGCTGTTCTCCTTTCCTTACAAGGGATATGTTGGTATTTATTTTCCACTGGTGGGTTCCTCCACCAGAACATGGCCTTCTACTTGAGGGCTCCTGACAGGTTAGGGCAAGAAAAACTGATGTAATGGCATCGGCTGCCTTACTTTATACTACTGACAACCTGACATCAGTCCTCAAGCAACAGCAACCGACGCAGAAATACTAAGTCTCTGGTATTTGGGCCGGCCAAGGGCTACCTTGGCAGGGATAACCCTGATGTTGATGACTGCAACAGTGAATACACTCAAACATCTACATGTGTACAAAGCTGTACTTTTCTCCCACATCTTCAATGGACTTTGTAAGCCGATGTGTACGTAGCCCACTATCTTAGGCTGCCAATATTAACCTCTCATTTCTTGATGCGAGTTCACCTCTCCTTAACCATTCCTGCGTTCGTTCTTGATAAACATGAGGCTCGTCCAGAAGTTTTCAATCCTTGTAACTGTATTTGTTTTTTTCCACATTTCTTGCCTTATCTTCTGGCCCTTCACCTTATATTTTTTCTTTTATTTTTTAGTACATTCAGTTGCTGCCTGTTTTTTTTTATCTTCTTCTGGTTTGATTTCCATTCCTGCTTGACATCCATATGCTTCTGCTAAATTAAGCAGAGATGTCATCTTAGATTTATTCTCCTCGTGTTTCAAAACTTTCACTACATTTGGATCCTATGAGGTCAGCAGATGTGTGGCGTCCCTCAATTACAGGTCTATACATGTAATCAATTTCAAGGAGGCCCATCCCTCCTTCGAAAAATGGAATATACAATCTTTGTATACACTGATTTTTATAAATCATTTGGTGAGCATGAAGCATCCTTCTTATTTTAATATCCAATCTTTCCAACACTTTTTTGGGGCCACTCAGTCACTCCGAAACTATAAGTTAGGACAGGAAGACCAAGTTGATTTATGGCTTGGGTCTTGTTTCTAAATGTCAATGATGTTTTCAGGATTAATTTAAGTCTTCTGAAGTACTCCTTACTGAGCTTTATTCGCATGTGTTCATGTTTTATTGCTGATCCTTCATCATTTCCCAAGTATTTATACACTCCCTCTTGCTCACGTTATGATATCCTTCCATATCACTGTTGTAGTATTTTTACCTAAGGTATCTGCCATGGATAGCCCAATATCTGGCCAGTATACCAAAGCCTTTAATTGTTACAGGCATCTACATCATGTGTGATCCCTTTGCGAGGCATAAAGGTGATTTACAGATGCACTCACGCAACTTCTTTGCCACCAGTCGAACTCCATTGTTGAATGTTGGTCTAAACACCATTCTGCTGTGCTGAATAGTAAGCTGTATTTTAAGATGTGCCCCCTTGGGGTTTCTGCTTTCTTCTATTTCTTGTAGTTGTGTTCATGTCATCTGGAAATGGGAAATATGAATGTGGAAGGCAGATTCCCCATAAAGACTGCCACAACCAGTCTCTTTCTTGTTTGCATGCTTCCCGTGATCATATGTAGTGATATACCTGCCAGTTAATTTGTGCCTTAGACCCTATGTAGTCCTCTCTCTCTCTTTTACATATACTTGGAGAACTAGCGTCTTAAGTTGTTGGCTCAGGGTGCTATGGCAGAATCCTCCTGTCCCGAAGGCGGTCTGCCAAGAACAACAACAAAAAGGTAGATCTGATCTGGCTGCTGTCCAGCCTCCACCAGACATCTCTCTTGAGGCTAGTGAAAGCCCCAGGGAGCAATCTGTGCTTACTTCAGACTTCTCTGCCATGACCCACTCAGCGGCCATCATGGATCGAGCTTCTTGCACATCCTTTGAGGCTTTTGAGCAGACACCCTGCAGAAAAAGGAAAAACAAAGCATGTTTCCTCTGTTAAGGATCCCCACCGTGAACGGCAGGATTTCACTCGGTGTTTATTTAATGTTTTGATGACCTTGAAGCTTCCTCAATGGGTCTCTCTTCCTGCTTCTCCATGGTCTTTCACTCCACTAAAGAAGCCTAGGGAATTAGCTTCCTTGGATGAGGATTTGGACTCAGGTGAAGAATCCTCGGCTTATTCGTCCCAAATCCCTTCCCTACTTGGACTACGATTCAAATGAGGACGACTCCATAAGTCCAGATTCCCCTTTGGGAGAGCTGTCCTTTTACAGCTACCCATATGATGGATTATTTTTAGTGGGATTGTTAAGTATCTGAGATTTAAAAAAGATACGATCTCCTACAGATGGAGGTCTCTCAAACCGTCTGCTGTTCCTCCTGTTCTGGCTGCCCTTCTGGATACATTCTTGGCAGTGTCTGTAGCCCCTGACTCTCTACCTCCTGCACCTAAGAAGCCAGGTACTATAAAGTACCTGAGGAGTGCAAATTTCTTTAAATGCTCTTCTGTTGATGCTTTTGTAGTGTCATTCTCTGACTAGCCATTCAAGTTTTTGCCCTCCACCAAGCTGTTAAATTCAGATAAGGATAGTAGGGCTATGGAAAGGCTGGACAAGAAAGCTTACATCACTGCCATGCTGTCATTCAGGACCATCAACTGCCTGACTCGTATAACCAGGTATGTTTTGACTCTACTTTCTCTGGTTTCTAATATGGATTCTGACCTTCCTGACTTTAATGGGGAGGCTTTGGCCCTTTCCTTTCTGGACTCTGCTTCTCAAGTCGCCTGCCACACAATCAAATGTCCCTGTGATGCAGCTGATGCCTAATCCAGGGCTGTTATGTTTGGTTCAGTTATGAGGTTTATTCTTGGTTTTGTCTTCAGGCTTTGCCTGATGACAATAAGGCCAAACTTTTGGGTGGATCTTTGGATGACTATAACATTTTTGGATGTGCTGCTGCTGAGCTCTTAAGTCTTTCCAAGAAAAGGGCAAAGCTTCGCAAGAGCTGAAACATATTTGTTTCTCCTATTTCTAAATTTCAGAGGAATTATCCCTCCAAATCTGCCTTTTTTGTAGGCAGTTTTGCCCTCCTCTTAATGGCAAAAAGGATTGTAGACTAATGCCTCCTGCTAAGTCTACCCAAAGTCCTGCCACCCAGACGCCTGGTCCTATTTGACAGTTTGCTTTCTCCTTCCCTCTGCAAGGTTCCCTTGCCCCTCCGTCTTTCCTCACCTCTTCCAAATTAGCTGTGAATCACTTCAGACTCTTGGGTTCTGTCCATTGTCTGTCGGGGTATTTCATGGTTTGGAAGTCCTTTCCTCCATTTTTAGGCATTCCTCAACCCCCTTTGGAACAGCTGTCTCATTTCCCAATGGTTGTTCTCTCATTTTTAGCTCAGGGCACCCTTCAAGCCATGCTTCTGCCCAGGTAGGGAAGAGATTTTATTACAGAATATTTCTGGTTCCACGAAAGGAGGGCACATGAAGACCAATTCTGGAACTTTCCTGGCTGAACACCTTTCTCAAGATTCCTTCCTTTCAAATGCTAACTCTGCAGACATTGTTTCCTCCTCTTCTACCCCAGGCCTTTTCTGGTATCTCTGGATCTCTGTGATGCATACTTTCACATCCCCATCCATTCATTCTTCAGGAAGTTTACCCATGTCTCTGTCTGTTATTTGCATTTTCAGTTCTCTGCTTTTCCCTTTGGCCTCACTACTGACCCAAGGGTGTTCACCAAATGCCTCGCTCCTGTCATTGCTTTTTGCAGGATTTGAGGAATTCAGATCTTTCCCTATCTAGACAGTTTGCTTATTCGCTCTCTTTCCCTCAATACCCTTCTTCAGGATCTCAAGTTTACTACTTCCATGCTTGAGTCTGGGATTCACCATCATCTTCCAGAAATCAGTTCTGATGCCTTCCCAGCGTCATATTTTCCTTGGCTGCAGACTTCAGACAGCTCCCATGCTGACATCTCTACCTGTCTGCAAGGCTCTCTCTCTAATTGCCTTTATCCAATTCCTTCTTCCTCTGGCATCTGTCATGGCCAGGAAATATTTTAGGGTTGTCGCCTTTATGGCTTCCACCATTTCTGTGCTCCCTGTCACCATGCTCTGTATGGGGAAGCTTTAGTAGTGCCTCAAATCAGTGTGGCTTCAGCATTGCCACCCCCCTGAATGTTCCAGTACCTTTCCTTCCCTGTCTCACGCTCAAACTTTAGTGGTGGATTTGTCAATTCTCACTTAGCCTGTATCTTTCTTTTTCAAGCTCCAGTTCCAAGTGAGGAGCCCTTTACAAACTGCTCAGTCAAGGGGAGGAGTGCCTCTTGTGGCCCCTTCAAGGTTTAGGGTCTCTGGCCTCCATCAGACATCAGACCACATCAGTAAAAAGGAGATGAAGGCTCTGCTTATGGCTGTTCAGACTTTCACTCCATTTCTTCCTGGGCTCCCTAAAATTTTCACCGACAATAACACAGTGATGTATGTCAGCAGACAAGGGGGCACAAGGGTCCAATCTTCTTTGCAGACTAGCTCTTCACGTTTGGGATTTAGCTATCCAGTATCAAGCGACTCCTCAGGTAGTTTGCATTCCCTCAGAACACAATCTAGTAGCGGATTCCTTGAGCAAGTCCAGCACTAAAACTCATAAATGGATGCTTCACAGAGATGGGTTCTTGGACATTATGAATTGTTGGGGTACTCCTCGGGTAGATCTTTTTGTTTGCCCTCTGAACAGGCAATTTCCTTTATTCTATTCCAGATTCCCCAACTCCTCTGGCTTGGGAAGTGGACACCCTGTTGTTTGTTTGGAAGGGAATGGTGATAGTGTTTTACTGTTGCAGTCATCACAGTTGGGTTATCCCTGCCAGGGTAGCAATCAGTCAGCCTGAATACCAGAGGCTTAGTATTTCTGCGTCAGTTGCTGTCGCTCCAGGACTGACATCAAGTCATCAGTGGTATAAAATCAGGCAGCCGACACCATTACATTAGTCTTTTTTGCCGAGGAGCCTGAAGCAGAAGCAGTTTGCACGAGTGCCGGTCAGCTGCTACCTGGGTTTTTCATTTTCGAATTGAAGTTGAAGTCTTCTAAAGCTAAGTACCCCATTGGGGATCCTTTTTTCTTACTCTAACTGATGCCAGAAAAACTTAACAATTGTCTCGCTTGTGGAAAGCAAGTACCACACCGAGACTTTCATTCTTACTGTGTCAGCTGTTTAGGCCCAGACCACGACGTCCCCCGCTGTCGCTTTTGTGCTTTGTTCAAAGTCAGAACTATGTCGTTGGGCCCTTATTGTAGCTATATATTTTTGCTCTCGGTCCTCAAATTCCAGTATGGCTTCGGTAAGCCATCCGACAACCGATCTTCTGAAAAATCGTAAGGGGTAAAGACAGAGAGAGACTGCACAGGTCCAAAACTGCAGATGACTCTTCTGTTAAGCTAGTCAGTTTTCCGGTCCTCAGTGAGGTGCTTTTGCAGCCCCTGATGCCCGCTTCTGTGGATTCGCAGGCTGCTACTGAGACCCTTTCGGAGTCCGGTATGCCACGAGACTCTTCGACTAAGGATCCTGCGGGTGGTTCTACCTTGGATGAGTCCAGGGCCACTAAGCAGGCACTGGCTTCCAAAGAAGGACTTCGCACTACCGATACTCGACACAGACCACTTTCACGTTTTCAGTTCTTTCGAAAACAGAGTTTCTAAGTCCAGGGGTACAAACCACACCCAAAAAACGACCCAAGCTCAGGCACCTGCTTTCTCAGCTCAGTCTCAAATGCTTAAAATGGCAGAAGACCTTATAATGCTCATCAGGGGAAGCCAGGCTTACCCCTTCTAAAACAGAGACTTGGCCTCAGTAGTTTTATCTGAACAGGAATCCGATGACTCTAATGCATCTGAATATGAAGATATCCAACCCCTCTCTGCTTATGAGGATTCTGATGCAGGGGAATCAATCCCTTCAGTCTCTCCACCCGAGGATTTTTCCTTTGGGGAAACCCTACATACTTTAAGGGAGTATTTCCAATGGGAATGTCAGGACTATCCTCAGTCAGAGACGCAAGGAATTCTTGGATCTTCCACAGCACAGACCTCTGGCTATTCCTCCTGTTCTGGATGTTGTGGTTGATGTTTTTATGGAATTCAGTCTGACTCCTGACAACCCTCTCTCCTGCTCCCAGGAAACTTGACGGGTATTAGAGTCCCTGACTCTCACAAATTTCTTATCAAAAATCCTACTGCTGACCCTGAGGTCATCTGTCAAGGACCTAAAGGAATCAAAGCAACCTCAGCTAAGAATCCCACCCTGTCAGATAGGGATTCCCGAGCATTAGACAGATGGGGTAAAAAAGTATACACCTCTGCTACTCATGCTGTTAGAGCATTAAATTGTTAGTTCCATTTGCTGAAATATCAGCAACATACCGCGGAACCCCTCAAACAAAAAATATCTTTGTTCCCTGCTTGTGGAGAAAATAGTTTTACAAGAGTTAATGCATTCTGCAAGTCAAGTAACGAAGCACACCTTACAATGTGGTTTTGATGCCCTAGAAGCATCTTGCAAGGCAGCAGCAACTGGTTCTGTCCTTAGAAGGCATGCTTGGCTTAAGGAACAGACCTTGCCAGATAATGTCAAATCCAAATTATTGGATGCACCTTTGCACAAAGACAACTTATTTGGCACCAAGGCAGAAGAGGTCTTAAAGATGGAAGAAAAAGCTAAATCTATGCCGACAGTTAGACTTCCTACAGGTCCAACCACCGAGGTTCAGTAGGCATTGCCCCTCCAAACACTGGTCCTTTCCTGCCCCCTCCAGGTCAGTTCAGCCTAGATCCAGGGGAAGCAGACCCCCCAGACAACAGCTCCAGGGAATGCAGAGATCTAAGCACTGGAGTGCCTCCTCTTCAAAACCAGGGAGTGCAAAGCCACCCCCTTATGGTAAGAGCTCACAATGACTTGACACATTCACCCCCTCCCTCTGTCCACCTGCTCTTGCCCCTAGGAGGAAAACTCTCCTTCCACTCAAGCAACTGGGCCACAATTACCTATGTCTGCTGGGTCCTCAACATAGTGTCCCAGGGATACAAATTTTATTTCCGCACACTGCCAACCCCAAAAGGGTTCCCAGATTTTCCCCCAAACCAGTATGCAGAAGCCAAAAAGCAAGTCCTTTCTCTGCTCTCTATGAGGGCAAGAAAGCATGTTCCTGCAGAACAGATAGGCCAAGGTTTCTACTCCAGAGTCTTCCTGGTACCCACAAAAAAGGGCACAAGGCACCCCATCCTCAATCTATCCATTCTAAGCACCTTTCTGGTGATACCAAACGTCAAAATGCTCACCCTCCAGCAGATTCTACCTATGCTTTCCAAGGATGCTTGGTTAGCCACCCTAGACCTAAAAAGAGGCCTTACCTACACATCCCAATCAGGGTATCATGCAGGAAATACCTACGTTACAGAGCAGGATCACTGCATTTTCAGTTCTTTGCACTTCTCTTTGGCTTATCCACTGCTCCCAGAGTTTTCACAAAATGTCTGGCTCACGCCATTGCTTTTCGCAGACAGAAATATTCAAATTTACCCATACTTAGATGACTGCCTGATTAAGGCAGACAGACAGGAAAAGCTGCTAAAGCACCTGACTTTTGTAAAGGGCGTACTATCAACAAAAAGAAATCCAAACTAGTTCCCCCACAAAAAACTTTATTCCTGGGAGCAAGCCCGGACACAGCATCCCAGATAGCATTCCTTACTCCAGAAAAACAAGCCTACCTGACAGCCTACTTTTCTCAGCTAGCCACCAGGACCCAGTTATCCGCAAGGAAAATCCTGTAAGCTTTTGTGTTCATGGCTTCTTGGATTCTACTCATTCCATATGCCAGACTGCATATGAGGAAACTAAAAAGCGTAAGGTGTCGGCACTCTCAAGACTTAGAAACTCTTATACCAATGATACCTCGTCTAAGGAAAGATTTTCTTTGGTGGGCAGCAAGCATGCTTCCACAACAAGCGACTACCCTTCTCACAACCCCACACCACCCAGACCCTCATCACAGATGCATCAGACTATGCCTGGAGTGCACACTTAGACGGCAGGTGCATTCAGGGCCAGTGGAGCCCAAATCAAATACATCTGCACATCATCCAAAAAGAGATTGTAGCTGTTCAGCACACCCTGTCCACTTTCAGACCCCTACTATCCCCAGGGCCTCTACTGATAACAGACAACACCACAGTAATGTGATACATCAACAAGCATGGGGCGATGCACTCTTATCCTCTGTGCAGGCTCGCTATGACCCTTTGGCACACTGCCTCAGCCATGCAACTACACCTGTTAGCACAATTCCTGCCAGGCTCTCTAAACTCTCTGGCAAACAACTTAAGCAGAAACATGCTACACCCACATGAGTGACAGCTAGACCAAAGAACCTTCACCCTTATAACCCAGAAATGGGGCACCCCAAAGGGTGATCTCTTTGCATCCCACTCCAATCATCAGCTCAGCAAATTCTGCACCAGGGATCCTCACAGCAAGGCCTGGAAAATGGATGCTCTATCCTTCCAGTTGTTAGACCTCTCTGTCTATGCATTTCCCCCTCTACCATTCATTTCAAGGGGATTGCTCAAAATAAGGGAGGAAAAACTGAGGGCAATCCTGATTGTCCCAGACTGGCCAACCCACTGTTGCGCATCCTGTCACCCCTGCCGTCATAGCACCCACCTCAGATCCCAACACTCCTGACTCTGAATGGAGAATTCATGCATCTCCAATTGCAGACCCTTAATCTGGCAGCCTGGCTTATTCCCTGACCTCTCCTCAAGCTGCCAGTCTAAGCAAACAAGTTCTAGATGTCATATGTGAGGCCAGACGCCCCAGCACTAGAAAGTCTTATGCTGACAAGTGGAAAGGTTTTGCACCTGGATCCAGGCTAAGGGAGCCAAAGCGGCACAGCCCTCCCTACCTCTCATCCTGGATTACTTGACAGACCTACTACACAAGGGTCTATCCTTTTCTTCTATTAAAATTCAAGCCTCTGCCATAGGTTCATACTAGGCTATCTGCCCAAGGGCATTTATAAGCCTAGCCCATAGTTATTTGGCTTTCGCCACCCCTTTAGTTTGAATAAAACTATGCCTATTATTTTGCTGTGCCTCTGTCAAGCAGTGACACTGAAGTAATCCCTGGGGTATATCTGCGATCCCCCATCCATTGGTCAAGATTCCTCTTGAACAAGGCCAGCGAGGTGCTCTGCCTCACATGTACCGGGATTTTGTTCCACAGCATAGGGAGTCTCTGGGTGATGAATCTGTCCCTCCAGCATGTTCTATTAATAACCGTGTCAAGGTTTAAGTCTCCCGCCCTTGTGGTTCTGAGGGATCTAGATTTTTGAGGTGAAGCATATTCATCAAATCAGGGTTTGACATGGCCTTATATGTCAGGCACAGGTCACCTCTGAGCAAGCGGTATGAGACTGAATAGAGCTGGAGTTCTTTCAGTCGGGCAGCATAAGACATATTTTTGAGACCCTTTATCCTTTTGGTGAGGAACTTTTGGGGCCTTTCCAGCTGCTGCAGGTGTCTGGTCAGATACATTCCGAATGGGGCATTGTACTCAATCATAGGTCTAATGAGTGATGAGTACAGGGGCGATGACCTCCCTTGATCTAGATGTGAATCCCTTCATGATCAGGTGGGCAATGTAGAAGGTTCTCCTAACTACTTTAGCAGCAGGAGTGTCAAGCGAAAGGCTACTGTCAACCTGGGTCCCCAGATCCCTGATGACTTCTTCTGTGCTCAGTGGATTGCCACCTATATGGTAGCTAGGGGTAACCTTGTTTTTCCCGAAGGGTATGACTATGCATTTCTTGGCATTTAACTTTAGGCCATGGCTCTGGCACCAGTTATCCGTTTCTGTGAGGCCCTTCTGAAGGATATCTGTGTCAGATGTGTTTTCGACTATGGCCCAGTTTGCAGTCATCTGCAAACTTTGTCAGCCATAACCCTCCTGTGTTTGCTTGTACTTCAGAAAAGTAGATGCCGAACAAGAGTGGACCCAGGACTGAGCCCTGTGGGACACCACTTGTGACAGGCTTTGAGTCTGACATGGCTCCAGCAACTCTGACCCTGTGGGTTCTGTCACTTAGCCAGTTTGCAACCCATCTTGTGATGTATGGGTTTACATTCAAGCTGATGAGTTTTTGATGATACCTGAGTGGGGTATTGTGTCAAGGCCTTTGCCAGGTCAAGGTAGGCTGTATGGACTGCCTTTCCCTCATCAATGGCCTTGGTGACTGTCTCGAAAAGTCAACCAAGTTTAAAAGGCATGATCTGCCTTTGACAAAGCCAAACTGGGTTGGATCCAAAGTCTGCAAGTTCCCTATGTCTTTATTTATGAGTTCCATTATGATCCTCTCCATGGCTTTGCAGATAAGGCTTGTCAAGCTAATGGGACGGTAATTTCCAGGGTCGGTGAAGGCACCGCCCTTGTGAAGTGGGACCACAGTCGCCGTGCGCCACTCCTTGGGTGCGTATCCTGAGGTGAGGCTAAGATTAAACAGCTGTCCTAACTGCGGGTTTAATTCCTCATTGAGTTCATGGAGCACACAGCCGGGACACCATCCAGTCCCATGGATGCTGTGTTTTTGCTTTGGAGAGAGCAGTTCTCACCTGGGCGTTGGAGATGTTTGGGGGCTACAATCCTCTGGTATAGATATCTCTCCTTTTGGGGAGGGGAGAAGTTTGCACTGAACCTGTCAGCCAGTATGTTGGCAATGTGTGTAGGTTCAGTAATCTTCACATCATTTTGAACTAATTCTGAGCATATCTGGGAGTTTCCTCCTAGGTTTCTAACATAGCTAAAGAAGGCCTTATGATTGTCTTTTGAATCCTTGGCGATTTTCTCTCAAAATTTGCCTTGGATGATTTTATGAGAGCTCTTAGTTTTTTACTTATAATGATCAAAGGTGTCTTACCTTTCAAGGATTTTGCTCTATCTTGTAGTAGCTTCCTCCTTTTGTTGTAGAGCTTGTTTATGGCTGGGGTCCACCAGACTGGACGCTTGCCTTTGGTACAAAGAGTCTTAGTTTTGTTTGGGATTGCCTGATCCATGCAGTCCTGTAGGTGCTGGTAGAAGGCATTTGTAAGTGATTCAGCGGTTTGAGTAATGTTTACCACTGGCTCAGGGGCCTTAAAGGAGACCACACTAGTTTTTAGATGTGTGAAGTCGGCTTTTGAGAAGTTTTCACTGTGGTCTTTTTATTTCAGGTGGGGGCGGGATGAGGACCTCCAGCGAGATTAGTTTATGATCTGATCTCACCAGTGAGGGGTATACTTCCGGTGTTGAACATTGTGATCCCATGTTCGTGATGATGAGATCAAGTATGTTTTCTCCTCTTGTGGGATGGTGACTAGTTGTTCCATGGCATTTGAGTTTATGAACTCCAGGAACCTTTGGGCTAGAGTGTTTGGGCTTGAGTAGTGTTCCCAGTCTATATTAGGGTAGTTGAAGTCACCTAGTATGATGGTGTTTGGAGATACATTTATCCCTCCATTGTTTTCAGGAAGGCCATGTGAGGTTCCTGAGTTTGAGAGGGTGGCCTGTAACATGCTACAAATTGCAGAGCAGTCTTGCCTATGGTTAATTGCACCTGGATGGTCTCCGATGCATCGTGCGTTGCCACCAACCTTGAGGTGTGGGTGTCCTTTATGAATATGGACACCCCCCTCCTTTCTTGGTGTTGTCCGGATTTTGGGGCCGGAACGCATGATATGAGGTGAAACCTGCTAGTGCCGGGGTGCTCTCAGGAGCCTTGAACCAGGTTTCTGTCACAGCACAGACATCGATGTTCTCCATACTGAGAAGGGCCTCGAGTGCGTGCATCTTGAGATTGAGACTTCTGGCATTGAGCAGCATTACCCTTAGGTTTTTACTTTTTGTGTTCTAGGGTGGTAGGTTTAGAATTTGAGCCTTGCCTAAAAAAGGCACTATGGGGGTGGCAAGAGCCTTTGCCAATATCCGCAAGCCTAGGGGTGACAGGTGCAAGCCGTCCCTTGCAGCAGCGTGGCTTGTCCAGCATGTCATCCCAGGCAGACAGACATTGATCCCCTTTGAATGACACCAGAATTTAAGCCAATTATTAAAGCTGATCATCTTATCACTGTATTGTGGCATCATTCTAGGTGAAGGTAGGATACTGCTCAAGGTCAGGGTCATACCTGCCTGGGCTACATAATCAGAGAGCTCCTCAATGTCTCTTTTCATGTAGTCCAAGGAGGTACGTCTCGGTCGTTGACACCAGCGTGGACAATGACTGAGTCGTACTTGTACCTGCTGTTGAGAGACCTGAGTGCTTGTGTTATGTGGCGGATTCTAGCGCCCGACAGGCAGCTTACTGTGACCTTCTCCTTACTCAGTCTGGTGAGCGGGACGTCAGTGTGTCTGACTATGGAGTCACCTATGACAAGTATGTTTGGTGATGTATTTGGCCTTAAGGGCAGTGACTGCTTTGCACACTGATTTTGTTGTTTATGTGTTGTTTGTGTGGTGTATTGAGTTTGCAGTTGCATGGGTGTCTGCTTTGGAGGCCTCTGCTGTTTAGGTAAATTTTTACTCAGAGCCTCTGAGTATGTCTTAGTGTGTTTATGTGTTTGATTCAGTGGTGTGGTTGAGTTATGTGAGACTGGTATTGTGGTGTGTGTAGTTGCCTTCTCCTCCTGCCTGGTCTTGCCAGTCCTGAGTTGAGAGAGCTCAGCCTCCAGTCTGGCTAAATAGCTGCATCTCTCACAAGTGTTAGTGTTACATGGGAGGAGGAGATGGTTGTCCGTGTACATGAGGCAATTGTAACATTGTCTCAGAATTCCCAGATTCACCAAATGGGCAGGAGAGGACGCCAGCATCTGACCCTTCAACATGCTAGAAAGAATTATGAGTTGGTATGAGACAGATCTCTGCTCATTTCAGCACATAGCCATCTCTTTCTTTTCTCACCCTCTCATCAAACAGTTCCTAAGAGGTGCTAACAATTTGAGGCCACCCTGATGAGATCCTACCCCAGCTTGGGACCTAAACTTTGTGTTGGAAAAGCTCACCCTGCCCCTCTTTGAACCTGTAGCTTCAGCAGAGTTAAATTTTCTCTCTTGGAAGACTGCTTTAGTTCTGGCCATCACTTCAGCTAGAAGAATATCAGAGCTACAAGCATTTATGGCTGTAGAGTCCTTCATTATTTTCCATGCTGATAGGGTCTCCCTCAGGACTAACCCATCCTTCATGCCAAAAGTGGTGTCCAGTGTGGCTCTCAACCAATCCCTTCATTTGCCCACCTTTTTCCCTAACCCACAAAACAAGGGGGAAAGGATTCTGCACTCTCTAGATGTGCACAGACAGCTCAGAATCTACCTAGACAGGACTAAATCTTTTACAAAAACTGATCATTTGCTAGTCAGCTTTGCTGCAGAAGCAGAGGGCAAGGCCATATCCAAACACTCTCCAAATGGATAGCACACTGCATCCATTTCTGCTACAAACAGCACAGGAAACCTCCACCCTAAGGGGTCAGGACATATTCCACCAGAGCTACCTCCACCTCTGCAGCTTTTTTTTTTGAGGGGTCCCCATCAGGGACATCCTGGAGGTTGCAACATGGCCAAGTTTTCATACTTTCACCAAGCATTACCACCTGCCTATTTTCTCCAAATCCGGGGCAGGCTTTGCCACCGCAGTCTTGCAGGGCATCCTAGCTAGCCCCCAGTCGTCTTGACTGCCTCCACCCTTTTCTTCAGCTTTGGGAATCAACCCAAATGTGATGACTGCAACAGTGAAACACAAACATAGTACAGTTGTGTACACTTACCATAAATGTAGTTGTTAGATACAGTCCTGATTTCCCTCTCTCCATCCCCCTTGTCTGTCTCTCTCTCTCTTTCTCTCTCTCCTGCTCTCCTTACTAGGAATTTTTGGTATTTACTTTCTACTGGTAGTGTTCTTCCACTATTACCTAGCTCCCTATTGGGATTCCTGACAAGGCAAGAAAAACTGATGTAATGGCATCGGCTGCCTGATTTTATACCACTGACGACCTGTCGTCAGTCCTGGAGCAACAGCAACCGATGCAGAAATACTAAGCCTCTGGTATTCGGGCAGGCTGAGGGCTACTCTGGCAGGGATAACCCTAATATGATGACTGCAACAGTGAATACACTCAAACATCTACATTTATGGTAAGTGTACAGAACTGTAGTTTTCTGTATGCCTTCCTTCCCCTTCCTTTGTTACCATGAGTCTTGCACAAGATCAAGCAGGACTACTGAAATCTTGCTCATTACTCCCTTTTGGCCTAGATAGCATTGGTTCCTCCCCCATCTCTTGACCAGGGGCAGTCACCACAAGTTACCTCATCGGGTGGATCTTCTCATGCAAGTCAAAGGATCTCTTATCCATCCTCACTTGAAAATTTCAACTGACACTGTTGGTGATAAGGTTCTCATCCCTTTCAAGCACCTTTTTTTCTGTGGATGTACTTCGGGTTCTGCAGGAGGCCAGGAAATCATGTATGTGGAAGTGATTTTTTGTCTGGTGCCTCTCTTGCCATCAGGATCCCATAACTGTGGAGGTTTCTTTTGGTCTTGTCTTGTGTCATTTGCTCCATACGTTGGCATATTTTTAAGTTAAAGCTCACCTGGCAGTAGTTTCTGCTGTTTGCCTTTGAATCTTCCTTTGGCTTCTAGATTTGAGATCAAGGAATTTGTGAAAGGCATCATTCATATCAGACTTCCCAGGATGTGTATTCCATCTTTTTGGGACCTCAGTTTTGTACTTGAAAAACTAACTAAGGCTCCTTTTGAGCCTACTTCTTCAGCTTCCTTTGAGTGTTGTACTTGAAAGACGGTTTTTCTTTTGGCCATAACTTCAGCAAAGGGAGTATCTGAACGTCATGACTATTCCTCCTTTTTTAGTTTAATACAGAGACCAGGTGAATCTTCATAATAACCCTTCTTTTATGATCAGGGTGGTCAATAAGTTGTCCTTTAATCAGTCTGTTCAGCTTCCTTCCTTTATTTTCCTTCTCTGCAGTCTGCCAGTGGTAAGGTTCTTCACACCTTGGATTTCCATAGACAGCTCAGATATTGTTTGGATAATACTAAAGTTATTCACAAGTCTGAGCAGCTTTTTGTTTCCGTTCATCCCAGGACTTTAAATTTGGCACTCTCTAAGCAAACCATCTGCTCCTGGATTTGTAAGGCCATTTCTTTTTGTTCTTTTCATTGGAATTTCTTTCCTCATCGGTAAAGGCACATTCTGCTAGGGCATTTGGCTCCTTCATTGCTTTTTTTCAAGGGTCTTGATACCATTTCCATTCTTAAGGCTTCTGCTTGGGTCTGTGTTCTTACTTTCACTAGGAATTACAAGTTGGATATTGTTTCCAGGGAAGGCTTTGTCAAAGCTGTCCTGGATGGGTTTGTAGAGCGCTCTTCAGAGCAGTCTTCCCAGGCTTCCTCTTTACTCTCCCTTATGTAAAGAAAAACTGCAACAGTGATATGTAAGGACATAGTAAAGTTGTGAAAATCTTACCTTAAAAGTAGCTGCCTCTTCAGTGTTGCAGTATTCGATCCCTCCCTCCTATCCCCTCTGTTTTGCTTCTTGCCCTGTACCTTTCCTGGCCAAGGGGCTTGTTTTTGTTTTCCTTTTTCTCTTCCTGGATGCACGTCATTGTCATCCTGGTGCTTTTTCAATTGTGTGTGCTTCTGGATGTTACCTTTGTGCCCTACAACTTGCGCAGGAAACATACATGTGACATACCATGCTTTTAATTGCTAAAGGCTTTAGTATACAGGCCAGACATTGGGCTGTCCTTGGCAGGAGATCCTTTATGCAAAGAATACTGCTGAAGAGAATGACCTCTACTGTTATGGTAAGATGTTATGCATCTGTACTTGTTTCTTTTCTCTAGTGTGTAGAAAAACTCTTCTCTTGGATAAAATGAAAAAAAAATGTATATATGTGTAAACACGTGTTTGCGCATGTGTATATATTTGTATGCACACATACGTGTGTGTGTGCGTATACATACACACACACACATATGTGGGTGTGCGTATATATATATATATATATATATATATGTGCACACGCACTTGTATTGTTTACTATCAATGTTGCGAATGATGTAATGAATTACATTCATTATCACAAATCACAACACTGAAAACTGCAGAGAAAGAATGTCAGTATGTAAAATGTAATGCCGATTATTTGAATTCGTCATTATTTGACATTTTCCTTCCCCTGCACCTTTGAGAACAACAACGGAAATTGTAATTTCCAGCAATAAGTATGTACTGCACAATAATGAAGTGTCTTTTTTTTTGCAGAGGGGCAAACCCATCTGTACCCACCACACCCCCTGCAAATTATATATTCCAACTCTGAGATCACACTACAGTGGGGGGAAAAGAGTAAATTTCCTGCTCCATCCTGCACCACAATCCCTACTCCTAAGGTCAATCATGTATGTTTGAATGTACAGTACATTCACTGAACCAGAGACTAGACGATACGTGGGTTTGACAACACTGGTTCAGCCAGTTGTTCAACATTTTGTATTCGCCAAACCAGTGCTTGTCATTTTACTTTTCCCATAATTTGCTGTTGCTGAACCCTTAGTCCATTTCGGAATCTTGGCAGTTATCCCTAAGCTCTGTTAATATAATTTATATGCGTGACTGTGTACTACTGTAATTCTGGTTCTTGAAAGACATGCCAAAAGACTTTTGCCACAAGAAGTTTCACCTTTTAAGTCTGCAAATGCATTATAGCTGTATTTGTTTTTGTTTATTTTACACTAGGGTGGCACAGGATGGAAGCAGTTTTTATTGCTGTGTCATAGTTCAGTCTTTGGTTTGTTTCTGGTAAGATACTTTTTTGCAGAGTTTTGCATGTCCTCCTTGTGTCCACATGGGTTTTCACTAAAGGCTTCAGTTTTTTCCCAGATTAGAGGCATAGGAAGGTGGATTGCTAATGCTCAGATTGCCCCTATGTGTATGTGCTATGTGGGTTTGTGTGCATATGCATGTGTCTTGCAGTGGACTTGGTGTCCCTCAAAGGTAGGTTCCTGCCTTGTATCTGTTGCTTAATTAAGTAGGCTTTGGTTCTTTGTCCCTGAAATGGATGGGTATTGAAAGTGAAATAAGGATCTGATGTTATCAAAGTCATCATTCATCACCAAATGGTCTAGGATATCTGATCCAAGCCAGCAACATACTACAGATGGATCCAAGGCTCTAGCTCCTCCATCTCCTCTGATGCCCTACTACCCTCTAACCCCAAGATCTTGTTGGCAATGTTTTCTATGCAGACGTGATTCATTGGCTCTGGCTACAGATAAGTGCTTTCTGCTTAAATTCTTTAGCTAGTTGGTGGTGGTAGAGTAGCTTAGTGAGTTTTGTAGTTTGTATTCCCTCTTGTAGTACCTCCCTTCCCTTTGTTTAGCATTTTAGTGAGCTTAGTTGTTACTGGTAGTTTTGGTGCCTTTTTTTCCCTTGGCCATTAGGGCTTGGTTGTTGGGGTTTTTTGGTGTGTGTGTGTGCCTTTGCTTAGTTTATTAGCTTAGTTATGGCTGATAAGCCCTTAGGTTTTAAGGAATGCTCCTCGTGCAGTTGGAAGATGCCCAATTCAGACTCTAACGAGGAGTACTTGTATTGTTTGGGTGCTCTCCACCTGGAAGCTGAATGCAACATTTGTGCCATATTTAACCCCAGGGCCATGGCAGAGCACTGCAACAAGCTCCTTTTGGAAGGTCTTGCTTGGGGGGGGACTCTGTTTCCACCTCAAAGGCTTCCTCTACAGATCCAAAGAGGAAGACCCCTTCCGTACTGTCGACTCCTAAGAAACCGTGGCTGTCTGATCCTAGGTCCCCAGATCGTATCCCAGCCCAATCTGTCTTGGATCCGAGAACCACAGAGCCATCTCCCGGATCAGAGACCTGTGGATCTGACCAGGGTCAAGCCAGCCTTGGATCCGACCAGTTTGTCAGATCCAATCGCTGTCAATTCAGCCTTCGGGACCTACAGGATCCTCTTATCTGGTTATACTTTTGGAGGAGGCAGCTGCTCTATCTACCTCTATACAGTCAGTTCAGTTGGCTCCCAGGCCCCCAGAGCCAAACCCATGAACACCGCAGCAAGTCAGTGAGTTCTCTTTCCAGGTCTACCCACTTTTCTTCCTCCTAAGGGTCATCAGGACTCGCTTTCCCTTGGACATGAACAGGATGATTATGAGGAGCTTTAAGGCCCAAATAGGGTTGTGGCTGCTGGCTTCCCCTGCCCATCCGGCTAAGGGGGCTTCGTCTCTCCCTGTTACTTATCATCTTCCAACCCCAGTGGCTTTGGAATCTCAGGACCCAGACGCCCGCGGTCAGATCCCGGCGATGCTGAATATCTCCCTTCTCTCGACCCTGTCATGGTCCCTGGCTTGTTCTACTCCTTCAGGCTCAGACCAAAGTGAGCCCAGTGCCGAAGTCGTCGACACCGACTCAGTGGGTTTGGGATCTGGTACGGATTTCTCGGGAATGGTTCCTTCCCCTCGACAGTTCGGCCTTCGATAGCTCTGGATTGGTATAAACTGGGTGTCATGGTGCTGTTTCCAGACTGCTCTGTCTTCTTCAGCAGACTTCTCCCGTGAACATAGGGGATGGGGACCACTTCCAACCAGTCTGTTTTCTGGGTGGTAGGGAAGACCTTCTCCAGGGCTAGAATCTCATCGACCACACCTCCCGGTCCCTCCCCGCCTCTTTCTACTTCAGCTGGTGAGGCCTCCCATTCTGTCCAGGGCCAGCTCACCTGTTTAAGCCTTCAGGGGGATGTTCATCGTGCATACAGCTGCAGTCATAACAGATGGGTTTTCCTGCTGTCAGGCGGGTCCTCAGTTGGCCGAATTCCAAAGTCTAGGTCCGGTGTCGGTTGTCGTCGCTTCTTCCCTGACGTCAGTGCGACAGGGGTATAAAAGAACCAGCCAACGCCATTTTCCCCAGTCTTTCTTGCCACGCGGTGCCTGAAGCAGAAGCAGTTCGCAAGTGCCCGTCTGCCAGCTCCTGAGATTACGAATATTTTGCAACCGAAGTCGTCTTGAAAGCTAATTACCCCGTTAGGGAAACTTTTCTTGCCTCAGACCGATGTCAGACAAAGTTAATTGCATTTCATGTGGGAAGCAAATACCGCATAAGGATTTTCATTCCCTCTGCATTCCTTGCTTAGGCCCAGACCACGACGTCTTGGCCTGTCGTTTTTGTGCTGCATGCAACAGACGCACCATTAAGCGTCGGGCGGAGTTCGCACAACACTATTTTGGCAAAAAATTTAATTACATTATGTCGGATACTCCGACTCCAGTTTTGAGTAAAAGACTCAAAGATAAGGCCCGACATATGAGGTCTACTGACGACACTTCATTGGCGGTGTCTACTGTACCCGAGGTCGCAGGCTCTTCGGCCCAAACCCCGACTACCGATACCAAAGCCACTCTTGGCGGTGAAACTCAGAGTTTAGACAGGTCTGCCACCTCTCAAGGTGTCTTCAGGCCTTCCTCTTTTTCCATCAAGGGTTTCACTAAGTCTAAAGCAGCCATGCATACTAAGAGACAAGCTCCACAGGGCCCTCCTCAAGGCCCCATGCCTAAAAAGCAGATGCTCAAAATGGCTGAGAATTTGATTACTCTTATCAGGAGTTCTCAAACCCCCCCCCCCCCCCCCCGGACAAAAGGCCCAGAGTGGAGGAAGAATCCCCCTCCTCGGACCAGGCCTCCATTATTTCAGAGCATTCTGATGACCAGGCACATTCATACTCCCCTTTTGAAGATTCTGATGCAGAGGAGTCCATTTCCTCCGTCTCCCCCCCTGAGGATTACTCTTTTGGGGAAACCTTGCATACCTTGAGGGAACACTTTCACTGGGAAGGCCAAGAGTACTCAGACTCCAAGAAAAGGCTTAGGGATTTTCTCTTGCTCCCTCAGCACAGGCCTCTGGCTATACCTCCTGTCTTGGACATTCTAGATGATGTGTATTCGGAGGCCTGCCTTAACCCAGACTCTTTACCTCCAGCCCCAGTCAAGCCTGACAGGTATTACAGGGTTCCTGACTCACACCAATTCCTATACAAAAGCCATGTGGCTGACCCAGAAACTATCTCACAGGGCCAAAAGGGAATTAAGGCCTCCACTGCTAAAAATCCATTACCTTCAGAGAGAGATTCCAGAGCTTTAGAAAGGTGGGGGAAAAAGGTAAACACCTCAGCCACCTTAACCATGAGGGCATTAAACTGCCAGTTCCATATGTTAAAGTACCAACAGTTTCTGTTATCACAGTTGAAAAGCAAAATGTCACAACCTGAACAACCAGACTTGAAGGAGTTGCAGGATTTGATGCATAGTGCAGAACAAATGGGTAAACATACCTTGCAGTGTGGTTTTGATGCTTTAGAGGCCTCATGTAGAGCTGCTGTTACAGGATCAGTCATACGTAGACATGCCTGGATCAAAGAGCAAACCTTACCAGATCATGTCAAAGCTAAATTACTAGATGCCCCTCTGCAAAAAGATGTATTTGGTGTTAAAGCTGAGGAGGTATTAAAGAAAATGGAGGAAAAGGCTAAATCAATGCAAACAGTGAAAGATTTCCTACAGGTACAGCCTCCACATTTCAGTAGAAATTGGCCTTCCAAAAATTGATCCTTTCCAGCCACGGACAGACCCCAAAGAGGTAGATACAGGCGCCCGAGGGGCAGAGGGCAATCTCAAGGATCATTTAGAGGCAGACAATGGCAAGCTCCTACACAAAGAGGTGGTGAGGATAGTTCACAGACATTCAGAAAGCAGACCCAATGATTTTCCCCTTTGCATGCCAAGCAAAGCTCAAATGGCAGCATCTTTAGGCGGAAAACTGGCATTATTTTTGAAAAATTGGCATATTGTCACAAAAGACAAATGGATCCTGGACATTATAAACAGAGGCTACAGATTCAATTTTCACACCCTTCCAAAAATGAGAGGCATGCCAAACCTGCCACACAATCAAAGGGCAGAGGCACAAAAACAAATTTCAGATCTCACGGACATGAAAGCTATTCAAGAGGTACCTACACAAGAACAGGGTCAAGGTTTTTATTCCAGACTATTCCTGGTACCAAGGAAGGGCAAAGATTGGAGACCTATTTTGGACCTATCCATCCTAAACACATATTTACTCGTACCAAAGTTCAAGATGCTCACATTACAGCAGCTTCTTCCCATGCTGGGCAAGGAGACTTGGCTGGTAATATTGGACCTCAAGGAGGCATACCTGCATGTCCCAATCAGACAAGATTGCAGAAGATACCTCAGGTTTCTTGCAGGTTCAACCCATTATCAATTCTCTGCATTGCCCTTTGGCTTATCTACTGCGCCCAGAGTATTCACAAAATGCCTGGCATCAGTAATTGCCTACTGCAGACTTCAAGGGATACAAATATACCCATATTTGGACGACTGCCTGATCCAAGCGGACAGCAAGCACATACTTCTGAAACATCTGGCTTTTGTAATAATGTTGTTGAATTCTCTGGGATACACAGTCAACAAAAAGAAATCAAGGCTAATACCCTCTCAAACAATAATTTTCCTGGGTGCCAACTTGGACACAAACACCCAGATGGCCTACCTCACGCCTGAGAAACGGGGGCAACTAACTCAGTACTTCAGAAAACTAGCTAATTTCACCAGGCTGACTGCAAGGAAAATCCTGCAGGCTCTGGGATTCATGGCATCTTGCATCCTAGTAATCCCATGTGCAAAACTGCATATGAGGAAACTTCAATGGTGCCTGAAAAACCTATGGTCTCAACACAGCCACAGTTTGGAAGCAATAATACCACTGATTCCATGTCTTCAAAAGGAATTTCTGTGGTTGGCTCAAGCATGCCAAAGAAACACAGGTCTCCCATTCTGCAAGCCTCAAGCAAATCAAGTCTTCACAACAGATGCCTCGGACTACGCCTGTGGGGCGCACATGACAGATAGGTGCATTCAGGGCAAATGGTCCCAAAAAGAAAAGCACCTACACATCAATCAAAAGGAAATGCTAGCAGTAATAAATGCTATTATAGCTTTCAAAGACCTTCTGCATCCAGGTCAACTATTGATAAGGACAGACAACACCACAGTAATGTGGTACATAAACAAACAGGGAGGAACCCATTCATACCCCCTATGCAGGCTCTCTATGTCTCTTTGGAACATGGCTCTGGAATACAAATCGAGCTTCAAGCACAGTACTTGCCAGGCAAGGAAAACACGCTGGCAGACAACTTAAGCAGAAATATGACAGATCCACACGAATGGAAGTTGCATCCTCAAGTTTTTACAGAGATAATTCAAGCATGGGGAAGGCCAGACATAGATCTCTTTGCCTCCCACAAAAATCACCAATTGGCAAAATTCTGCTCAAGGACTTTTCATCCACAGGCCTGGAGAGTGGATGCACTCTCAGTTGGACAACAATGACAGTTTATGCCTTTCCACCTCTTCCTCTGCTGCCCAAAGTTCTACTAAAAACCAGAGCAGACAGACCAAGGATGATTCTCATTGCTCCAGACTGGCCAAGACAACACTGGTACCCACTCCTGAGGAGCCTGACGCATTCCCCACCATGGACCCTACCTCTAATGCCTCTTCTGACTCTGCACAGCTTCAAAACTCTTCACAGTCAGCTGAAAACACTCAATCTGGCCACATGGAAGATTCCTTAACTTCACAACAGACCCTACTCTCCAAGGAGGTGCAGGATGTCATTTTGGAGGCCAGAAGGCCTTCTACTAGAAAGCTTACTCCGCAAAATGGAAACGGTTTTGTGCCTGGAATGAGAAAAAGGGCCAGAATCCTGGAATACTGAATTTACCTCAAATATTACAGTATCTAGCTGAGATGCTAAGCATCATCATTCTCCTCCATCAAAATCCATGCCTCAGCCATTTCTGCAGAATACAACACTGATCCTCCTTTATTCTCCCACCCCCCTCTTAAGACAGTTCCTCAGAGGGGCTAAGAATATAAAACCCCCAAGGAAACAACCAGTACCTGCTTGGGACCACAATTTCATTCTAGAAAAACTGACCTTGCCTCCTTTTGAGCCAGTTGCCTCAACAGAATTGCAATATTTGTCCTGGAAAACAGCCTTCCTTCTGGCTATCACCTCAGCTCGCAGGGTATCGGAACTACAAGCCCTCATTGCTGTTTAGCCTTTTATCATTTTCAATCAGGACAGAGTTTCCTTATGAACCAATCCGTCCTTTATGCCAAAGGTGGTATCCAGGATAGCTTTGAATCAGGCTGTCCACTTCTACACTAATCCTCAAAACAAAGGGGAGAGACTACTACATTACTTGGACATCCACAGACAGCTGCGTTATTATTTGGACAGAACAAAGCCTTTCAGAAAATCAGAGCAACTCTTTGTGTCCTATGCTACAGGAGCTCAAGGGAAGCCAGTTTCCAAACAGACAATCTCAAAATGGATAGCCCACTGCATACGCTTTTGTTATTCTCTTCATGGTAAAACTGTACCTGCAGGCATCAGATCTCACTCCACAAGGGCCCACAGCTACCTCTGCAGCTTTCCTCAGAGGGGTTCCTACCAAAGATATTTTGGAAGCAGCCACTTGGAGTTCTGTGCATACCTTCTCCAAGCACCATCACCTACCATTATACTCCAAAACTAGAGCAGGCTTTGCCACTGCAGTCTTGCAGGGCATCCTGGCTCCTCCTAGTTCCACCTAGTGCCTACCACCCCTTTTTTAGCTTTGGGATTCTACCCATCTGTTATGACTGCAGCTGTATGCACGATGAACATAGTACAGTTTTGTACCTACCATAAATGTAGATGTTCGAGTGCTAATACAGCTGCAGTCCAGGTTTCCCTCCCTCCTTCCCCTCTTGGGACAGGCCTATTGGCTAACACCTCCTCATACAACCTGATTGGGGTATTCATTTATGGTGTATTTGCTTGCAACTACTGTTTTTTGATTATATTGCATTGCATTATTACATAAATTTATGTATTGCCTTCCTTCTGGGGGCACCTGACATCTGGGGCACGAAAAACTGAAGAAAATGGCGTCTGCTGGTTCTTTTATACCCCTGTCATACTGACGTCAGGGAAGAAGTGATGACAACTGACACCGGACCTAGACTTTGGAATTCGGCCGACCAAGGACCCGCCTGATGGCAGGAAAACCCATCTGTTATGACTGCAGCTGTATTAGCACTCGAACATCTACATTTATGGTAGGTACAAAACTGTACTTTCCCTTCCCTCTGGGTGTCCCTGCTTCTTCTGAGTCCTCCACGGAACCCCCTTTGGAGGGGGTACATCGTAAGAAGTGCAAGAGGCGGCACTTGGACTCCCCTGTGGAGTCCCTCACAGAGGACACTGACCTTGATGAAGGCGATCGGTCCCCCAGATCTCCACCCAATGACGTCTCCTTTTGGGGCATCCTTGAAATCTTGAAGCAGAAGGATGGATGGTCTCCCTAAGCTGTGTCTTTAGAGGAGTCCATGTTTCTGAAGGTTTTTGGGATGGGCCAGTCTACTTCCTGGGTGTCCCCCACCTATTGAAGAGTTAGTACACTTGATCGCCAGGTGGAGCCAGTACCAAAAATAGCAGACATGTTTCTTAGCCCTCATGCAGACCATTCTTTGTGGAGCAAAGGTGTCCCAGTCGATGCCATCATGGTTGCTGCCACCACCAAGAAGGAGCTGGCAGAGCAGAGGTCTGCGGTCCATCCCCTGAACATGGAGTCCCAGGCAGTAGACCATTTTGGGAAGTGTGTGTACACTTCAGCTACCTTTGGGCTGAGAGCTAATTATTTGGCGCACTTTACCCACCTCCAAAGGGATTTGTTCCAAGAGCTTTCCACTTCCCTTACAGAGTTATTGCTGGAAGAAGACTCTAAGATGGTGTCTCCCAAGCTATCCACTCTGACATTCCTTGCAAACTCCTCGATGAGGTTAATTTCCAACATTGTGGAATCTACCTCTCGGGAAGCAGGTACCGGTATTACTGTGAGGAGTAATGTTTGGTTACTTTTATGTAGGTTTGCAGAAACCTTCAAAGCATCCTTTACCAATGCCCCCTTCGATGGTTCTACCCTTTTTTGGACCTTCAGTAAATGCCGCTTTGATCCACAGTGAGCAAGAAGCGAACCCTGTCTGCTTTTAGGATCAAGCTTTCTACTCCAAAGAGGTGCTTCTCCAAGACCAGCAAGGAACTAGGAAGATGGGTTTCCAGAAGTCAGTCTCCCTTCCAGGAAGCTCCTGATGATTCCTCTTCCAGAGGCAGGGGGAGAGGTTTCAATGGCCGATGTGCCCCTTGAAGCGGGGGGGGGGGGCAAAATCAGGGCTCCGTGAAACCCTTCTCTGAGCAGCCCTTTCAGGTGCACCTGAAGTGTTGTCCAGCTGCTCTGCCCTGGAAGCAGTCAGAAGTCGCATTCCCCTACACCCACTAGGCTGGACACATCACCTCTGATTAGTGGGTGTTAACCATTGTTTCCAGGGGCTATTTCATTCCCTTTTCGGAACCCCCTGCCATGAGACGTTACCTCCTTGACATTTCACCCAATCAGAGGGAGTTGGCCTTCAAAGAAGTTCAACAACTTCTTCAAAAAGGAGCCGTCCAAGAGGTCCCCATCAGAACAAAGGATTCGGTACTTATTCTTGCCTCTCTTTAGTGCCAAAAAAAAAAAACAGGGGACCTGTGTCCTATTTTGGATCTCATTGAGCTCAATCTTTAACTCAAGAAGTCAAAGTTCTGGGTGGTCACTGCTCAGTCTCCATTCTGCTTCTCTTATGCAAGGACGATTGGATGTACTCTGTAGATCTCCAGGACCCCTACTATCACATTAAGTTAGACAGGCATTCCAGGAGACATCTTTACTTCTGTCTAGGGGTCAATCATTACCAGCTCAAATCCCTACCCTTCGGTCTCACCACATCCCCCCCAGGTGTTTAGCAAATGTATGGCAGTGGTAGCGCCTCACCTACAGTTGCAGTGGTTTCAGGTCTTTCCATACCTCGACAATGCTCCTCATGGCAACTTCGAGACATCGACTGCTTAAAGCGATCCATTATATTCTTTCATTCTTCAATCAGTTGAGGATCATGGTCAACCTTTCAAAATCCAGTCTGGTCCCCACACAACAATTGGAATTCATAGGAGTTCTTTTAGACCCCATTTCAGAGATTGCAGCATTACCTCTACGCAGGGTTTGGTTGATCTAGAAACGGGTCACGCAGACCTTAGACCTGTCGCATCACCTGGTTCACTTGGTTTTTCAAGCCCTCTGCCAGTCATTTTATTCCCCTAGCAAGGTACCACATGCATGTATTGCAGTGGACCTTAGGGGTTCAGTGGTTGGCTCTATTTCATCCCCTGTCCATGACCATGGAGTTGATGCCAGTGTGCAGATGACACCTTCTTTGGTGGCTTCATTCTCAGGATCTCACTCTAGGCAGGCCCTTTTCTCTCCCTCTACCCAAGGCCACAGTGACCACGGATGCTTCCCTGTTGGGGTGGGGGGGCATTTTCAGAGGAGGACCATCCAAGGCGCATGGTCCACCATAGAGACCAAGTTCACATAAACGTCCTAGAGATGAGAGCAGTTCTTCTATCATTGCAAGCCTTTCAGGACTGCCTCCCTTGAGGGGAAATTCCAATTCAGACAGACAACATGACTGTGGTCTGTTATGTCAATAAACAAGGGGAACTTGATCTTACCCGTTGTACAGAGAGGCCATGAGAGTGTGGGAATGGGCAGTGTCCTCCGGGCGCTTCTTTCTTGTAATGCATATACCCGGGGTTTCCAGCGTGTTGGCCTACAGACTCCGATCGAGCTTGAGTCTTCACAAGTGGTCCCCACAATCCCTTAGTGAAGAAACCGATTTTTGACTATTGGGGTCAGCCTTGCTGTGACCTCTTTGCCTCCCCAGCCAACCATAAATGCAACAGGTACTTTGCCCTGACCCCCCCCCCCCCCCGTGGGAGTCACCAAGGGATACTGTAGTCCACAACTGGCCTCCGGGTCTCCTGAGCACACATACTCCTGTTCCTCTAATTTCCAAGGTTCTGCAGAAAACACACCGCCTGATGACATCCCTTATCCTCACTGCCCCTTTCTGGCCACATCAACTTTGGTTTTCCATCAGGTCTCATCTGAAGTATTTGCCCTGGGTACTGGATCCTCATCAGGATCTAATTTCCCATCCATCAGGGCTTCCTCTACCAAACCTTCGGACCCTTTGTCTAACCGCATGGTTTCTCCAGTTCCAGTGATTCTAAAGCAGTCCCGGCTGGTGTCTTCCATTAAGAGTATTCCTCACAGAAACCTTGCACTAGAAAGTTTTTATAGTAGCAAGTGCAAAAGGTACTCTGTCTGGGCCAAGAGCAGAATCTGGATCTTTTTTCCACTTCTGTTTCTGACTTCCTCCTCTTTTTGTTCTCCCTTTTGCAAGCAGGTGCAAGTTTCTCTACCACCAAGCTTCAGTTAGTGGCTATTGTAACTTTCACGAGAACAGTGAGCCCACTTTTTCATCTAGGTTTTGTAAAGCATTTATGAAAGGGGTCTTCCTGCTAAGACCACCCATTAAGAATTCCTTGCCTCTTTGGGACCTTACATTGGTTTTGCAGTCTGACTAGGAGTCCTTTTGAGCCTGCTGGTTCTTGCGATCTCACATTCCTACCTTGGAAGATGACATTCATGGTTGCGATTACCTCATCTAAGAGGGTTTTGGAACTGCAGGCTCTTACCATTACTCTGCCTTACATGATTTTTCACAAGGACAGTGCGTCTCTCAGGACGAATCCCTCTTTGTTGCCCAAGATTACTCCAGAATCTACTCTGAAACAATGTATTCAGCTACCAGTGTTCTTTCCCATTTATTCCAGCAAGACGTACATTCTTCATACCTTGAATGTACACTGACAATTACGGTCCTACCTATGTAGGACCAAAAGTTTTCGTAAGTCAGAGCAGCTTTTTATGGGCTTTTTCCCTAATAGATGGAGTCTTCCGGTTTCTAAGTTCACTATCTCTAAATGGATCTCTAGCTGCATCTCCACAGTCTAAAAACGTAGCCATCTTGAGATTCCAGATGGAATTGAAGCTTATTCTATGAGGTCTGTGACTACTTCTTCAGCCTTTTTCGCCATGCTTTCTATTGATGACATTTGTGTTGCTGACAGTTGGTCTAATCCTCACCCATTCATATCTCATTACAAGAGAGATTTGATTTCTAGGAGCAGGGATTCATTTGGCTCCACAGTGCTTTGGAATGTCCTTCCTTGAGGCCTCCCTAGGCCTCCCAGGGTAAATGTTAGCTGGGACTCTGACCCTGTGGTGCTGAATGATGACTTGGATAACAGCAGATAGAGTTACGTACTTATAACTTGGCATCTGTGTTATCCAGTGTCATAATTCACCACACTTTCCCTCCCCATATCCCCCTACCTTGTGGATCATGTAGGAAATTGGAGTGTTTTCCTTCCAGTTTTGCAGGAGTAGCCTTTAGGAACTTGACAGCAAACTCGATCTGGGGGTTAGGGGGCAGCAAAGCATCATGGGAGAGAGAGGAGCTAGAGCCTTGAATCTGTCTGTAGTATATTGCCAGCTCGGATCTGATATTGGATCCTAGACCCTATGGTGACGAATGATGACATATGATAATACAGATATCAAGTTATGGTAAGTACATAACTCTCTTTTAATAATATGGTAGAGAGCTTTTGTTTTTGTTCACTGCTTATGGTGGAATAATGGGGAAAGTTAGGATAAGAAAATTAAGTATATGAGATATTCCGGATGGCAGAGATATTTAATAAGAATGGGTAGAAGGAAAGGGGAGTTAAACATAACCCAAATAGCATGGAGAGCGCATATAGACCTATCAAAACTGTAGGCAAAGTTTTAAAACTGCAACTCTGAAAAAGTAAGCTTGACTTAATAGACAAGTCCATTAATGAAATATTAAGCTACACATTGAAAACACAATGAAATGTTATCAGAATTTTGGAAGTAAAGAAAATGTTTTTGTAGTATATGATGAATAAAGTAGTATTCACTAAATGGCTTTTTTTTCCCCAGTGAAGAGGAAAAAATTGTGCCAGCAGCCCAAGAGTGAGGAAGACGACATTGTAACATTGGAGGAGCCCAGGCTGTCTAAGAGACAACGGATGAAATTATTAGGTATGTGTTTTGCTGTTGGGAGTTTCAACATTATTTATTCTGATTCCTCTTGACCATTAACTTTCAGATTATTGGCTGTGAGAGAGGCTGAGGGGAGTTGCTGGTGTCTTTTTGCACCTAACCTGTTTGAGTGGAGTATCACATTTTGTCTTGGGTTTAGTTACCTCAGTTTCTCTTGGCTTACAAGTTTAGAAAGTTATGTTAATTCCCCTTTCTGCACTCTTGACATCTGGTTACAGCTGTACCCCCCGGCATTAATTCACTCACCAAGGCCAAAACTGGATGACCGGGAACTGTAACCTGCATCTCATAGCTGGTTTATACTCATCACAATTTTATATTGTGTAGTATGCAGACAGTGATAAGGAGTTGGGTATTCCTGACTCTGAAGCTCTGCTTCCCCATTTCTGTGAGTATGGTTGGTTGCCCTACATTTGTCTCCTAGGTAGTTTGATAGTAGGGGGTTTGGGATGCAATGACAGATTGAAAGTGTAGCATCTGATGTTGCCCCTTTCATTCTTCCTCATGACTGGGTCACAGATCTGACCCTCAGATCTGACTAGGCTCCAAGTCTCGAGCTTCTCCCTCTTCCCATAATGCTCTAGCCTTTGCCCAGCCTTATCAGACCTTGTTTGCTGCCAGCTGTGTCAGACCCGGTTTCCTTACAGTCTTGAGTTGTAGGATCATAGTGAGAATTTTCTCAACCCATTTTTTTTTTCCCAGCTAAGTTTAAATTTGTTATTGCTGCTGCCTTTCCTAATTTTTCTACCCTCACTTTAGCCTTTCATAGCATCAGGGACCCTTGTGCAGCTGATTGCTCCCTTTGTTTCTGGGCCTTTGACCCCATTTTTCTCTAACAACTTTATATTGTTAGCTTAAAAAAAGTTTTGATAATTTTCAGTACCTTTGCGTAAGGCTAGTGTGCTTGTGTTTGTGTGTGCGTGGCGCTGTTTCAGTTGGGCCTTGATTCACTGTGTGCAGTCATGTATGGGAATAGCCTTTGCCAGTCACCATGTCTGGGAGACCAATACTGGCTCTGCCCTTTGGTCTCACCACAGCCCCTTGGGTGGTTACCAAATGAATGGCAGTAGTCACAGCCTACCTGAGGCTGAAAGGATTCTGGGTGTTTCCATATCTGGATGACTGGCTTCTAACTGCTTCAACCAGGCATCACCTTATCCAGACCAGAGAGTACCATTTACAAATATCCAATCCTTTGGGTATCACCATAAACCTTCAGAAATCAAACCCAACTCCACTGGAGAACTTGGAAATCACTGGGGCCCTACTAGACACCCCGAGTCAGAGAGCATCGCTACCACCTCATTGCATACAAACCCTGAGGGAATATGTTTGTATTATTTTCAATCTTCTGTCCCCTCCGGCAAGACTAGTACTTAAAGCTCTTGGGTCTATGGCAGCAGCCATTACACTTGTTCCATTAGCGAGGTTTTTTATGCGAGCACTTCATTTTACGCTGGCTGTTTAATGGTCTGTGCTCTGCCAACCTCTCTCTTCCTATCAAATTGACTCTTGATTTGAAGAAAGTATTTTCGATGTTATGGTGGCATTTTTCTGATTACCTGATGATTGACAGGCTTTTCCTTCTCCCATCCCCACAACTAACTAATGACAACAAACTAATTTTAAGACCAGAACAAACAAACGGCAGGAAGCTACGAACATAAATGACTTTATTAATACAATGGTAAGTGCTATCATCCAGTAATTCCGGCCTTCATCAGACATTCTAAAATGGTCATATGACCTCTTCTACATAGATAAAATGTATCCCCAATCAGCATGTAAAGAAACAGTGTTTAAAACCACTGTTTAGTGTGTTTAAAAAGCATAGCCCAACAGTAACAAATATAACCACCCAAGTATAATTACAACTATGTAGTGACAAGACGAGTATCTTATGATTAATATTGACAAAGTAAAAATATAATGGTTATTAATTAATGACGTCTGTACACAGCACAGTTAGAATCAAGCAATAATATCTCACTTAATGATTAACCTCATCTATCCCATCCCCTTCAGCCACGGTGACCATGGACACTTCCCAGTTGAGGTGGGGCATTTCTAGGGAAAGTTGGTCCAAGACACGTGGATTCAGAGACCAGATTGCATATCGATGTCCTGGAGATGAGGGCTGTCCTACTCACTTTACAAGCCTTTCAGGACGTTCTCCTTTTGGGGACAATTGCAGTTCACACAGATAAGTTGGTGGTTTGGTGCATCAGCAAACAGGGGGGGAACTCTTTTCTATCCCTTGTGCAGAGGCGCCATGAGGGTCTGGGAGTTATCGATATCTTCAGACCAGGTTTTACTTGCAACTAAAAAACAAGAATGATTTCCTAGTGGGAGGCTACAAAAGCCAGATGTTAAAAAAAAAAAAAAAAATCCTGGAATCAATAAAAGAACTGAAGCACCTTCACGCAACCTCCCCAGTAGGAAAATGTTAAATTCCACAGAGAATAACAATTGCAGAAATTGCTGCATTGTGACATACACTTTGTATTATTATGGTATGAAAAAGCTATTAAAAAAAAACTGGGCTAGTGTCACAGGAAACTCTTTCTGATTAAATGTTAGGTGAAGACCCATCCTTTGCAAAACTTTGGTCAGGGGAGCCTGAATGGCTGACTGAAAGCAGCAGTATTTTAGAGCTCCATATAACTAATTAAATAAGACAGGAAAAAATATTCTTTTTTTTTCTTCAAAGTATAAGATCTTGTAGATAAAGGACTAACTTACATAATTAGAAACTTTGGTGAAGTTTTACAAATTTCCTATCAAAAAGCTTGGAGATGTATTAATTTGTTAAAATGAGCAACTCAAAGAATTCTCACCAGGATGCTGCTTTAAAGAAGAAATTACAACAGATGTCTATCCTGCAGGAGTTGTCTTTGAAGATGGATGATTTTAAAGAGAACCTATTAAATCTTAAAACAAGCAGTCAAAACAGGCTGACACCCTCAAGGAAATGCTACACCACCACCAGACAAGGATAACAGGAATAGAGGTTTCTCTAAATGACTTAAAAAGCAGACTTAAGGAAGAGGAAACACAGAAAGAACTGCTTCTTAAACAAAACACTTGGTTGGTTAGTAAAGTAGATGACTTGGAAAATAGGGAGTGGAGAAATAACATCAGGATTTTCGGATTACCTGAAAACACAGAAGGTGAGGATATTTCCTTTTTATCAAACTGGTTCCCTGACTTTTTAAATCTAAAAGAAGGACTTTCCTTTGGCATTGAAAGGGCACTCAGAGCTCTTGGGAAACCTGCCACTAACTCATAACTCTCCTCCTAGGTCAATAATTATCAAATTTATTTCATACTTGGACAAGGAACTGATTTTAAGAGCTGCTTGGAGGAAGGCACCTCTAAAATATAAACAAAGCCTGATAAGATTTGATTACGACTATTCATCTAGAATAATGGAAGAAAGGAAAAAAGTGTGGCCAATGATAACGTTTCTGAAACAAAATAACATCAAGGCACAACTTGCATATCCAGCTAAAATAAGAATACATGTATGCCGAGATGAAGACTTTTATTGACTTAGAGCAAGCCTCTTCATTTATTAAAACTAATAATGTGATTACTTTACCAGAAGATATGGATTGGATGTCACCTTCTCTTAAGAGAACAAAAGAAACAAATGTCTGGACAGATATCAAAAAGAAGAAGCTAAAGACTGATACTGTTACAGCCAAATCTGTCAAAGCATCTACTGTGATATGAAATGCTTTAACATTACTTTAAAGGACCAATTTTACTGCTTGGAATTTTAAAACAAAGGTAACTAACTACTGAAATCTTTATCTATATTTTTTGAAAATAGATGACACGAGAGTTTTTACATTACCTCAGGTATGTAAAATCGTAAAAAACACAAAATGCAAGGAAACCGCTTAGAAGAAATCTGCACGGGCTTTAATAACAATAACTGTAAGCGCTTTCGGTCAAGCCAATTGCTCAACCTTCATCAGACAAAAAACCATGCTCAGAATGTAGTTTAAATACAGAAAATACTTAATTACATAATTAGATAATGAGCTATGGAAGGACAGCCCACTACTCAAACTTAGCTTAATCCAAAGACTGAAAGTCTCAATAAATCCATGTTGAAATTAGTTATACATATAATGAAAGAATTAAATATTTTCAAAGTTTAAAACCTATTACAAATCAATTTTAGAATATAAATTTACGTATGTAGGTATGCTACTTCTAACTGTAGCTTCCTACAGCGAAATAACTTGCCGTCAAACTCATTCAGATTGTCCAAAAATGAAGATACAGGAGCACCCATATTGGCATTATTATTTTCACCGATATTAGATGCAACAAAAAAATCTCTCTTACCCAAAAATTTAGCCATAGAGGGTAAGCAGTTGTCTGCGGGAAATCTGCTCATCCAGGATTTGTTAAGCATATAGGACAAATAGGGTTAAATATTTATATATTTATATATTTATCCATTTATATATTTATCCATTCAGTGAAAGATTTTAATATGCATTGTATTTATTCATTTTTAAAAGTAGTTTTTGTTTGAATTTTTCTTTAAATAGAAGTTTTTCTTTAAATAGAAGATTATTGAACCATTGCCAATCTCATTCTGCATAAATTTTAGTATGGTAGTAAATTTATATTCTAAAATTGATTTGTAATAGTTTTTAAACTTTGAAAATATTTAATTCTTTCATTATATGCATAAGTAATTTCAACATGGATTTATTGAGACTTTCAGTCTTTGGATTAAGCTAAGTTTGAGTAGTGGGTTGTCCTTCCATAGCTCATTATCTAATTATGTAATTAAGTATTTTCTGTATTTAAACTACATTCTGAGCATGGTTTTTTGTCTGATGAAGGTTGAGCAATTGGCTTGACCGATAGTGCTTACAGTTATTGTTATTAACGCCCGTGCGGATTTCTTCTAAGCTGTTTCCTTGCATTTTGTGTTTTTAAACAGTTTTTTACTTTGAGTTTGTGTTCCTATGTAAAATGGTACTTTTCTTTCACAGAAGGAGGGTTATATAGTACAACATATTTATACTGTCAATAAACATACATAGTATGTGTATTTTCTCTTTTCTTTCTTTCTTATAAGGTTCATAAGATTCATAAGTTGGTACTAGGCTGTCAGCCCTAGGGTCTGTACAAGTCTAGCCACAACAATTCCCTGGATATTCCTTCCCACAATATTTACTTCCATGGACCCCTGTGTAGCAGGGTGACTGATGTGATCCCTAGGGTGTATTTCCCATCTCCCATCCAATCTTCAAGGAGGCGCTCTGCTTGACATGTATGGGCAGTCTATTCCAGAGTATGAGGAGTCTCTGGGTCAGGAACTTATCCCTCCAGCATGTTTTGTTCATTGTGATGACAAGATTTAGATCCCTGGAGCATGTGGCTCTGAGAGATTGGAATTTCTTTAAGTGGAGCATGTCCAACTCCTCCTCCTTCCTACCAAAATCCCTATCCCATCATCAGAAGACTTCCTTCTCTATCTCACTCCCAACAACACCATCAAAGTTGAATCTCACACCAAACGTCTTGGAATCATAATTGATGACCAACTAAAATGTGACCTCCATATTCCACAATGCATAAAAAAGACACATCAAAAATTAGGACTACTGTATAGGAACAACAAATTCTTTCCTCTTGACTCCAGAGACTCTCCGGCAGTGGCATTCCTTCTCTATGCCTCTCCAATACTTAACTAACCAACTTAATCACCAAGCTTGAACAAACAAATAATAAAATAGTAAGATTTGCCAGCAGCCAACCCTACAGATCTCACCACTGCCTTGCTGTAAAACAACTTCAATGGCTTGAATTCCCCCAACTACTGCTTGTCTCTCAGCTACAAACCGTGCACTCCATGCTAAATAAACTCACTGATTGCCCTTCCTCACCTCCCTAGTATCCTGGTACACCCTTATTTGCTTACTCCGAACCTCTGACCAACATTTTTGCAAACCCAACAAAAATAGACAAACGTTTGTACGAATGCACTGTGTCACAAGCCTGGAACAAACTCCACACTAATATAAGAAACACTAAGCACACTCAAAACTTGCAAACATATGGTCCTGCACCTGCCAGGACCCTATATAATGCCTCACCACCCTTCCTTTTTCCACTTGTCTCTACTCTACAACTCAAAACTCTAGACATTCTACTCCTCCATCTTAAGACCTAACAAATACGGCTGAACTTCAGCAGTTCTCTGGTAATTAGATTTAGATTAAAGATCTACATCTCTATGATACATAACTTGCAGCAATATAGGTTTATAAAGCAGGTATCCACAATGCTATGGTGTCTTCACTTGTATGTAAGTTATAGCTCTAGACTATTAATTGCCTTTACCTGCTACTTGTTGTTTAATTTCTATCAATATCATATATGACGATCTATCTGATCTTATTTCGCATTTCAAATGTAATTTTCTTAATTTCACATGTTCATTCTATAATCTGTGTGTGTTGTACTTCATCTGAGCTTTTCTCTTCAGGTCTCCACTGAAAATGAGCCACTGGCTCACATGGACTAACCCAGTTAACAAATGACAAATAATAAATAAATGAATAAATTATTTAGTGACTTCAGTTGTCAATGACTTAACAGAAAGCCACAAATTGTATGAGGAACAGACTAAAAATATGAGGCACAAATCTGGACATCATCTGCAAAATCTAAATAGTTAAGAGACATGATACCTACTACAGGCTTTGAAATACATACGTAAACCCCCCATCATGGACTATATTTCTGCAACAAGCAGATGCAAACATACACACCATTTCCAACTGACCACACACAAATCACAAGCATCAGACCACACACCTTCCAAACTACCATATGCATTGCTACCTTTTGACCACTCACAAAAACATAACACAGACGCTCACCATAAGAATCGGACAAGACGCTACAAATCTTACTGACATACAATCTGCGCCTCAAGCCCTAAAGCACATATGCAACTCCACTCAATGGCATACTCATATATGTACATAGAAACCCGGCATTAACCTTAACTTAAGTCAGTCTGGAGGAGCTCAGGCATGCTAGCTGGTAACTTCCCCCTTAGTACCAATGGTACATACTAAGTTACTTTTCAAAGTTTGTACTTCTGAATTTATATTCAAAGGAAAAAAATTGTTCATAAATCTTGAACTGTAACAGCCATTGAAAAGTATAAATAAATTGTTCAGAGCATGCAAATCTTCACAATGGTAAAATTATTGACAATGCATCTATGAAGTGTGATTCTGTAACTGTCAATAACCTTAGATGTTTTGCATTTTTTTACATTTCTTGAAACAAGTGAGAATATCTTAACTTTGCCATACAGGTACCTACTATCTATGGGTAAATTGTCTGCTTTGGTGTTAACGTCAAAGTAAGTCTTCAACCAGTACTATGCCATGTTATGTTATGGATATATTGAGAAAAATATGAACAATATTGTCTCTTATGACAGATAAACTGCTATATCTTTTCAGCTGTTAGATTACAAAACTGCTCACAGTTGAACCAGGCTGGTGTGTCTGGTTCAACTGTGAGTAGTTTTGTTGTTTATTGCTCCTTATTCTGGCCCTGCTTCTGCTCACGGCTGTTTTACTGCTGTTGGTGTTTGTTTTTATTATTCTTGTGTTGGATAGATGTCATGTGTCAAAGAGCAATTTATCCACAGTGACATAATAATCAAAAGGAAGCACTATAATGATGCCATGTAACGTAACACAACTATAGACCAAATTATAATAAAAATATAATTTTCATGTCTGAAACGTACACAGCCCATTGTATTTCTGAAGCCATACTTCACAGCAGTCTAATCTCAGTTTGTCCAGACTGAAAACAGTTTATGCCCCATACTCCCTTAGAGAGATATCAACACACTTCTCTTTTTTCTCATTATTTATTTTAACTGCATCTTGTCTCCCTTTCTAAATTCTCTCCTATTTACTATACTAATATAGTCTGTATATATTTTATAACTCACTATCTATACATAGGTAGTTTAAAATGAATTGTGACATATGTTTGAGGAAAAGTGGACTCCGTTACTCACACTGGACTACACATTCCTGGAAAACTCAACTGAAATGTCCCAAAACTACTTGTGAATTTAAATGAAACTGCCTGATTAATAAGCATAATTTACTTTAACAACCTGAATCTGTAAGCTATCTGCTCTATATATGCTATATTATATATGTCACTTGCACACGAAAAAATCCATATTACTTTTGCAACATGCTATATTTGCACTATATACATTTGCATACATTCTAAACCAACTCAATTGGCAACTGACAAGTTATTTATTTGAAACATCAGTCTAAATATTAATTGTGCCCTTGAAATATTGTTGCCGTTTTGACAAAACAAAACCTGAATTGAAAAAGGAATGATTTGAATAAGTGAAGTATTGTATATATTTCAGACAGCTATTGACTCTACAAGTAGAAATGTATACATGCAAGGAAAAATTGAAATGCTTTATACTTTTAGTTAAAATAGCTTATTGTTAACGTTTTGCTTTATTAGAAAATTTAAAGAGCTAGGAAATTATTTCTAATTTGTCTTAATGTTTACTAAAGTGATGTTAGTCACTGACTTGTTTAATGGATTGCGAGTCATGTACAAGACTGACTACTGAATGTTATTTCTGTTTACCTGTGTTTGCTGAATTTTTTTTATTAGTACTGAAAGTTCACAAAAAACGCAAAGAAAGAGACCGTTGAGGTCAAAAACCGACGACGAAACATCTAAGCCAGTCGCTGGTACTCAGTGAGTGCTTTCGCAGGCCTCTACCGAGACCCATGCGGAGTCCGGTATGCTGCAAGATTCTCAGAGTACTGAACCCGCGGATGTCTCTCCCTTGGATGGGTCCGGAGCCGCTGAGCAGGCACCGGCCTCTGAGGGTGTTTTCAGGCCTCAACATTTTTATATAAAACTGACGCAAGCTTCAAAAACATCTTCTATGTCTAAAAAAATGACGCATGAGCCATGTGCTCAGGGCCCTATGCCTAAAAAAAACAGATGATCAAAATGGCTAAGGACTTAATTACCTTGATCTGGGGCTCCCAACCCCCCGCTAAGAGGCCTAGGCAATGCACTGATTATGAATCTTCAGATCAGGTTTCCATTTCTTCTGACTCCTCTTCTGATCAGGAATTTTCTTTTCCACCCTATGAGGATTCTGATGCAGAAGAATCCATACCATCTGCATCTCCTCCTGAGGATTATTCTTTTGGAGAAACCTTGCATACCTTAAGGGAACATTTTCACTGGGAGAGTCAGGATTTCTCTGAATCAAAAAAAGAGGCTTAGGAATTTCCTTCTTCCTCAGCATAGGCCTTTGCCAATACCTCCTGTTTTTAGACATTGTTGATGTGTTTTCGGAATCAAGCATGGCTCCTGATTCCCTGCCTCTGTCTCCTAGTATGCCAGACAGATATTACAGGGTTCCTGACTCCCACAAATTTTTATTCAAAAATCCTGCTGCTGATCCTGAGACTATCTCACAGGGTCCCAAAGGTGTAAAGGCCTCTACAGCCAAAAATCCTACCCCATCTGATAGAGATTCAAGGGTGCTGGATAGATGGGGAAAGAAGGTTTATACGTCTGCAACCTTGGCAGTTAGGGCCTTAAACTGCCAGTTTCATATGCTTAAATATCAGCATGTTATAGGCTTATTGAAACAAAAAATGATGTCTATTTCTAATTGTGTGGAAAATTAAGAATTACAGGAATTATTGCATTCAGCAGAACAGGTTGGAAAGCATGCTTTGCAATGTGGTTTTGATTCCTTGGAGGCCTCTTGCAGGGCTGCAGTTACTGGATCTGTGATTAGAAGGCATGCCTGGCTCAAGGAGCAAAATCTGCCTGATCATGTTAAAGCTAAATTGTTGGATGCCCCCTTGCAGCATGATACTCTGTTTGGTAATAAGGCAGAAGAGGTTTTAAAGAAAATGGAAGACCAAACTAAATCTATGCAAACTGTAAAAGATTTCTTACAAGTGCGGCCACCCACGTTCAGTAGACACTGGCCTACTTAAAATTAGTCCTTTCCTATGTCCAACAGAGCCTCTCAAGGCAAATCCAGGCAATCAAAAGGCTCTAGGTACCAATCACAGGTTTCTTACAGGTCAAAGCAATGGGGTGCCTCCACCTCCAAATCTGGAGGAAACAAAGCACAACCCTGCAGTAAGCAGTCTCAATGACTTTCCTCTACACCAAGCACTTATCTTTTGGCAGCTTCCTTGGGGGGGGGCCCTTAGCACTTCATGCTCAAAATTGGCAGCTAATTACCCAGGACAAGTGGGTATTAAACATAGTATCCCAGGGGTACAGATTTCATTTCCATGTTTGCCAATTCCAAACGGTTGGCCAGATCTGCCACAGAATTAATGGGCAGAGGCTCAGAAGCAAGTTATGTCCCTCTTGGATATTGGGGCTATTCAGCCAGTACCAGAAAAGGAAAAAGGACAAGGTTTTTTTTCAAGTCTTTTCCTGGTACCCAATAAAGGCAATGCCTGGCATCCAATACTAGATTTATCGATTTTGAACACATTCCTGGACATTGCAAAATTCAAAATGCTGACCTTACAACAGCTACTGCCTATGCTGGGCAGAAACGCTTGGCTTGTGACTCCTCAACATAGTGTCCCACGGGTACAAATTTTATTTCCACATGCTGCCAACCCCAAAAGGGTTCCCAGATCTTCCTCTAAACCAGTGGGCAGAGGGCAAATAAGTAAATTCCCTGCTCTCCATGAGGGCAATACAGCCTGTTCCTGCAGACTAGATAGGCCAAGGTTTCTATTCCAGACATATCCTGGTATCCAGAAAAGAGGTCACCTGACGCCCAATCCTCGATCTATCAGTTCTAAACACCGTCCTTGTGATACCAAAATTTAAAATGTTCACCCTCCAGCAGCTTCTTCCTATGCTTTCCAAGGATGCTTGGTTAGCCAACCTAGACCTAAAAGAGGCCTAGCTACACATCCCAATCAGAGATTCTTGCAGGAAATGTCTACATTTCAGAGCAGGGTCTATGCACTTTCAGTTCTCTGCGCGTCCCTTTGGCTTATCCACTGCTCCCAGAGTTTTCACAAAAAGCCTGGCTCCAGCCATTGTTTTTTGCAGACAAATGAATGTTCAAATTTACCTCTACTTAGACTGACTGATTCAGGCAGACAGGAAAAAGCTATTACAGTGCCTGACCTTTGTAAAGGAACTACTGACCTCCCTGGGGTATACTATAAACAAAAAGAAATCCAAACTAGTCCCCACTCAAATTACATTTCTGGGAGCAAGCCTGGACAGTCTCCCAGATGGCATTCCTTACTCCAGGAAAACAAGCCTGACAGGCTGCTGCTCTCAACTAGCCACCAGAACCCAGTTATCTGCAAGGAAAATCCTGCAACCTCTAGGGTTGTAGGCATCCTGCATTCTACTCATTACATATGCCAGACTGCATATGAGGAAACTACAGTGGTACCTAAAAAGTCTTTGGTGTCAACACTCAGGAACTGGAAACTATCATACCTATAATACCGTGTCTAAGTAAAGATTTTCTTTGGTTGACAGCAGCATGCAACCACATCAAGGGTCTTCCCTTCTCACAACCCCACACTGCCCAAACCCTAACCACAGATGCATCAAATTATGCCTGGGGTAATCACCTGGACAGCAGGTGCATCCAGGGCCATTGAAGCCCAAATCAAATACATCTGCACATCAGCCAAAAAGAGTTGCTAGTTGTTCAGCATGCTCTGAGATTTCAGACCCCTACTCTCCCAAGGTCCTCTAGTGATCAAAACAGACAACACCACAGTGATGTGGTATATCAAGAAGCAGGGAGGAACTCACTCTTATCCACTCTGCAGCCTCGTCATGACCCTTTGACACACTGCTTCAACCATGCAAATTCACCTGCTAGTACAATTCCTGCCAGGCTCCCAAAACTCACTGCTAGACAACTTAAGCAGAAACCTGCTAGACCCACATGAGTGGCAGCTAGACCACAGAATGTTCAGCCTTGTAACCCAGAAATGGGGCACCCCAAAGGTGGACCTCTTTGCCTCCCACAACAATTACCAGCTCAGCAAATTCTGCACCAGGGAACCTCACAGCAAGGCCTGGAAAGTGGATGCTCTGTCCTTCCAATGGGTAAACCTCTCAATCTATGCATTTCCCTCTCTACCTCTACGTTCAAGGGTGTTGCTCAAAATAAGGGAGGAAAAACCAAGGGCAGTCTTGATTGTCCCAGACTGGCCATGCCAGCACTAGTACCCACTGCTGCTCAGCCTGTCACCCCTGCCACCATGGCAACTACCTCAGATCCCAACACTTCTGAACTAGAAGAATGGAGAATTCATGCATCCACAATTGCAGGCCCTCAACCTGGCAGCCTGGCTTTATTCCCTGACTTCTCCTCCAGATGCCAGCCTAAGCAAACAAGTCCTGGATGTTATATGTGAGGCCAGATGCCCCACACTAGAAAATCCTGTGCTGACAAGTGAAAGGTATTGCACTTGGATCCAGGCTAAAGGAGCTGAAATGGCACAGCCCTCCCTAACACTCATCCTGGATTACCCAGAAGATCTACGACACAGGGGCCTTTCCTTCTCTATTATTAAAATTCATGCCTTTGCCATCTCTGCTCATTACAGCACAGAGACACCTCTCCTCTCTCACCCTCTCATCAAACAGTTCCTAAGAGGGGCTAACAATTTAAAGCCACCCAGAAGAGCTCCTACCCCAGCTTGGGACCTTAACTTTGTGTTGGAAAAGCTCATCCTACCCCCCTTTGAGCCTGCAGCTTCAGCAAAGTTAAAATTCCTCTCCTGGGAAACAGTTTTGCTTCTGGCCATCACTTCAGCTAGAAGAGTTTTAGAGCTAGAAGCTGTCATGGTTGTAGAGCCCCTCCTCATTTTCCATGCTGACAGGGTCTCCCTCAGGACTAACCCAACTTTCATGCCTAAAGTGGTGTCCAGTGTGGCTCTCAACCAATCAGTTCATTTGCCCACCTTTTTCCCTAACCCACAAAACCAGGGGGAAGGGATTCTGCATTCTCTAGATGTGCACAGACAGCTCAGATTTTACCTGGATAGGACTAAATCTTTTAGGAAAACTGACCAATTGCTAGTCAGCTTTGCAGCAGGGCAGAGGGCAAGGCCATATCAAAACAAACAATTTCCAAATGGATTGCACACTGCATCCATTTCTGCTACAAACACCATGGGAAACCACCCCCTAAGGGAGTCGGAACCCATTCCTCCAGGGCAACTTCTACCTCTGCAGCTTTTCTCAGAGGGGTCCCTACCAGTCACATCCTGGAGGCTGCAACATGGACTTCTGTTAATACCTTCACCAAGCATTACGACCTGTCTATCTTCAAATCCAGGGCAGGCTTTGCAACCGCTATCTTGCAAAGTTTTCTTTCCAGCCCTCAGTCTTCTTGACTGCCTCCACCCTTTTCTTCAGCTTTGGGAATTAACTCGTGTGATTACTGCAACAATGAAGCACGAAGAACATGGTACAGTGTACACTTACCATAAATGTAGATCTTCGAGTGTGTTCACGGTTGCAGTCCTGGTTTCCCACCCTCCATCCCCCTTGTCTCTCTGTCTCTCTCTCTCACTCTCTTCCTCACTCCTTACAGGGAAATTTTGGTATTTGCTTTCTACTGGTGGTGTTCTTCCACCATAACCTAGCTCCCTTTTTGGGGGCTCCTGACATTTGGGGCAAGAAAAACTGATGTAATAGCATCGGATGCCTGATTTTATGCCACTGACGACCTGACGTCAGTCCTGGAGTGACAGCAGCCGACACAGATATACTAAGCCTCTGGTATTCGGGCCGACTGAGGGCTACACCTGGCAGGGTAACCCAAGTGTGATGACTGCAACAGTGAATACACTCTGACATCTACATTTATGGTAAGTGTACACAACTGTATTTTCCTCTAGCAAGGCCACACATGAGACTACTGCAATGGCTCCTGGCATCACAGTGGTCCCTTTTAACACACCCTATGTCTTTTCCAATCTGCATAACAAACCACTGCAAGCAAGACTTGAATTGGTAGAAGAAGCCAGAAAAGGAATTATGGAGTCGCCCCTTCTCACCCTGTCAGCCCAAAGCCATAGTGACCACAGATGCATCCCTGATGGTGTGGGTGGGGACATTTTCAGGGAACAGCATTCCAAGGCTCTTGGTCCCCCATGGAGGTTAACTTGCATATCCATGCCCTAGAACTGAGGGTGGTGCTTCTGGCATTGGAAGCATTCCAATCTGTTCTCCCGTCAGGGACAATTGCTAGCTAGTCGGACAACATGTTGGTCTGGTATATCAACAGGGGGAACCAAATCCTACCCATTGTGTTGAGAAGCCGTGAGAGTTTGGCAATGGGTGATTTCTTCCAACCGCTTTCTGATAGCGCATATTTCTGGGGATTCCAGTGTGATTGCGGACAAACTGAGTAGAAGCATTCTCCTGCATCATGAGTGGTCCTTCAACCCTGTCATAGCAGCGGAGATTTTCAGTCACTGGGGTCAGCCTTGCTGCAATCTGTTCTTGTCTCCCACCAACCACAAATGCAGCAGCTTCTTTGCCCTAATCCCCCCACAGGGGGAGTCCCCGAGGGATGTTGTAGTACATGACTGGCCCACGGGACTACTTTATGCCTTTCCTCTGATCCCCCAATTTCTAAAGAAAGCTGTTCGGTTGAGAAGCAAAGTAATCCTCATTGCACCCTATTGGCCCTGACAAGTCTGGTTCCCTTTCCTTTGGCCTTACCTGGTTCACCGACCGTGGACTCTAGACTCCTCTCCGGGGTTACTGTCACATCCACAAGGGTTGATCCATCCAAACCTATTGAGCCTGAAGATGACAGCTTGGTTCCTCCACTTCCAGTAATTGCCAGGCAAAATCATCTATCTTCCCCTGTATGTAAAATTCTTCTGGCTTTCCATAAACCATCCACCAGGAAAATTTATCGTAGCAAATGGAACAGATTAATGTTTTGGTCTCAAGGAAAAGGAATAGATCCCTTTTCAGCTTTGGTTAGTTCGGTCTTGGAGTATTTATCAAATCTACTCCATTCAGGAGCTTCAGCTTCTACTATACGCATCCACTTACCAGCTATCCCAAACTTTCATCACAGTAGTTTCCACGATTCCTCTTTAATATCTCACCGCTTCTGTAAAACTTTCTTGAAGAGAGTCCCAAACATTAAACCACCCTTCAAAGAGCCGAGTGAACCTTGAAATTTGATGCTACAAATTTGACTCATCCTTCCTTTGACCCCAGTGCCACTTGTGATATGAAATTTTTGTCTTGGAAAACTTTATTCTTGGTAGCCATTACCTCAGCGAGAAGAATATCAGAATTACAGGCCATGTGCTTAAAACTCCCTTACATAGTTTTCCACAGAGAGAGAGAGTATCCCTTTGGACTAACCTATCCTTTCTACCCAAAGTTGTCTTGGAATTGAGTATTAATCAGTCCATTGACCTGCCAGATGTTCTTCATGTTTCACTGTTGCATTCATCACACTTGGGTTATCTGCATGCAGGTAGCCCTCAGTTGGCCCGAATACCACAGATTTAGTATTTCTGTGTCGGTTGCTGTCACTCCAGGACTGATGTCAGGTTGTCAGGGGTATATAAACAGACAAGCTGATGCCATTACATCAGTCTTTCTTGCCCAGGAGCCCAAAGCAGAAGCAGTTCGCACAAGTGCCGTTTGGCCGCTACCAGAGTTTTCATTTCTGATTGAATCATCCTGAAGTCTTCTAAAGCCAAGTACCTCATTGGGGATCCTTTTTTCTTGCTCTAACCGATGTCAGAAAAAGTTCACAGTTGTCTAACCTGTGGAAAGCAAATACCACACAGAGATTTTAATTCTTACTGCATCACATGTTAAGCCCCAGACCACGATGAACCTCACTGTCGGTTTTGTGCTTTGTTCAATACCTGAATGATTCATCTGGCCCTTACTGTCGCTAAATACTTTTTTTTTCTCTATCTCCGTATACCGAAATGGTTTCAGTAAGCCATCCGACTACTGATCTTCCGAAAAAACATAAGGATAAAGATAGAGACAGCAAACTGCCGACGGCGCTTCTCTTAAGCTAGTCGCCAGTACTCACATCCCCTGATGCCAGCTTTGATGGATTTGCAGACTGCTACCGAGACCTGTTTGGAGTCCGGTATGCCACGAGACTCTTCTTTGACTATGGAACCTGCGGATGTCTCTACCTTGGATGGGTCTGGAGCCGCTGTGCAAGCACCGGCTTCCGAGGAAGTTCTTAGCACTACCGATATTAGACACAAACCGATGACTTCTTTCGTATCTTCAGTTCTGTCTAAAACTACCGAGTTTCTAAGGCCAAGAGTAAGAGCTATACCAAAAAAAAAAAAAACATGACCCAAACTCAAAAGCCTGCTTCCTTGCCACAACATGAAATGCTTAAAATGGCAGACCACCTGATTATGTTGACTAGGGGAAGTCAGCCTTCCCCTGCTAAGAGAGAGAGATCTGTCCCCAGCAGCTTTAACAGACCGAGTCCAACGACTCTGAGGTTTCTGAATATGAAGACATGCCTTTATCTGCTTATGAGGATTCCGATGCAGAGGAATCCACTCCCTCTGCTTCCCCTCCAGAGGATTTTTCTTTTAGTGAAACACTACATACTTTAAGAGAACATTTTCAGTGAGAATACAAAGACTATCCTCAGTCCAAAAAGTGACTCGGATAATTTTTAAATTTGCCACAACACAGACCTTTAGCAATCCCTCCAGTTCTGGATGTTGTGGATGATTTCTTTATGGAATCCAGTCATGATACTTTACCCCCTGCTTCAAGGAAACCAGACAGATACTACAGAGTCCCTGACACTCTCAAATTTATTTTCAAAAATCCTACTGCTGACCCCAGAGGTCATTTCCCAGGGGCCTAAAGGTATAAAAGCAACTGCAGCTAAGAATCCCACCCGTTTGGGCAGGGATTCCCGAGCTTTAGACAGATGGGGTAAAAAAGTGTACACACCTGCAACTTTCGCCATTAGGGCATTGAATTGCCAGTTTCACATGCTGCAATACCAGCAACATATTATGGAACTTATTAAGCAAAAATTATCTACCTTTACAGACTGTGCAGAAAATAAAAAATTACAAGAGCTTATGCATTCTGCAAGCCAAGTCAGCAAGCATATTTTGCAGTGTGACTTTGACCCCTAGAAGCATCTTGCAGGGCAGCAGTCACTGGTTCTGTACTGAGAAGGTATGCTTGGCTTAAGGAGCAGACCTTGCTTGACCATGTCAGATCAAAATTACTAGATGACCCTTTGAACAAGGACAATCTGCTCGGCACCAAAGCAGAAGAGGTTCTAAAAAAGATGGAATACAAAGTTAAATCTATGCCGACAGTCAAAGATTTTTTGCAAGTGCAGCCTCCTAGAATTCAGTAGGCATTGCCTCTTGGCACACTGGTCCTTTTCAGCCCTCTCAAGGTCATCTCAAACTAGACTCGGGGGAAACAACCCCCCCCCCCTCCCCAGATTACAGTCTCAGGGTATGCAGAGATCAAAGCAATGGAGTGCTTCCATTTCTAAAACACGGAGTGTTAAGCCACCCCCTTACGGAAAGAATTCACAATGACTTCTCAACTCCACTCCTCACCTCTGCCCAACTGCGCATGCCCCTAGGAGGAAAACTTGCCCATTATGCAAAAAACTGGACCTTCATCACCAAAGACCAATAGATCCTCAACATTGTATCCCAGGGGTGCAAATTTTACTTCCACTCACTGCCAACCCTAAAAGGGTTCCCAGACCTTCCTCCAAACCAGTGGGCAGAGACACAAAACCAAGTTCAATCCCTACTCTCCATAAGGGCAATTCCACCTGTTCCTACAGAACAAATAGGTCAAGGGTTTTATTCCAGACATTTCCTGATGTCCTTCATGGATGCATCTGCAGTCATAACAGCTGGGTTGTCCTGTCGTCAGGCAGCCCTTCAGTCGGCCGGATTCCAAAGTCCGGGTCCGGCTTCGGCTGATGTCGCACTTCATCCGACGTCATCTCTGTTGGACTTCGGGTATAAAAGCATCAGCCGACGCCATTTTCCTCAGTCTTTCTTGCCGCGTGGCGCCCGAAGCAGAAGCTGTTCGCAAGTGCCGGTCGGTCGGATCCAGAGATTATTTCTACCGAATACTACTTTGAAGACTTCTAAAGCTAAGTACCCCGTTGGGGACTCTTTCTTGCCTCAGCCGATGTCAGAAAAAGTTAATAATTGTTTAACCTGTGGGAAACAAATACCTCATAAAGATTTCCACTCTTACTGTCTGCCTTGTTTAGGCCCAGCCCACGACGTAGCAGCCTGTTCGGCCTGTGCTTCCTTCAACCGACGAATGCTTAGGCGTCGGTCGGAGTTTGCAGAACAGTTTTTCGGTTCTGATTTTGCGTACATTATGTCGTCGGATCCTCCGACTACACTTTCTGCCGAAAAACGCAAAGATAAAGACCGACACTCGCGGTCCACGGTTTCGGCCGAAACCATGCTTAAACAAACCGCGAGTGTCTCGGTTTCGGCCGAAACTGAGAAAACTGATCAAAGTACAGCTGAATCTATCTCTACAGCTGAGGCCCCTGCTACAAATCTTGAACCAACCTCAGAAGTTTTATCCACTACGGCGGCTGCCAATGACTTATCAGACACCATTCCCTTGGATGTCTCTACCCCAGCACGTGGTGCTGCTAGGCCTCCAGCAGCCATGTCCATTAAGGCCTTCGCCAGGGCTAAAGCAGCCAAGACTTCTAAAACAGTGCCTGTTAAACCCCCCTCTTCCAGGCCCTCTTCTAGTTCTCAAATGCTTACTTTGGCAGAAGATTTAATTTCATTAATTAGAGGATCTCAATCTCACCCAGACAGGGCCTCTCAGCCCCCAGAGAAGAGACCTAGGGCAGAGCCCCCTGAGCCAGTGTCCTCTGATGATTCGGCTGATGAATCAGACATAACTGACCAGCCAGAGGCCCCTTTTCCCAATTTTGAAGATTCTGATGCTGAAGAATCTATTCCAGCTGCTTCTCCTCCAGAAGAATTCTCCTTTGGGGAAACCTTACATGCCATGCGAGAGCATTTCCAATGGCAGCAACAAGATTTTTCAGATTCCAGAAAAAGACTTATAACCTTTCTACGCCTTCCACAGCACAGGCCCTTAGCTATACCTCCTGTTCTCTCTGTGGTAGATGATGCTTTCAATGATGTCTGCTCTGCTCCAGATTCATTGCCCCCAGCCCTGCCAAACCAGACAGATTTTACAGGGTGCCAGATACTCATCACCACCTTTACAAGGCCCCTCTTGCAGACCCGAATCTATATCCCAGGGTCCCAAGGCAGTAGCAGCGACCATAGCTAAAAACCCTATTCCTTCTGAAAGGGAAGCAAGGTCATTAGACAGATGGGGTAAAAGGTTTACACTTCAGCTACTCTCTCAGCTAGAGCTTTAAACTGTCAATTTCACATGATACAATACCAAGAGTTTATGCTTGATCAGTTAACTAAAAAGCTAACCACTGATGAATCTCTTGACAAGAAATATGTATTAGAAATGGTAAATAACATACAACAGGTTAGTAACCATTCCTTAAAATGTGGCTATGATGCACTGGAGGCTTCATTTAGATCAGCCATGACTGGCACAGTGATAAGAAGACATGCATGGCTAAAGGAGCAACCTCTACCGGATCATGTTAAAGCTAAGTTGCTAGATGCTCCTATGGATAAGACAAGTTTGTTTGGTACACCTGCACAGCAGGTTATAAAGAAAATGGAAGAAAAAGCAAAATTAGTTCAAACGGTTAAAGATTTCCTGCAGGTTCAACCCCCAAGGTTTAGCAGGAACTGGCCTGCCAAAAATTGGTCCTTTCCTGACTCCACAAGATTTCAAAGGGGCAGGAATAGACGTTCCAGAGGCAGAAACCAATCTAGAGGTGGTGCCTACAGAGGACGACAGTGGCAAGGTAACAACAGAGACTCAGACACAACCACTGCCACTACAACAGCACAGCCACAGTGACTTAATCCTAAATCCGCCTACCAGGGAACAAATAGCAGCTCCTCTAGGCGGAAAGTTAACCTTATTTTCAAAGAACTGGCACCACATAACAAAAGACAAGTGGATTTTACAAACCATAGATCAAGGTTACCGATTCCACTTCCTCACTTTACCAGTCAAAAGAGGAGTGCCAAATCTACCTCCAAATTAAAAAGCAGAAGCTCTACAACAGATAATGGAGTTAGCAAACATGAGAGCTGTGGAAAAAGTACCAACAGCAGAGCAAGGAAAGGGGTTCTACTCCAGACTATTCCTAGTTCCAAGAAAGGAAAAAAGTTGGAGACCAATTCTCGACCTGTCCACCTTAAATACATGCATCATTGTACCAAAATTCAAAATGCTGACCCTACAGCAACTTCTTCCCATGCTGGGCAAGGAGTGTTGGCTGGTAACTCTAGATCTCAAGGAGGCATACCTGCACGTCCCTATTCGACCAATCTGCAGAAGATACCTCAGATTTCTTGCAGGATCAGAGCACTATCAATTCTCAGCATTGCCTTTTGGCTTATCTACTGCGCCCAGAGTATTCACAAAATGCCTGGCATCAGTAATCGCCCATTGCAGTCTACAGGGAATTCAAATTTACCCATACCTGGACGACTGCCTGCTACAAGGGGACAACAAAAGCAAGTTGACAACAGATTTACAAAGGGTCATTTACTTGCTACAAGCACTGGGATACACAGTCAATTTACAAAAGTCAAGGCTGATACCATCCCAAACAAGGACATTCTTGGGAGCGGAATTGGACACAGTAAGACAAATGGCATTCCTAACTACAGAAAAACAAAAAGAACTCCCTCTTTACTTCTTGGCACTAACAAAACTGAACAAGTTAACAGCAAGAAAGGTACTGCAGGCCTTGGGCTTCATGGCATCATGCATAATTTTGGTTCCATTTGCCAGACTTCATATGAGAAAACTACAGTGGTACCTAAGGAATTTATGGTCCCAGCACAGGCACAGCCTAGAAACAGAAATCCCACTAATTCCAAGCATAAAACAGGAGTTCCTATGGTGGGCTCAGGCGTGCCAGTCAAACCCAGGCCTTCCCTTTCGCAGAGGTCAAGCAAGCCAGAACATCACAACAGACGCTTCAGACCTAGGATGGGGGGCCCACATGATGGACAAACGCGTGCAAGGATTGTGGACTCAGGATCAACTTCACCTGCACATCAACCTAAAAGAAATGCTGGCAGTACAACTGGCAATCCAAAAGTTCAGACCATTTCTCAAAGAGGACCAGTTGATGATAAGGACAGACAACACCACAGTCATGTGGTACATCAACAAACAGGGAGGCACTCATTCATACCCCCTATGCAGACTGACTTTGGAACTGTGGACCCTGGCACTCAGCTACAACATCCAGCTACAGGCAATATTTGTACCAGGAAAAGAAAATACTCTAGCAGACATATTAAGCAGAACCACATCAGAAGCCCACGAATGGCACCTGCACCCGGACATCTTCAAGACCATCACAAAGAAATGGGGAATGACTCAGATAGATCTATTCGCATCACCCCACAATCACCAGCTCCAAAAATTCTGCACAAGGACATTCCACCCATTAGCATGGAAAGTGGATTCTCTCTCCTTCAGCTGGAAAGGCCTAACAGCATATGCATTCCCACCTTTCCCTTGATACACAAAGTATTACTAAAAATCAAGGAAGAACAGCCAAGGATAATCCTGATAGCTCCAAACTGGCCAAGACAACACTGGTACCCACTGCTGAGGGGCATGTCTCGGAACAATATGTGGCCAATACCCCTGATGCCTTTGATGCTAACTCAGAACAACTACAGCACCATACATCCAAACCTGAAAACGTTACAACTGACTGCATGGAACATCACATAGCAGCAGCTAATCAAGAACTTTCCCAAAGAGTTAAAGACATTATTCTTGAAGCACGCAGACCTTCAACAAGAAGGAACTACGCTGGAAAATGGAAAAGGTTTGACAATTGGAGTTCTGAAAGAAGAAAAGATGTGTCAAACATAGATATGCCTAACATTCTGGAGTACCTGGCCGAACTTCTCTATTCAGGCCTGTCCTACTCCTCCATCAAGATACATGCATCGGCTATTTCAGCAGAATACAGCCTTGATCCACCTGTTTTTCACACCCTTTGCTCAGACAGTTCCTCAGAGGAATCAAGAATGTAAAACCTCCAAGGAAACCACCATTGCCAGCTTGGGACTTAAACTTCGTACTAGAAAAGTTGACACTATCACCCTTTGAACCAGCAGCAACAGCAGACCTACAACACCTGTCTTGGAAAACTGCTTTCCTACTGGCAATTACTTCAGCAAGGAGGGTTTCAGAACTACAGGCCTTAATGGCAGTGCAACCCTTCCTAATCTTCCACCAAGATAGAGTGTCCATGAGGACTAATCCAACCTTTATGCCTAAGGTGGTATCCAGGGTGTCCTTAAACCAGGCAATCCACCTCCCTACCTTCTTTCCCAACCCACAAAACAGAGAGGAAAGAATATTGCATACCTTGGATGTACATAGACAGCTACGCTACTACTTGGACAGAACCAAAAGCAACAGAAAGACTGACCAACTTTTTGTAGCCTATGCAACAGGAAGGGAAGGAAGAGCTATTTCCAAACAGACAATCTCCAAATGGATAGGAAATTGCATTCGATTCTGTTACTCCTTCCATGGAAAACCAATTCCACAGAACATAAGACCTCATTCTACAAGGACAACAGCCACTACCACAGCCTTCCTACGAGGAGTGGCAACCAAAGACATTATTGAGGCGGCTACTTGGACCTCCGTGCATACATTTGCCAAGCATTATAATTTGCCTCTATATTCCAGATCCCGAGCAGGGTTTGCCACTGCTGTACTGCAAGGGATCCTAAACACACCATAATCTTCCTTTATCCTCCTCCCCTAGTTGGCTATGGTATTCTACCCAGCTGTTATGACTGCAGATGCATCCATGAAGGACATAGTACAGTTTTGTACCTACCATAAATGTAGATGTCCGAACTGGATAGCATCTGCAGTCAGGATTACCCTCCCTCCTTCCCCTCTGTGGTACTCCTAGGGTGTTTACCCCCCCCTAATAGCTAGCTGGTGGGGGGGAGTCTTATATGGTGTATTTGTTGGTATATATGTACATACATGCTTATTTATGTGTTTACCTATATCTATTTTGGAAACATTGGCATTCTATCCAAAAAATTTTAGCCTTCCAAGAGGGCTTCTGGCATCTGGGGCAAGAAACACTGAGGAAAATGGCGTCGGCTGATGCTTTTATACCCGAAGTCCAACAGAGATGACGTCGGATGAAGTGCGACATCAGCCGAAGCCGGACCCGGACTTTGGAATCCGGCCGACTGAAGGGCTGCCTGATGACAGGACAACCCAGCTGTTATGACTGCAGATGCTATCCAGTTCGGACATCTACATTTATGGTAGGTACAAAACTGTACTTTACCCAGAAAAGAGAGCACTTGGTGTCCAATCCTAGATCTTTCCATTCTAAACACCTTTTTGGTGGTACCAAAATTCAAAATTCTCACCCTTCAGCAGCTTCTTCCTATGCTGTCCAAAGATGCCTGGTTAGCCACCCTAAACCTAAAAGAAGCCGATCTGCACATCCCTATCAAGGACTCATGCAGGAAATACCTACATTTCAGGGCAGGATCTATGCATGATCAGTTCTTTGCATTTTCCTTTGGCTTATCCACTGCTCACAGAGTATTTAAAAAATGCCTGGCTCCAGCCATTGCCTATTGCAGACAGAGAAAGATTCAAATTTACCTCGTACTTGGACAATTGCCTGATTCAGGCAGACAGTCAGGAAAAGCTGTTGCAGCGCTTGACACTTGTAAAGAACCGTCTGACCTCCCTGGGGTAAACTATTAATGAAAAGAAATCAAAACTAATCCCCAGTTAAATGATTGTATTCCTGGGAGCAAGCTTGGACACAGCATCCCAGATGGCATTCCTTACTGCAGAAAAACAAGCCTATCTGACAGGCTACTTCTCTGAAATGGCCACCAGAACCCAGCTATTTGCAAGGAAAATCCTGCAGACCCTAGGGTTCATGGCCTTCTGCACTCTACTAACTCCATATGCCATACTGCATATGAGGAAACTTCAATGGTACTTAAAAAGTCATTGGTGCCAACATTCTCAGGACCTGGAAACAGTCATATCTATCATACCTTGTCTATGGACAGAGTTTCTTTGATGGGCAGCAGCATGCAACCACAACAAGGGACTTCCCTTTACTGAACCCCACTCCGCCCAAACCCTAACCACAGATACATCAGACTATGTCTGGGAGGCACACCTGGAAAAGTGCATTCAGGGCCACTGGAGCCCAAATCAAATTCATCTGCACATCAACCAGAAAGAGATCCTATCTGTTCAGCATGCTCTTACAGCATTCAGATCACTACTCTCACCAGGACCCCTGCTAATATAAACAGACAACAGCACAGTGATGTGGTACATCAACAGGGAGGGGGGAACCCACTCTTACCCACTCTGCAGGCTAGCCATGGCCCTGCAAACAAAACACTCTGGCAGACGACTTGAGCAGAAATCTCCTAGACCCACATGAGTGGCAATTAGAACCCAGCACCTTCGGCCTTCTAATCCAGACATGGGGGACCCTGGAGGTGGACCTCTTTGCCTCCCCCTGCAATCACCAGCTCAACAAATTCTGCACCAGGACCCCTCACTGCAGGGCCTAGAAAGTGGATGCCCTATCCTTCCAGTGGGAAAACCTCTCAATCTATGCATTTCCCCCTCTGCCTCTTCTCTCAAGAATATTACTCAAGATAAGACAGGACAGACCAAGGGCAATCTTGATTGCCCTGGACTGGCCATGCCAGCACTGGTACCCACTACTGTGCAGCCTGTCGCCGGTGCCACCCTGGCACCTACCGCAGATCCCAACCCTCCTCACTCAGTAGGGGGGACAGATCTTGCATCCGCAACTGCAAACCCTGAATCTTGCAGCCTGGCTTATTCCTTGAATTCTCCCCCAGTGACCATCCTAAGCAAGCAGATGCTGGACGTCATTCTTGAAGCCAGAAGACCCAGTACAAGGAAATCCTATGCTTCTAAGTGGAAAAGGTATTGTTCCTGGATTCAGTCTAAAGGAGAGGACACAACACTGCCCTCCTTACCTCTAATCCTGGATTACCTAGCAAGATCTACTCCACAGAGGCCTATCCTTCTCCTCCATTAAGATCCATGCCTTTGCCATCTCTGCTCATTACAGCACTGAGCCACCTCTCTTCTCTCACCCTGTCATCAAAAAGTTCCTGAGAGGGCAAACAGCTTAAGTCCACCAAGTAGAGCACCCACTCCTGCTTGGGATCTTAACTTTGTACTGGAAAAGCTCACACTACCCCCCCCCCCCTCTTTGAGCCTGCAGTGTCAGCAGAGTTAAAATCCCCCCCCTTTTTTTTTAAACAGCCTTGCTTGTGGCCATCACTTCAGCTAGAAGAGTGTCTGTGCTACAAGCACGTATGGCTGTGGAACCTTTCATTATTTTTCATGCTGACAGGGTCTCTCTCAGAACTAACCCTTTCTTTATTCCTAAAGTGGTGTCCAGTGTGGCTCTCAACCAATCTATCCATTTGCCCAACCTTCTTCCCTTATCCACAAATTAAAGGGGAAAGGGTCCTGCACTCTTTAGAATTGCATAGACTGCTCAGATTCTACCTTGATAGGTCTTAGCCCTTCAGGAAATCTGACCATTTACTAGTCAGTTTTGCACCAGGGGCAGAGGGCAAGGCCATTTCAAAACAAACAATTTCCAAATGGATAGTACACTGTATCCATTTCTGATACAAGCACCACAAGAATTCAACCCCTCAGGGGGGGTCAGAACTCATTCTACTAGGGCAGCTTCTACCTCTACAGCATTCCTCAGGGGAATCCCTACCAGGGACATTCTGGAAGCTGCTACCTGGAGTTCTGTACACACCTTCACCAAGCACTACCACCTGCCTATCTTTTCCAAATCCAGGGCGGGTTTTGCAATGCCTGTCCTGCAGGGCATACTAGCCTGCCCCAACTCTTTTTGACTGCCTCCACCCTTTCTTCAGCTTTGGGAATCAACCCAAGTGTGATGACTGCAACAGTGAAGCATGAAGAACATAGTACATTTGTGTACACTTACCATAAATGTAGATGCTAGAGTGTATTCACTTTTTCATTCCTGGTTTCCCACCCTCCAGCCCCCTCTCTCTCCTCTCTGTCTATTACTTACTCCTTACAGGGCTCTTGGTATTTACTTTTTACTGGTGATATTTTTCCCACCATAACTTAGCTCCCTATTTATGGGGGCTTCTGACATTTGAGACAAGAAAAACTGATGTAATGGCGTTGGCTGCCAGTTTTTATACCCCTGACAACCTGACATCAGTCATAAAATGACAGCAACTGACGCAGAAATACTAAATCTCTGGTATTCGGGCCGACTGAGGGCTACCTGCAGGCAGATAACCCAGGTGTGATGACTGCAAGACTGCAACAGTGAATACACTCTTAACATCTACATTTATGGTAAGTGTATACAACTGTACTGTTTCTTTCCCAAATTTTTCTAATAAAGGAGAGTATTGTTAGCAGTTATTGGATGTACATAGATAATTACGCTTCTACTTGGATAGGACTAAATCACTACGAAAATCTGGCCAATTATTCTTCTTTTCATGACCCAAATTGGGAGAACCTGTTACTAACGTAACTGTGGAAAATGGCTGAGACCATTTCTTTTGCCCATCATCAAAACCAAATGCATCTAACAACTAAAATCAAGGTGCATTCTATCAGATCAGTTGCTACTTCAGTCGCTTTCCATTCCAGAGCTTCCGTGGATGACATTTGTGCAGCAGCCACGTGGGCGGCTACTCATACCTTTATCACTTATTACAAATTGGACTTGGTCTCCAAGGTGAGAGCATTTTTTGGCTCAGTGGTGCACAGGGATATCCTTCCATAGAGCTTTCCAGGAAATAAAGTAGTTAGGGACTTTGTCCCATCCATCGTGAATGAATGAAGATTAACAACATCAGATAAAGAATGTTGATCTTCATTCATTCATGACATCCCACCCTCCTTCTCCCTCCAAAAAGACTCCTGGAGGTTCGAACTTGGTCCTAGCTTCATGATGGGGCATTTGCTCAAACAAGGCCTCTGCTTTCCTTTCTTATGGGCAAACTCGATCTGAAGAGATGGAGAGGGGCACTATGGGTATTCTTAGTTCGAGAGTTTTTTGGCTGGTGCAAGCTTGTTATAACGGCAGAGTCCAATCCGTCATGAATGAATGAAGATTAACAACACAGATGGAACGTTACGGTAAGAACTTAACTTCTTTTTATCATCATCAACCCCTTTTCCCATTTTTCTATGTGGTGTCGGGGTTTCATGTTAACTTTCACCATCTGTCTCAATTATGCCTTCCTAAACAGTTATGCCTAACTTTTTGCAGATGTTCTCTCACATAATCCATCCACCTCTATGCTGGATGTCCTTGTTTCCTCTTAACCTTATTTCTGTCTGTCCCAAATCTTTTTCATCACAGATCATATTCTACTTTTCTGCATGTGTCCAAACCACCATAATCTGTTCTCTTTGATCTTTTCTGCAAATGGAGCTACCTTGGCTTCTACTCTTATGTCTTTATTTCTTCATCTCTCCAACAGTGTGCATCTGAAGCTCTTCAGTTCATCATCTCTAGCTTTCTCATCTGCACTGCCTTTTACTACCTAGGTTTATGTACCGTCCAGTAGTACTGGTCGCAGCACTGTTTTTTGCACCTTAGTTCTCAGCTTTTTTAGCATTCTTTTGTCATACAGTACACCTGACAACGCTGTACCATTTGGCTGCAACCCCACTGATTCTAGCTTTGACCTCTTCATTCAGACTCCCCTTCTCATCAACCACCCCACCCAGATACTGGAAGTTGTTAACCTTTTCCAGTGTCTTTCCATCTTTCTCAGTTGTCAACTTCTGATTTTCCCAGTTTGCTGACATTACCACTGTCATATCTGTATTTAGTTTCATCCCATATGCCAGTTTTGCATTTTAGTCTCCTGTCTTTTGCTGAAGTTTTTGGTCAGTCTGCATGTAATGCTGCATCATCTGCATGCAGCAGCTTTGTTGATCTGCCTCCTCCATCCTGTTTCATAATGTAGTCCATCACCAGAATGAACAGTGGGCTCAGAGCTGAACCCTAGTGCACACCCACTACCAGTGGGAACCCTCTGTGACCAAACACTCTTCATACTCGAGTCACTGGGTCCTTCTACATAGCCTGCACTAACAATACCAATACGTCTGAGACTTGGAATCACTCCACTGTAGTACTGCTCAAATAGTTTTCTTGGGACCTTGTCATACTCTTTCTCCAAGTCTAGAAATGTCCAGTTGGACTCTTTCCTCATCTCTAGCTTCTTCTCATCTATCTCACTGCAAAAATGGGGTTAGTTGTGTTGCATCCTGATCCAAATCCAAACTGCTCATCTCCCATCTTACTTTCTACTACACTGTATATCAATTTGTAAATCACCCTCTCCAAAACGTTTATGCAATGAGACGAGTTTGATTGTGTACCGACTACATTTGGGGCTGTCTCCTTTGTTCTTGTACTCTGGCATGAGTATGCTTATTCTCCAGTCATGTGAGATATGCCTTTCTCTCCATACTGCTATGAGTATCCTTGGAAGCCATTTCTCTCATCTTTCACCCAGCATCTTTATTATGCCTGCTGTGACCTCATCTGAGCCTGCTGCTTTCCCTGACTTCATTTTCCTTAGTGTTATTCTTACTACTACTAAGGTGGGCTCCTCTTCTCTCATCATAGGCTGTCTCTAGGGCAGTTCAGCTTCTGTGTGTGATTTTCTTCATTCAGAAGCTTCTGAAAGTTCTCTTTCTGACTGCCTTTGATGTACTGTGGACTGATGAGCAGGTTGTTGCTGGCAATCCCTTATGAAGGCTGTCTGACTGCTTTCTTTATCTTTCTTTGTCTTGCAACTTGATAGTATCTTCATGGTACATACTAGGTCAGGTTTCACAAGCTGGTAGAGTGCCTCTGATGCTCTGTTGTTTGGTATTGCAACTCCTTTATTAGCTTCTTTGTTAACCAATCAGTATTCCTTCCTAGCCCAGTCCATCATTTGTTTCCCACTTTTTCCTGTGCTCATCTTTTCTTTTAATGACTTCATGGACTTCTGCATTCCACCACCAGCTTTCCTTATGTACCTTATTTCCATAACTGGCTCTACCACATTTCTGTTCTATATCACTCCACGTTTTTTTTTTGTTTTGAGGTGCTGCCATTCTTCAACTCCACCAATTTCCTCTTCCTTCTGGGATGCTAGAGCCCTGAGTAATTCCTTGAACTGTTGTACTTTCTCTCCAGTTCAACTTCCAGGTCTTCAGCCTGGTTTCTGTTGACCTTGGAATCTTCTCTGACCATTGCTTGCAGCTGATTGTAGTTTATGCTAGGGGCCAACTGTTTTACAGTTTTAAAGTGAATACTGCGATCACTGATTCTGTGCCGGAGCCTTTTCCTTACAAGGAGGAAGTCTACCTGGGTTGGATATTGACCACTGTTGTATATAATCCTGTGACTCACTCTCTTTCTGAACCATGTGTTGTCCACTATTAAGCCATTTGCCAAACAGAAGTCTAGAATGGCCTCTTTTCCTTTATTCCTGTTGCCCCACCTAAGTGGACCCAGGTAGTACCCATATCCTGTCCCGTTATGTGCATTCAGGTCACCCATTATCAACACCAATTCATGTTTTTCTGCTTTATGTAGTAGATCCTGCAACTGCTGTATGAATGCACTCTTCCTCACTTTCACAACCCTGCTGTAAGGGCATAGGCTGATATTATGAATGCTGTCCTATCATTACATTGGAGTCTGAGTGCCATAAATCTGTCACTAATTCTGATGATATCCCTCGCTGCCTTCTGAAGCCTCTCTTTCACCACAATTCTAATACCATTTCTAGCCTCTCCCCTTCCTGAGTAGTAGACTCTGGATCCCAAGTGTTTTTGTTGCATTGTCCTTCCATCATGTCTCTTGGATATGTAGAATGTACAGCCTCCTCCATATAATCATGTCATCCACTTCCACAGTGTCCTGTCAGTGAGCCTACATTTTGTGTAGCACTTCTTATTTCACGTTTGGCAGATTGATCCATTTTGCTTCCAGCTTTTCACTAAACAGAGCTATCACAGGTAACCCAGGCTGGACAACTGGACACTGGCTGGCCAGTAACTTTTTGACCCAGGGCTGCTGGGCTTTATGGTGGGCACACAATGGCCAGTAGGGTTGTGAAGAAACTGAAAACTCTGTCATCTGTATTAGCATGTCTGGGAGGAGATTGTGCGTATTCGCATTTTAACTTGTATGCCAGCATATCGAATTGTGAAAATATAAATGAGTTTTGTAATGTTGAGTATTTCCCTTTTTAAACAGAATGAAGTTAAGTTGTCAATCTCGCCTTCATTCTTGCTTGATGGGACTCGGCACTTTGCTAAGCTCGAGAGTCACTTTTACCAGCTCGAGGCAGCCCCATATCCCATGATGCAAGGCGGTAAGTACCCAGATCTCGTTTGCCGCTTCGCTGATGAGGTCCTCCTTTTACCAGCTCCTGGTAAGTGTTTAAAATAATACTATTTTTGCCCCTTTTTTACCTAAAACCTTATATTTAATGTTTTTAGTTTAGATCAAGTCCCTTTCTGACTAGAAATTCCCTCACTCCTTTATTTTTTAGTCAGGCCTTCTCCCCTCCCATCTCCCCCCTTGTTAGGGTGTGTGTATGTGTGTGAGAGGTTAGTTATCCTATTTTTTTTGGGATAACTGGTTCTTGGGACTGTGTTGTGTGTGTTCTTTCTACAACCATGTCCAAGGAAAGGGTCTCAGGCTTTAAGAAGTGTGACTCGTGCTGTCAGAAGATGTCTCTGACAGACGGTCACACTTCTTGCTAATACTGCCTGGGACCTCTCCACCTGCAGGACTCCTGTGCAATTTGTCATTCCTTTAGCCAGAGAGTCCTGCAAGAGAGGAGAAACAAATTGATTTTAAGGGGCCTACTTAAACCGGAGGGCTGTCCGGCTAAGTTGGCTCCGAGTAAGACTTCCAAGTCTACCAAGGCCCAGGCTTCTGTTTCTAAGCCTGCGGCCTCGGTTCCGACTCTTTCAGAGTCGAGATCGGCTCCGGCTGGAGCCGATCCTGGTTTGCACAAACCCTCGGCACCGGTGGCTATCGGTGCCGATACTGGTTCGGTCACATCGGTGTCTGCTCCGATTGGTTCCGACCACCATGTGGCTCAGGCTTCGGTGTCGGCGCCGACCGGCTCCGACACCCTTACCTTTATGTCTGTATCGGCTCCGACCGGAGCCGATGCATCGAGACCTTCTGTCGGTGCCGAAAAGTCGTCGGCTCCGACTGCATCCATGGTTTCGTCGGCTCCGATGGTTCCTTCGAAGAAGAGGTCCAGGTCCCCTTCCTTGGAACCGATACTCTCGGCTCCGGCCTCACCTCTCCTCTCGGAACGGAGCCATCGGAGCCGATCATCTAGGTCATCCAGGCTTTCTGACCATGATTTAGAGAGGGTGGTCAGTAGATTATTAAAATCACAGGCACTGGCCCAGATGCTACATAGTCCGTCTCAACAGACGACTATTAGCCCACACCCCCTTGCAGTTCCTCCTTCGACTCTACCTCAGAGTTTGGAGCTGGAGTCTTCGGGAAGAGTTTCTGCTATGGCTGAGGGACATATACCACCCCCTTCTGCTCCCTTAGCCTCTACTCTTATCTCCTCTTCGAGACCTTCCTTAGAGGGATTCGGTGGTCGGGCTTCCCTGGTCTCCTCCGAGGGGGTGAGTGGCATCGGACCCTTGTCCGACCCCACTCTTCCCCTTGGAGCCTCGGCCCCGACATCTGCCTCGGAGCCTTCCCTTTCAGTGGGCCCTGGAGTTCCTTTTTCTTCGGGACAGGTTCTCTCGGACCTCCCTGGGAGGGGAGCCTTCGAGGTGATGAAGAGTGTGCTGGCCACTGGACTCAGCCAGCAGTCTGTTCCCTTAGCTCCTCCCTCTACGGTGCCTGTCGATATCTCTGCCATCTCTCTTGCTCCCGGACCCAGAGATCCTCTGCCTCAGGTTTCCCCTCTGGGAAGAACCCCCTCTTCCGAGGATTCTCCTGATCAGTCAGGGGATCCTCCGCGCAAGAGGACGTGTAAGAGGAAACACGTAGACTCCCCCGAGTCTATCACTTCAGATACCGACTTAGATGAGTCGGAGGGATCCCCAAGATCCCCCTCTGAGGATGTCTCTTTTTCAGACATCCTAGAACTCCTTAAACAGAGGGGAAACTGGCCCTCCACTAATCCCTCTGAGGATGAGTCGGTATACCTGGAGGCATTTGGATCTCGGCCCTCCACCTCCTGGGTGTCTCCGCCTTTCGACCCCCTTATGCAGGTTATTGCTCGAAAGGCGTGGGCTGCTCCTGACTCTGTAGAGCCAGTTCCTAGGAGGCCTTCTAAATTTATTACTGCCCCTGCGGACAAGCAATTCCTCACGAAAGGTGTTCCTGCTGATGCCATGGTGGTGGCGGCTGCCACTAAGAAGGAACTTGCAGATCCTTCCGTACCTGTCCATCCTCCTAATAAGGAATCTAGGACCATGGATAGGTATGGTAAGCGGATGTTTTCTTCAGCGACCTTTGCTATGCGCTCGCTGAACTACTTATGTCACTTCACCAGACTCCAAAGGGACATCCTTAAGGAGCTAGGTGAAGTAGTACAGGAGCTCAAGAAAAAATTGCTTCACAGCTAGGAACCCTTAATTCTATTGCTAACTCCTCCATGCGACTGATATATACAGCAGATGGAGCGAGTAGGGCCGCAGGCACAGGTGTGGCTCTTAGACTCCAAGCCTGGATGCGGCTCTGTAATTTTGCAGATCCCTTTAAGGCATCCTTCACAAACTCTCCCTTTAATGGGTCAGCTTTGTTTGGCCCTCAAGTGAAGGAAACATTGACCAGGTGTGAGCAGGACGGCAAGACTCTTTCTGCCGTAGGGGTCCGTTTTTCCACCCCTTCTAGACCTTACCCTAAAGGACAGAAGGGTGGCAAAATGTGGTTCCGCAAATCCCAAGGAGTCACACCGGATACACGTGGTCAGTTTACCCCTAGAGGCAGAGGGGGTAACAATAACAGACGCCGCCCTAGAGGCAGAGGGGGTCCACAAAACCAGGGAAGCAGAGAGCCTCTCTCTGACAAGCCCTTTCAGCATCCCTGAGATGTTGCCCGACTGTCCATCCTTGGAGGCAGTCGGGGGAAGACTATCGCTGTACCCAGAAGCCTGGCGTTCCCTCACTCAAGACAGATGGGTACAGTCGATCATATCCGAGGGTTACAAAATTCCTTTCGAGGAAAGTCCCTTTTCTCTCTCATATTCCCTTCCAGATGTACCACCCGGTCTAAGGGAAATTGCAGAGTTAGAAGTATTCAAACTTCTACAAAAAAGAGCCATTCAGCCAGTTACAACAGACCATTCAGAACCCGGAATCTACTCAAGGTTCTTTTTGGTCCCCAAAAAGACGGGAGACTGGAGACCAATATTGGATCTCAGCAGACTCAACAAGTCTGTGAGAAAGACAAGATTCCGAATGGTGTCACTTCAATCAATTCTGCCCTTCCTAGAGAAGGACAACTGAATGTGCTCAATAGATCTTCAGGATGCGTACTATCACATAAAAATTCACAGGCGCTCCAGAAGGTTTCTCCGCTTTCGGCTGGGGTCCAGTCACTTCCAATTCAGAGCCCTGCCCTTTGGTCTCACTGCAGCCCCCAGAGTGTTCACCAAATGTATGGCAGTGGTCACGGCTCACCTGAGACGTCAAGGATTCCAGGTGTTTCCGTATCTAGACGACTGGCTCCTTTCAGCCACCACCAGGCATCAACTTCTTCAAGCCAGGGATTACACAATAAATCTTTGCACTCAGTTGGGAATTTCAATAAACTACGAAAAATCCTCCTTATTGCCCTGCCAGTCTATTACCTTCATAGGCGCAAACTTAAACACCGTTCGGATGTCAGCTACCCTCACAGAACAAAGAATTTCAGACATTCAAAATCACGTGAGGATCATTCTAGCCAGCAAGAAAGTACAGGCCAGAATGGTTCTAAAAGTGTTGGGCCTCATGGCTGCGGCCATTACCCTTCTTCCCTTGGCCCGCTTCTATATGCGCCTGCTTCAGTGGATGTTGTTCACTCAGTGGTCTTACCAACAACTTCCGATGCGTCACCAGATATTTGTGACTCAGACTTGCAAGAATCATCTTTCATGGTGGATTACTTCTCCTCAGATTCACCAAGGCAGACCCTTTGTACCCCCAGCCCCGGTAGCCACTGTCACTACGGACGCCTCCCTGATCGGGTGGGGGGGGTCATTATCAGGGCAGGATGGTTCATGGGACATGGCAACCGTTCGAATACTACCTGCACATAAATGTCCTAGAGATGAGAGCAGTGCTTTTAATGTTGCAAGCCCTCAACGACTTTCTTCCCTTGGGAACAATTGCATTTCACACAGACAACATGTCTGTAGTATGGTATATCAACAAACAGGGTGGAACCAAATCCTACCCCTTGTGTCGAGAAGCTCTTAGACTTTGGCAATGGGCGATCTCCTCTCATCGGTTTCTGGTAGCAACGCATATCCCTGGGAAAACCAACATTTTAGCGGACAGATTGAGCAGAGCTATTCTCATGCCTCACGAGTGGTCTCTCAAACAATCTATAGTGGAGGAGATTTTTCTAGAATGGGGCCGCCCATATTGCGATCTTTTTGCTACTCCCCAAAACAGCAAATGCCCAGACTTCTTTTCTCTCTTCCCACTGCCAGGCCATCCCCCCAGAGACGCTCTAACCCAGGATTGGCCCCAGGGACTTCTTTATGCTTTTCCTCCTTTTCCACTGATTCCACAAGTACTCCAGAAAGCCACCGTTTTGAGAGCCAAAATGATTCTCATTGCTCCCTATTGACCTCGACAAATTTGGTTCCCGTTCCTCCATCGTCACCTTTTGGTGCAGCCGTGGCATCTGGACCCAGTACCAGACCTTCTGATTCACCAATCGGGTCAGCTGCACCGGTCTATCCCTTCTCTCAACCTCACAGCTTGGTTGCTCCACTTCCTTCCTTAGCCAGGCTTCCTATGATCTCTAATCCTGTTAGGGATATCATAGTGGCTTCACTAAAATCCTCTACTAGAAGGATTTATACCAGCAAATGGAAACACTTTTCTTATTGGGCAAAAGCTAAGAATATTGATCCCTTTACTGCTCCAGTTCAAGCAGTTTTGGATTTCTTAGCGGAAATCTTTCACGCAGGCTCTTCTTCTTCCACTGTCAAAGTTCAGTTAGCTGCTATCTCGAACTTTCATGTCGGGTTCGCAGATCACAACATCATGTCCCATAGGCTTTGTAGAGCCTTCTTAAAAGGAATCTTTCTCCTGAAACCTCCAGTCAGGAGTCCTCCTCCTCAATGGGACCTAAATTTAGTGCTGACATCCTTGATTCTTCCTCCCTTCGAGCCAGCTGTTTCATGTTCCCTGAAATTTCTTTCATGGAAAACTTTATTCCTGGTTGCTATTACATCGGCTAGGAGAGTGTCTGAACTTCATGCTGTATCGGTTCGCCCCCCATATTTAGTCTTCCACAAAGACAGAGTATCATTGAGAACTAATCCGACCTTTTTGCCTAAGGTCGCCTCAAAGACTAATTTGAATCAGGCTATTGATCTCCCTGTATTTTTCCCAAACTACTCAAACAGATCGGAACAAAAATTACACTATCTTGATGTTCACCGCCAACTTAGATATTATTTGGACAGAACAAAACAATTCAGGAAATCCGATCAGCTCTTTGTTTCTTATGCTGATAACAAGAAAGGCCTTCCTGTCTCAAAAGTGACCTTATCTAGATGGCTTTCTTCTGTCATCTCTGAAATTTATCAGCTCAGGGGAAAACAGCTGTGCTCAAAACCTAAAGCACATTCAACCAGAAGCTTAGCCACTTCCACAGCCTTTCAAGCTAGACTTCCATTAGACACTATTTGTGCAGCAGCCACTTGGGCCACTCCTCATACCTTTGTTTCCCATTACAAATTGGATTTGGCCTCCAGGGACAGAGCCAGTTTTGGCTCTACAGTTCTCAAGAGTCTGTTTCATTGAGCCACCCAGGATATAGGTGCTAGGACGGTCCCATCAAGCAAGAATGAAGGCGAGATTGACAACTTAACATTGAGAAGTTATGTACCTACCATAACGTTCCATGTTAGTTGTCTTCTCTCGCCTTCTTTCTTGCGACCCTCCCTCCTTCCCCCTGGCCTGGACAGACCTTCTCTCTATATGAAAGCATGCTTCTGAAGACCATACTTTGCTGGTCCTCTTCCTTTTGGAAGTTATTTATGCTAGGTGTTATTGCCTATAGACAACAAACGAGATCTGGGTACTTACCGCCTTGCATCATGGGATATGGGGCTGCCTCGAGCTGGTAAAAGTGACTCTCGAGCTTAGCAAAGTGCCGAGTCGGAGCCGAGGATCGGCTCCGAACCCATCAAGCAAGAAAGAAGGCGAGAGAAGACAACTAACATGGAACGTTATGGTAGGTACATAACTTCTCATTTAAAGAATCTGTCACTGCTTTGATACATTTCTAACTGTGCATGTTTGAGAGGGACATTCTAAAGTACAAATTGTGGAGAATCTGCTGAATGGTGAGTGATTTCATTAGAAAGATTCTGGTTGCTAAGAGATTATTTAAACAGCTGATTGACAGAAAAATATTTTTTTTTAACAGCCGACTGTTATATTTTGTAATTAGACAGTTGGGACTGCAGTTTGTGAAGTACTGAGCAGTCTGTGGACACCAAGAAAAGAGAACTCACCAAAAACTGTAAGCTTGCCTTGGCCTTTGTTAGAGTAGATTAGGGACAGTATTCTTTAGTTAGATCAGGAAAGCTTGGTTATTATGATGATTTTTTTCTAGCATAATGGACTCCTATCCTACAGTTTGATTTTGCATTTCTGGTGATTGAATTCTGATGTTATTGAGAGTTATTGATTTACAATTATGAAATAATTTTTACTGATTGTTAGAAGTTTTTCATTACTTTACATTGTGGCTGGAAACCAGTGTTTTTCCTTTAGAGATTAGAGTGTGTTTCTACCTGTTTGATGCTCCCCAGGTCACCTCAAAGGCTGTTCTGGTCAAAGCTATCATTTGTTTTGATTAATTTTCATAATTGGACACCCCTTTAGAAGGGCATGAAGACCCTCTGATTGGTGGCAGCGTTACTGTAGTTTTTTTGGGAAAGAGATGCAGCTGAAAATCTCTGTCAGGCTTTCCCTGAAGTGTTTGGATGTGTGAGATTTAAATTTACGTTGAGTGTGTGTATCAGAGCTTTTAAAAACTGGGACACTTTGCTCTGACGTGTGTAATAAGCAAATACATTTGGGTTCGACAGAGGTCGTTGGTCCAGTCCCAGGAAAATAGTGTGTGTTCCTTTTCTGCTCTTCGGGGAAAATTGTGAAATATTGCTTCTAAGTGGTGTCTCATATTTGAGTCAGTAGTGAGGAATGAAGCTCCTTCGTTACTGACCCAGAATAGTAAGGGATGTCATTTAATTGTTGGCAGTCTGGAGGGATATAGCCAGACGTCACAAGGGACATATATGCACCTCCCACCCTTCGCATGGGTCCCTGGCATTGGTCGGAACAGACCAGGTTGTAAACCCACTTATTAGTAAATACCCATGACCATTTGGTGGTGATGGTCACCATGATGGTGATGATGATGATGGTTACCTCTATATGGCACCATATAGAGTCTGTGCTGCTGCACACAGTTCCATTCATTGGTAAGTTTGAGATGGAAGCAGTCAGCATGTTTTTCAAAGGTGGGAAGAATCTCAGAAACACAGGGAGAAAATGCAAACTTTAAACAGACATTGGCTGGAAGTCAGGATCAAACTTTGTGCATGGGAAGTGAAGACCTTAACCATTATGCCAAATGAAATTTCAGGCTTTGCCACAGGAGGGCTCTTCTTGAGGCAGTCCTGGATACCAGAAAAAAACAGACTGGCTCGCTCTTGGTGGAGGGGGGGGGGGGGTTGTATTCTGAGCTTCTTCCTGAAACCAGATGTAGTCTGCTGCTTGACATCACAAATTTGTTTCCTGAACTTATTCATGTAGACATCGGTAAGAATTTGTATGACTTCATAAGGCTTTCTGAAAGTGCTTGGATACATTTCATTCTCCATCCCCACAGTCCCTTAAAGCAAGCTCCTTGAGAAAATTCTGGAAAAAGTGTTCTGTAACTCCTGCCATTCACAAGCAATGCAGATGGTGGCTAGCCTAGATACCAACATATCGAGGGATGCCTTTAATAACTCTTAGGGATGTCATACTCTGACCACAGATGTATCTAGCTTTAATGATGAAATCCTCACAAAAATTCTTAATGCCCAGAAGTGAGGTCACCAGGACAGGGCCAAACTCATCAGTAAAATGTTCGCCCTAATGTAAGCAGTCAAGGTTTTCATGACAACTGTTAAGCTTAGCCAGCCCACTGGCACAAAGGTGGGTATCCATTTGTGATACCAGTAACCCTGGAACTCTGGGTGGCTGCTAGGATTGGCTGGGGATAAAATGAAGCAGCTGATGACTCGCCCTATGAAAGGGGAGGTTTGGGGGAATTTCATCACCTGTTTGAGACAACTCTTGCAGGCTGCCTCTGTAAGGGAGATGTGACTATCTCCAGACCTTGATGTTTGACTACACACATTAGGCATGCTGACACCATTACACAAGCTACTCTATGGTTAGGTGTCATGACCAGCCACACTGATCATTTTGTTAGGTATGGTAAAAAAAGATGAATAGGTGATTTAGTGGTGGGGGTGATTTAGGTGGGAGCATGTGAAGGACATAACCATTTGGAGGATAGATGGGAGGAGCATGGATTTGATTTGGTAAGTTGTGTAGTGGGGGGGGGGGTAGTGAGTTCCACAGTTTGGCTATGGTGTGGGATAGTAGCAGTTTGCCAGGTGGGTGTGAGGGTTTGTGCACCTGCAGGAGGTTTTGACCTTTGGATCTCGGGGAGCGTCTGCGTGTGTAGGGTATCAGAGATTTGGCAAGAGAAGGGCGTTCTGTATGTCTGAATATGAATTTGTGGGCTGTTGTAGGTATATTAGGTGGTTGGGGAGTTCTAGCCAGTTAAGGATGTGTAGAGAGTGGCAGTGATGGGATGAGTTCTTAGAATTGGTTGCAAATTTGCAGATTTTGTAGTAACAAGATTCGAGTTTGGAATGGAGGCCAAGTTGTAGGGTGGTGACTAGGGGAGCACCGTACAATAGAGAGGGGAGAAGAAAGGTAGATGCGAGGGTTTGTCAGGAGAAGAGGGTGAGGTAGTGGTTGTGTCTGTAGAGGATACCGATTTTCTGGTGGGCTTTTTTTGATAGTGGAGAGGATGTGGGCATCGAATTTTAGGTTTTTATTAATGGTAATGCCAAGTAACTTGGTACTGAATGATTTCTAGAGGGGTGTTGTGGCTTTTGATGGAAAATAGGTCTCTGTTGAATTGGGAGGTTTTGGTAGAAGTAAAAAATCATTAGTTTTGTTTTGTTCGCATTTAGGGCTGGGTGATTGGATTGCATCCATGATTCAGTTTTGGAGAAGGCTATTTGCATTTTGAGTGGAAGTTCAGAGGGGCAGTAGGCTGAGCAGATGATGGGTGGAGTCATAAACGTATTGGATAACTGAGGTGTCAGGAATGGAGTGATGGAAGTTGTGGAATATGTTAGAGGAGTGGGCCTAGTACAGATCCTTGTGGAACCCCTGTGGGTGTAGGTAAGAAAGGGGAAGTTGACTCTTTCCATTGCACTTTCTGTTGGCACATGGAAAGGTAGCTGGAGAACCAGGCTAAAGATGAGGGAGAGAGGAGCAAGTGTGAGAGCTGGGATAGGAGTAGGGAGTGGGAGATGCTATCAAATGCCTTTGAGAGGTCTAGAAACAGTGAGGATACATATTTGCAGCTGTCACGTGCAAGGTTGACTGTCTCAAGAAAAGTGTGGAAGGCTGTAATGGTGCTGTGGCCGGGACGGAAGCCGTGTTGGGTGGGAGAGAGGAGGTTGTGCTGGATTAGGCATGTCATGAGTTGGGAGTGGATGTTTTTTTCTAGAATTTGAGACAGAGGAGAGAGAATAGCTATGGGTCTGAATTTGGTAGTGTCTGTGTTCTTGCCACCTTTGTGGAGGGGGATGATGAATGCATGTTGCCAGATGTTTGGCACATAGGATTTGTGTATAGATCTATTTATAAGAATAGATATGGGATAGGCTATTGATTCAGCAGATAGTTTAAGGAAATTTGCTGGCAGGTTGTCTGGGGCATTGTGGCATGGTTTTAGCTTTAGGAGTAGTCTTACTATAGTGTTGGTGGAGGCAGGTTTAAAGGAGAAGAGGAGAGAGGACTAGGAGGGGTAAGGGGGGGTTTGGGGGCAGTGTTGAGGGTATTGTGTTAGGGAAAGTGGAGGATAGTTTGGCTATGCAATCTATGAAGAATGTGTTGAATTTTGTGGCTGTTTCAAGGCTGGTGAGATTAGGCTCAGGGCAAGGGTTGGCTTTATTACCGGGGTTGAGAATAGAGGCGATGGACGTCCAGAATTTTTTGGGGTTAGTTGAATGCTTGGATTGCAGACTGCAGTCGTAGGTTTTGCAATGTTTTGTTAATTGTTTGGCTAGGTTACGTAGATGTTTAAATTCTTAGTGGGTATTGTTTTTTTTTTTCTGTTTTTGGTACTGTTTCCACTTTGTCTCATTGTTGCATTACCCGTTTAGTTTCCTGGGATATCCATGGGCAGGAATTAGTTCTAATGCGTTTGTATTGGAAAGGGGCTAGTTTATCTAGTAGGGTGAGGAAAGTATGGTTAAAGTATGTTACAGCGTTATCTAGAGGAAGGCCTCTTGGGGGCAACCAGTCAGTAATCCTAAGGATTCTGAGAAGATTTCAGGGTTGAAGGAGGTTAGGTTGCGTAATTGCTTAAATTGGTTTGTCTATGTGAGAGGGTAGGCAGTCTACGAAGACTGGTAGGTGGTCGCTTACGGGGTCTGGTATTATATCGGCATTGGTGGTGTGGTTGGGGTGTGTTGTTAATATCCAGTCTGATAGTATCGGAGGTGCCATCTTTATTTGGCCTGGTAGGAAGGGTTTATAAGTTGGGTGAAATAGTAAAGGTTGATTGAGTGAGTTGGGGTGTGTGAGAAGGAGGCCCGGTTAATATTTGTCACCTAGGATGTAGATTTCATTTTTGATGTTGGAGTTAAACCAGGAGAGGATGTCCTCTAGTGTTTTTGTATTGTCTCCAGGTGGGATGCAGATGGAACAGATGCAAATAGATTTATAGTTGAGCTTTAATAAGCCTGCAGTCATTTCAGCATTGGCAAAGGTTGGGATGGAGTTTGTCAGTGGGGCAAAGATGAGAGTGGAGGGGTAGATAATGGCTATGCCACCTCCTTTTCTATGAGGTCTATCATTATGTAAGAGGGTAACGGTGAGCTGCCTGTCAGGTGCTAGGATCCGCCACATAACACACGCACTCAGGTCACTCCAAAGCACGTACAAATATGACTCCATCATTGTCCATGCCGGCGTGAATGACCTGAGACGTACCTCCCTGGACTACATGAAAAGAGACATAGAGGAGCTCTCTGATTATGTAGCCCAGGCTGGTATGACCCTGACCCTGAGCAGCATCTTGCCCTCACCAAGAATGATGCCACTATACAAAGACAAGATGATCAGCTTTAATAATTGGCTCAATTACTGGTGTCATTCTAAGGGGATCCAATGTCTGTCTGCTTGGGATGACATGCTGGACAAGCCACGCTGCTTCGCAAGGGACGGCTTGCACCTGTCACCACTAGGCTTCCGGATATTGGCTAAGGCTCTTGCCACCCCCATAGTGCCTTTTTTTAGGCAAGGCCTAAAAGACGAACCCACCTGCTTAGAAAACAAAAATAGAAAAAAATTAAGGGTAATGCTGCTCAACGCCAGAAGTCTAAATCTCAAGATGCAGGCTCTCTAAGCACTCCTCAGTATGGAGAACATCGATGTCTGTGCAGTAACTGAAACCTGGTTCAAGGCTCCTGAGAGCACCCCAGCGCTACCAGGCTATACCTCGTATCATGCTTTTCGGCCCCAAAACTCAGGCTGAACCACAAAGGGAGGGGGATTGTCCATATTCATCAAGGATACCCACACCCCCAGATTAGTGGCAACACATGAAGCATCGGAGACCATCCAGGTGCAACTAACCATAGGCAAAACTGCTATACAACTGGTAGCATGTTACAGACCACCCTCTCAATCTGGGGAACCCCATTCAGCCTTCCTGAAGACATTGGAGGATATGAATGTCTCACCAAATACCATCATATTGGGAGACTTCAACTACCCTAACATAGACTGGGTGCATTATTCTAGCCCCAACACCCTAGCCCAAAGGTTCCTGGAATTCATAAATTCAAATGCAGTGGAACAGCTAGTCACCTCTCCCACAAGGGGAGATAATGTAGTAGACCTGATCATCGCAAACATGGAGACAAAATGCTCCACACCGGAAGTATACCCCTCACTAGTGAGATCTGACCACAAACTAATCACCCTGGATGTACATATCCCACCTCCACCCCTAGCACAAAAGACTACAGTGAAAAACTTCTCAAAAGCCGACTTTACACTTCTTAAGACTGCGATGGTATCCTTTAAGCCCACTGGGCCAGTGGAAACCACATCCCACAATGCTGAATCCTTCACAAATTCTTTTTATGGGCATCTCCAAGAATGCATGGATCATGCAATCCCAAATAAAAACAATACCCTCTCCACCAAGGGCAGGCGCCCTGTCTGGTGGACCCCAGCCATAAACAAATTGTATAACAAAAGAAGGAAGCTACTGCACGACAGAGCAAAATCCCATAAAGGGAAGGCATCTCTGATCAGCACTAGTAGAAAGCTACGTTCTCTCATAAAAACATCCAAGGCCAACTTTGAGAGAAAAATCGCTAAGTACACTAAAGATAACCACAAGGCCTTCTTCAGCTATGTTAGAAACCTGGGCAGAAACCCTCAGATATGCTCAGAGTTAGTTCACAACGACAAAAAATACACTGAATCCACAGATATTGCCAACATTCTGGCAGACAGGTTCAGTGCAAATTTCTCCCCTCCCTCACCCCCAAAAGAAGAAATATTTATCCCAGCTGAATGTAACCTCCCTGTCTTCTCAGATGTCCAGGTGAGAGCCGCCCTCAGCAAAGCTAAAAACACAGCATCAATGGGACTCGATGGTATCCCAGGTTGCGTGCTACGTGAACTCCAAGAGGAGCTAAACCCGCACATAAAAATGCTATTTAACCTTAGCCTTACTACAGGATATGTACCTGAACACTGGCGTATAGCAACAGTGGTCCCACTCCATAAAGGAGGCACATCTACAGACCCTGGGAACTACCGCCCCATAAGCTTAACCAGCCTGGTCTGCAAAGCTATGGAAAGAATCATTATGGAACTCATAAACAGAGACATTGGGGACCTACAGACACTTGATCCCACCCAGTTCAGCTTTGTAAAGGGCAGATCCTGCCTTTTGAACCTGGTTGACTTTTTCGAAACAGTCACTAGAGCCATTGATGAGAGCAAAGCAGTCCATACAGCCTACCTGGACTTGGCTAAAGCCTTTGACACAATACCCCACTCGGGCATCATAGACAAGCTCAACAGCTTAAATGTAAATCCGTTTGTCACAAGATGGGTTGCAAACTGGCTAAAGGACAGAACCCATAAAGTCAAAATCGCTGGAGCCATGTCAGACTCAAAGCCAGTCACAAGTGATGTCCCACAGGGCTCTGTCCTGGGACCCCTCTTATTCAGCATTTATTTATCAGATGTGAAAGCAAACATGGGAGGGTTGTGGCTGACAAAGTTTGCAGATGACTGCAAACTAGGCGCCATAGTCGATACACCAGCTGACACCTACATCCTACAGAAAGGCCTCTCTGAAACGGACAACTGGTGCCGGAATCATGGCCTTAAACTAAATGCCAAAAAATGTATAGTCATCCCCTTTGGGAAAAACAAAGTACCCACAAATTGTCACATAGACAGTAACCCCCCCTGAGTACGGAAAAAGTAATCCGAGACCTGGAGACCCAAGTCGATAGTGACCTCTCATTTGACACCCACGTTGCCAAAGTGGTTAGAAAGACTTTCTACCTTGCCCACCTTATCATGAAGGGATTCACATCCAGATCAAAGGAGGTCATTGTACCCCTATACTCCTCCCTTATCAGGCCCATGATTGAGTACAATGCCCCATTTGGTATGTACCTCACCCGGCACTTACAACAGCTGGAGAGACCCCAAAAGTACCTCACCAAGAGAATCAAGGGTCTCCAACATATGTCATATGCTGCCAGACTAAAGAAACTCCAGCTCTATTCAGTAGCATACCGCCTGCTCAGAGGTGATCTGTGCCTGACGTACAAGGCCATGTCCAATCAGGAATTGATGGACATGCTCCACCTCAAAAAATCCAAATCCATCAGAACCTTGAGAGCTAAAGATTTAAACCTCAGCACAAATATGAATAGGACATGCTGGAGGGACAGATTCATAACTCAGAGGCTTCCCATACTCTGGAACAGAATCCCAGTTCATGTTAGGCAGAGCCCCTCACTGACTCTCTTCAAGAGAAATCTTGACGAGTGGATGGGAGATCGTAGGTTTACCCCGGGATTTATCTCTGTGTCACTACTAGACAGAGGCACAGTAAACTAATTGTATTATGTAAGGGGGTCTTCACTGTGTCACTACTAGACAGAGGCACAGTATTCTATATCTATTCTGTACACTTTTGTACCATTACATGGGGTGGCGAATGCCACATCACTATGGCTAGGCCTATAAATGCCCCAGGGCAGATAGCCTAGTACTAAACTATGAAACTATATGATAGCCAGGGGGGGAAATTTCATTGTCTTTGGAGGGTTTAAGCCAGGTCTCAGAGATTGCAGTTCTATTAGGCTGGTTATGAGAGAGCCAGGCTTGAAGGTTGGGAATTTTATTTCTGAGGCTTTGTGCATTGAGGGTGGTGAGGCTGATAGATTTGGGTTTGTGTGGTTTGGAAGTTAGGTTTGGGTGTGTAATGCTGGGGTTTGGACCTGGGTTGGGGTGGATGTCGCCTGTGAGTGCAGTATGTGGGAGGAGTTGGCTGAGAAGGTGAAGTGGAGATTGTGTAATAAGGGTTTGCAGGGCGAGGGTTATTTTTTGAGAATGCACTTAGGATTGGGTGTGGGCAGGTTGGCTTGAGGAGTATAGTGTGTTTGAAGAGATTTGATGGGCTGGAGGAATAGAGTTTGGAGGAGATCTTTGAATATGTTTTGGATGTATTTTGGACGTGTGAGGAGGTGGTATGTGGGGTGTGAGGTAGATGTGTGTTGGTGGGGAGGTTAAGTTGGGTAATGTAGGTTAGGGCCAGTAATAGGGAAGCTAGTAATAAACTTTGTGGGGGGAAGGTAGGCATTGTGTGGGTGTGTGATATGTGGTGTGTGTATGGAAGTGGGAGGGGCTTGGTAGAGGCGGTCAGTGATTGGTGTAGTTTGTGGGGAAGTATAAATGTAGATGTATTGGGGGCAGGGTAGGGGAGCAGAGTGAGCCCGCAGGGTGAATGGAGGGGGAAGAGCTAGAGGGAGGTAGAATGTAGGTCAGGATGGGAACAATCAGTAGAGTAGATATGTTAAGAAGTAAGATATGCACAGAGGGAGAAGGGTGAACCCTAGGACTAAGTAGGAGAAGCAGGAGTTTGTAGGGGGTAGGGTAGAAAGTAGGGATACTGACTAACAACGCTAGTAAGTGAAAAAGGTACTACTCTACAGGTAAGTGTAAATGAGTAGGTACTGGTGCCATCTAGTGGTGAAACTGCATAATTACAGCTTTGAGCCACGGTAGAACCGGAGGTAGAGAAAGGCACTGAAAGTGGAGCTTTTAGATGCTAGGAGAAAAGGTTGGGGAGGGCCAAGTGTGAGGATACAGTGTGGGGTAGGTTTGACTGCTGCAACACCTGGTAGACTGCGTGGCCTAACCACCTAATAGGGGTATTAGACTACCGTCAATGCTAGCAGTGTTAACAGTTAAAAACACATACTTTTTAAACCTTTTAAGTGTAGAGCTGCTACATTCAAGGACTAGGTGATTCGCATCCTTAATGGGAATAAAGGCGCCTGTTGTCTTTCCACGTCCAGCAGGGTGGTACCAGAAACCAATGTTGGGCCAAGGATTCTGAAGCTATGAAGAAGTTAGAGAGGAGAGCAATGTGATATAGAACAGTTGCAGAAAACAGACAGCCAGTATATGTAAAACAAAATGCAGCACAAATTTCAACAAATATAATCTAGATATGAACATTTAAAAAACATTTGAAAAACAATTAAAACCATTCTTTTGCAGTCAAGGGCAATGGTAACATAGCATAGTTGAACAGTTAAATCATTCCATTCAGTCACATACACCGAGCAGCTGTTAATGCGAAATATGTCAATGTCCAAGATTTACATTAAGATATGGCTTAAGGTGCCATACAATCAATTACAACAATGCTCTGCAGTCTGTCATTGAAATTAAACCCCTAGATACGGGCTAGCGTACTTTCAGCAAAAATTATTTTAAAAGTGCAGCACTCTATCATTACAGAACTAAACTGAAATTGAAATTTCATGATTGGTTTTAGCACCTTATCAGTAACTCCCCATTCAGATTTCTCTGTCTCCAGGGTCCTTCTAGTGATTACTGGGAAGGTGCACTAAAGGAGAAATTAGTAGGCTTGCCTGGGTAAGGATCTTCATTAGAATTGTCTGGAAGGGAGGATTTGATGGACTGTGCACTGGATGGACAACGAAAGTAGGGAAAGTACAGTTTTGTACCTACCATAAATGTAGATGTCCGATAGGTATGCATCTGCAGTCCTTACATATGGGTTGTCCTGCCTCAGGCAGCCCTTCGGTCGGCCGGATTCCAAAGTCTGGGTCCGGCGTCGGCTGATGTCGCCCTTTTCCCCGATGTCAGAGCGCCTGGGGTATAAAAGCGTCAGCAGACGCCATCTTCCTCAGTTTTTCTTGCCCCGGATGCCAGGTGCCCTCTAATGAAGGCTAAATTTGGAGAGATGCAAAAAATTCCAAACATGCACAGTAATATAAAACAAATACACCATAATAGATAACCCCAGCTAGCTAGAAAGAGGGATAAATACTCAAGGAATACCACAGAGGGGTAGGAGGGAGGGTAATCCTGACTGCAGATGCATACCTATCGGACATCTGCATTTATGGTAGGTACAAAACTGTACTATGTCCTTCAAGGATGCATCTGCAGTCCTTTCATATGGGTAGAATACCATAGCCAAGCTGGGGGTGGTAGGACCTAAGAAAAGGATGGTGTAGCTAAAATGCCCTGCAGGACTGCAGTAGAAAACCTGCTCTGGATCTGGAATATAAAGGTAAGTTGTAATGCTTGGAAAATGTATGCACGGAGCTCCATGTAGCAGCTTCTAATATGTCCTTTGTAGCCACCCCTCTTAAGAAGGCTGTGGAGGTGGCTGTGGCCCTGGTGGAATGAGGTCTAATGTTGGCTGGCACAGATTTGCCATGAAAAGAGTAACAGAATCGAATGCAATTCCCTATCCATTTTGAAATTGTCTGTTTGGAAACTGCTTTTCCTTGTACACCAGCAGCATATGCTACAAAAAGCTGGTCAGGTTTTCCTGTAAGCCTTAGTTCTGTCCAAGTAGTAGCGCAACTGTCTGTGAATGTCCAGTGTATGAAGAAGTTTCTCTCCTTTATTTTGTGGATTTGGAAAGAAGGTAGGCAGGTGAATAGCTTGGTTCAGTGAGATCCTGGATACCACCTTTGGCATGAATGAAGGATTGGTTCTCAATGAGACTGTCCTGATGAAAAGTAAGAAATGGTTGTACTGCCATGAGGGCCTGTAACTCAGATACTCTTCTTGCTGAGGTTATGGCCAGAAGGAAGACAGTCTTCCAAGACAGGAACTGTAGTTCTGCAGATGCTGCCGGTTCAAAGGGAGGTAGAGTTAATTTTTCTAACATGAAGTTAAGGTCCCATGTAGGCACTGGTGGTTTCCTTGGAGGGTTGATGTTTTTTATCCCTCTTAGAAACTGCTTTAGCAGCGGATGAGAAAATACAGGTGGATCAGTGTTGTACTCTGCTGAAATTGCTGAAGCATGAATTTTTATGGAAGAGTAAGAAAGGCCATTATGGAGCATTTCTGCCAAGTATTCCAGGATATGTGGAATGCTCATTACTGTCGGATCTTGGCCCTTTGTGGAGTTCCAAGTGCGAAATCTTTTCCATTTTGCTGAATATGCCTTACTTGTGGAAGGCCGCCGAGCTTCCTTGATGATATCCTTTACCCTTTTGGATAGTTTATCCAGGTTAGGAATCAAGGCATTTTCCAGGCTGTCAGCTGCAAGGTTTTTAGGCTGGAGTGCAGAGTTTTGTAATTGTGCTGTCTCAGAAGAAGTGGCCATTGTGGTAGAGGCCACGGTTTCGTGTGTGACAAGCTCCTTAACAGTGGGTACCATTGTTGTCTTGGCCAGTCCGGAGCTATCAGAATCACTTTTGGCTGTTCAGTCCTGATCTTCAGTAAGACCTTGGTCATTAACGGAAGAGGTGGAAATGCATATACTGTTAGAGCATTCCAGCTGAAAGAGAGAGCGTCCACTTTCCATGCTTGTGGGTGGTATGTCCTTGTGCAGAATTTCTTCAGTTGATGGTTGTGGTGGGAGGCAAAAAGATCTATGTCCGGCCTTCCCCATGATTGTATTATTTGAAGAAAGGTGTCTGGGTGCAGCATCCATTCGTGAGGATCCATGATGTTTATGCTTGGGCTGTCCGCCAGTACATTATCTTTTCCTGGTACAAACTGGGATTGCAGCTCTATATTGAGTTTTAGGGAAAGTTCCCAAAGATTCATTGCCAGCCTGCAAAGAGGGTAAGAATGGGTACCTCCTTGCTTGTTTATGTACCACATAACTGTGGTATTGTATGTCTTTATTAGTAGGTGGCCTTGACGTAGGAAGTGCTTGAAGGCCTCGATTGAATGTATCACTGCCAGCATTTCCTTTTGGTTTGTGCAGGCGAAATTCTGTTTGTGTCCATTGTCCTTGAATGCATCTGCCCTCCATGTGCGCTCCCCATCCATGGTCTGAGGCGTCCATTGTAATGGTTTGGCTGATATTTGGTTTGCTGAAAGGGCAGATCCATGTTTGACTGGCTTGCTTGAGCCCACCAAAGAAATTCCTTTTGAAGGCATGGAATGAGGGGGATCAAAGCTTCTAGGCTGTGACTGTGTTGAGACCATAGACTCCTTAGGTACCATTGTAGTTTCCTCATATGCAGCCTTGCTTGTGGAACCAGAAGAATGCAAGATGCCATGAAACCCAGGGCCTGCAGGATTTTCCTTGCAGTCAGTTGGGTTTGTTTTGTCAGGTTTCTGAAATAATCTGGTGGTAGTTCTTGTTTTTCTTCTGTGAGAAAAGCCATTTGGGTGGTTGTATCTAGTTTTGTACCCAGAAAAATTATTCTTTGGGATGGAACAAATCTTGATTTCTGAATGTTGACTGTGTATCCCAAAGCCTGAAGTAGGCGGATGGCATAATTCAAGTGTTTTACCAATGTTTGTTGGCTGTCCGCTTGTATAAGGCAGTCGTCCAGGTATGGGTATATTTGAATCCCCTGAAGTCTGCAATGTGCAATTACTGATGCCAGGCATTTCGTGAATACTCTGGGCGCAGTAGATAAGCCAAAGGGCAATGCTGAGAATTGATAATGCTCTGAACCTGCAAGAAATCTGAGGTGTCTTCTGCAACTTTGTCTGATAAGGGACATGCAGGTATGCCTCCTTGAGGTCTAGAGTTACCAGCCAGGACCCCTTGCCCAGCATGGGAAGGAGTTGCTCTAAGGTCAGCATTTTGAATTTTGGCACAATGAGGTAAGTATTTAGTGCGGACAAGTCCAGAATAGGCCTCCATTGCTTTTCTTTTCTTGGAACAAGAAATAGTCTGGAATAAAATCCTTGGCCTTGTTCTATGAGAGGAACATTTTCTATTGCTTTCATTTGCAGTAGGTTGGAAATTTGCTTGAAAACCTCTGTCATTTGATTCGGTGGCAGATTTGGCATGCCTTGTCTTTTTGGTAATGTATGAAAATGGAATCTGTATCCTTTGTCTATTATTTGCAGTATCCATTTGTCCCTTGTAATAATGTGCCAGTTTTCTGAGAATAAAGATAACTTTCTGCCCAAAGGTGCTTCCAATTGAGCCCTGGTTGGCGGGGTCAGAGTCAAGTCATTGAGTTTGTCCTTGTGCAGCAGGTGTAGGTCCTGCACTACCTCTTTGGTTAGGAGGCTGCCATTGACGTCCTCTGTAAGAGCCTCTAGCTTGCCCTCTACCTCTGGCACGCCTATTTTTGCCTCTTTGAAATCTGTCTGTGTCTGGAAAGGACCAATTCTTAGAAGGCCAATTTCTGCTGAATCTTGGTGGTTGGACCTGGAGAAAATCTTTGACTGTCTGTACTGACTTAGCCTTTTCCTCAAATTTCTTTAAGACCTCTTGAGCCGTGGAACCAAATAACTTTTGTTTTTCCAGGGGAGCATCCAGAAGCTTCAGCCAAGCATGTCTACGTATGACTGCACCTGTCATTGCTGACCTACATGAAGCTTCCAATGCATCATAACCACACTGTAAAAAATTATTGCTAACCTGCTGGGAGTTATGCACCAGATCCTGAAGTGCCTTGCGATCTAGGGGTTCAGGAGAGGTTAGTTTTTTATGCAATTCATCTAACAGATATTCTTGATACTGTATCATATGGAATTGACAATTCAATGCTCTCATAGAAAGAGTGGAAGAAGTGTACACTTTTTTACCCCATCTCTCTAAGGCCCTGGATTCCCTTTCAGAAGGAAGTGGGTTCTTAGTGGAGGCTGCAACCCCTTTAGGCCCCTGGGAAATAGTTTCTGGGTCAGCTGAGTGGCCCTTGTAAAGGAATAGATGCGTGTCCGGGACCCTGTAGTACCTGTCGGGTTTGTCAGGAGCCGGAGGGAGGGAGTCTGGGGAAATACTAGACTCGGAGTACACATCCTCTATGACATTTAAAACAGGAGGAATAGCCAAGGGTCTATGCTGAGGCAAATGCAAAAAAGTCCTCAACCTCTTCCTGGAATCAGAGAATTCCTGTCCTTGCCATTTAAAATGTTCTCTCATGGAGTGAAGGGTCTCCCCAAAGGACAACTCTTCAAGGGAGGAGGCCGAGGGAATAGATTCCTCTGCATCAGAATCCTCGTAGGCCGGAAAGGCCTCCTCCTGGTAATCTGAAAGGGCAGAGTCATCTGAGGCCTCATCAGAGGACTGGGGATCTGTCTGCTCAACCCTGGGCCTTTTGCCTGGAGGAGGTTGAGAGCCCCTGTCTGGGTGTGGCTGAGAGCCTCTGATTAAAGAGATAAGGTCCTCGGCTAAGCTTAAAATTTGTGAACCTGTAGAGGATCCCTGAGGAATAGCCTTGGGAGGGAGAGATTTTGGCTGTTTAGCAGCTTTAGCACGAGTAAAGGCCTTAATGGACATGGATACAGGAGGCCTGGCTGCCCCACGTGCTGGGAGAGTTTTATCCACCGAAATGGTGTCGGATATCTCCAGAGCACCGGTTTCAGAAGGTAATTCTAAGACCGACCCAGAGGAAGCCTCCGGTACCGACTGTACAGTGTCGTCGGTCGGAATCGGTAGAGATTCGGTTTCAGCAGAGACCGAGACACTAGCGGTAGGCCTGGGCGTGGGGTCGGCCGGAACCGCGGACTGCGTGTGTCGGTCCTTCTCCTTACGTTTTTTGGGTAAATGAGCTGTCGGAAGCTCCGACGGCATTTTATAACAGTAAATTTGCCCAAAATATTCCTCTGCAAACTCTGCCCGACGCCTAAGAGTGCGTCTGTTGAAGGAAGCACAGGCTGTACAGGCCGAGACGTCATGGTCTGGGCCTAGGCAAGGTAAGCAGTAAGAGTGGAAATCCTTATGAGGTATTTGTTTCCCACATTTTAAACAATTATTAACTTTAACCGTTTGATCTGACATCGGCTGAGGCAAGAAAGAGTCCCCAACGGGGTACTTAGCTTTTTTGAAGACTTTGGTAGCTGAAATCACAGGAGCTGGCCGACCGGTACTTGCGAGCTGCTTCTGCTTCGGACACCGCGTGGCAAGAAAGACCGAGGAAGATGGTGTTGTCTGACGCTTTTATACCCCAGGCGCTCTGACGGGGAAAAGGGCGACATCAGCCGACGCCAGACTCGGACTTTTGAATCCGGCCGACCGAAGGGCTGCCTGAGGCAGGACAACCCCATATGTAAGGACTGCAGATGCATCCTTGAAGGACATCAGCTAGATGCCAAGTAAGGAGACTAGTTGTTAGAGGAGGTGGGGTTAACAGCTTTTAAGCTTGTATTAACAAGAAAAATGTTGGGCAGCTCCATATTCAGGTTACATAAACAAGCAGGGAGGAATGCTTTCTTGTGTAATGTTCTTCGTGTTTCGCTGTTGCAGTCATCACATTTGGGTTATCCCTGCCAGGATAGCCCTCGGCCAGCCCAAATATCAGTGGCTTAGTATATCTGTGTCAGAGTTGCTGTCACTTCCGGACAGATGTAATTTCGTTCGTAGTATAAAGTAAGGCAGCCGACGCCATTACATCCGTCTTTCTTGTCTAGGAGCCTGAAGCAGAAGCAGTTCACACGAGTGCCAATTGGCCGCTACCTGAGTTTCGTTTTCCGTATTGAAGCTGAAGTCTTCTAAAGCTAAGTACCCTTGGGGATCCTTTTTTCTTGCTCTAACCAATGTCAGAAAAAGTTAACAATTGTCTCGCCTGTGGAAAGCAAATACAGCACCGTGACTCTCATTCTTACTGTGTCACTTGCTTAGGCCCAGACCATGACGTCGCTTTTGTGCTTTGTTCAGTGCCAGAACTGTATGTCATTGGGTCCTTATTGTAGCTAAATGGTTTTGCTCTCTGTCCTCTAATTCCGATATGGCTTTGGTAAGCCATTTGACAGCAGATGTTCTGAAAAAGCATAAGGATAATGATAGAGACAGACTGCACAGGTCCAAACCTACCGACAGTGCTTCAGTTAAGTTAGTTGTCAGTTCTCCGGTCCTTAGTGAGGCACTTTTGCAGCCCCTGATGCCCACTTTGGTGGATTTGCAGGCTGCTACCAAGACCCTTTCAGAGTCCGGTATGCCGCAGAACTGTTCGACTAAGGAACCTGCGGTTGTCTGTATCTTGGTTGGGTCCGGAGCTGCTGAGCAGGCACCGGCTTCCGAGGAAGTACTTCGCACTACCATTTCTCGACGCAAACAGGCTACTTTCACATCTACCGTTCTTTCGAAAGCTACTGAGTTTCTAAGGCCCAGGGTACGAACCATGCCCAAGAAACAGACTACCCAGTCTCAGACACCTGCTTTCTTGCCTCAGTCTCAAATGTTTAAAATGGCCAAAGACCTTATAATGCTGATCAGGTGAAGCCAAGCTACTCCTTCCAAAAGAGAGATCTGTCCCCAATAGTGTTATCTGAACAGAAGTCTGATGACTGATGCATCTGAATATGAAGACATGCAACCCCTCTCTGCTTAGGAGGATTCTGATGCAGAGGAATCCATTCATTCAGCCTCTCCACCCGAGGACTTTTCCTTTGGGGAAACCCTTCATACTTTAAGGGAGTATTTCCATTGGCAATGTCAGGACTATCCTCAGTCTAAAAAGAGACTCTGAGAATTCTTAGATCATCCACAGCACAGACCCCTGGGCAGTCCTCCTGTCCTGGATGTTGTGGATGATGTTTTCTTGGAATCTAGTTTGACTCCTGACACCCTCCCTCCTGCTCCCAGAAAACCGGACAGGTTTTAGAGAGTCTGACTCTCTCAAATTTCTTTTCAAAAATCTTACTGCTGACCCTAAGGTTATTTTTCAAGGGCCTAAAGGAATTAAAGCAACTTCTGCTAAGAATCCCACCCCCTCAGACAGGGATTAACTTGCACTAGACAGATGGGGTAAAAAAGTATACACATCTGCTACTCGCTGTCAGAGCACTAAATTGTCCGTTCCATGTGCTAAAATTTCAGCAACTTACCATGGAACTTGTCTAACAAAAAATATATTTTCCTGCTTGTGCAGAAAATAGTTACAAGAGTTAATGCACTCTGCAAGTCAAGTAACTAAGCACAGCTTGCACTGTGGTTTTGACACCATAGAAGCTTCTTGCATGGCAGTAGTCACCAGTTCTGACCTTAGAAGGCATGCTTGGCTTAAGGAACAGCCATTGCCAGACCACGTCAAATCTAAATTATTGGATACACCCTTGCACAAAGACAATTTATTTGGCACCAAGGCAGAGGAGGTCTTAAAAAAGATGGAAGAAAAAGCTAAATCTGCGCAGACAGTTAAGGATTTTCCTAGAGGTCAAGCCAACTAGGTTCAGTAGGCATTGCCCCTCTAAGCACTGGTCCTTTCCTGCCCCCTCCAGGTCAGTTCAGCACAGACCCCCCCCCCCAGACAGCAGCCACAGAGAATGCAGAGATCAAAGCAATGGAGTTCCTCCACTTCAAAACCAGGAAGTGCAAAGCCACCCCCTCATGGTAAGAACTCACAATGGCTCTCCACTTCCACCCCCTTCCTCTGCCCACCCACACTTGCCCCTAGGAGGAAAACTCTCCTTCCACGCAAGCACCTGGGCCACCATTACCAACGACCGCTGGGCCCTCAATATAGTGTCCAAGGGGATACAAATTTTCTTTCCAAACTGCGCAACCCCAAAAGGGTTCCCAGGTCTTCCTCCAAACCAGTGGGCAGAGGTGAAAAAGCAAGTCCTTTCCCAGCTCTCTATGAGGGAAATAGAGCTTCTTCCTGCAGAATAGATAGGCCAAGGTTTCTACTCCAGACTTTTCCTGGTACCCAGAAAAGAGGGCAACATGGTGCCCCATCCTCGATCTAGCCATTCTAAACACCTTCCTGGTGGTACCAAGATTCAAAATGCTCACCTTCCAGCAACTACTACCTATGCTCTCCAAGAATGTTTGGCTAGCCACCCTAGACCTAAAAGAGACCTACCTCCACACCCCAATCAGGAAATCATGCAGGAAATATTTACATTTCAGGGCAGGATCTCTATGCACTTTCATTTCTCTGCGCTTCTCTTTGGCTTATCTACTGCTCCCACAGTTTTCATCAAATGTCTGACTCCCACCATTGCTTTTTGCAGACAAAGAAGTGTACAGATTTACACATACTTGGATGACAGCCTGATTCGGGCAGACAGGAAAAGCTGCTCAAGCACCTGGCCTTTGTAAAGTCCCTACTGACCTCCCTAGGGTACACTATCAATGAAAATAAATGGAAACTAGTGCCCACCCAAAGGATTATATTCCTGGGAGCAAGCCTGGACACAGCATCCCAGATGGCATTCCTTACACCAGAAAAGCAAACTTACCTGACAGCCTACTTCTCTTAACTAGTCACCAGAACCCAGTTATCCGCAAGGAAAATCCTGCAAGCTCTGGGGTTCATGGCATCTTGCATTCTACTCATTCCATATGCCAGACTGCATATGAGGAAACTTCACTGGTACCTAAAAAGCCTTTGGTGTCAACACTCTCAAGACCTGGAAACTCTACCAGTGATACCTTGCCTAAGGACAGATGTTCTTTGGTGGGCAGCAGCATGCTCCCACAACAAGGGGACTACCTTTCTCACCACCCAGATCCTCACCACAGACTCAACAGACTATGCCTGGGGTGCACACCTGGATGGCAGGTGCATACAGGGCCAATGGAGCCAACAGCAAGTACATCTGCACATCAACCAAAAAGAGATGTTAGCTGTCCAGCACACAGAGGCAGCTTTCAGGCCCCTTCTCTCCCCAGGAGCTCTCCTGATCAAAGCAGACAAACACCACTGTGATGTGGTACATCAACAAGCAGGGAGAGCCTTACTCTTAGCTTCTGTGCAGGCTCGCCATGACTCTTTGGCACACAGCCTTAGCCATGCAGCTACATCTTTTAGCACAATTCCTGCCAGCCTCTCTAAACTATCTGGCAGACAACTTGAGCAGAAATCTTCTGGACCCACATGAGTGGCAGCTAGACCAAAGAACCTTCACCCTAATAACTCAGAAATGGGGCACCCTGAAGGTCAACCTCTTTGCTTCCCACTCCAACCATCAGCTCAGCAAGTTCTGCACCAGGGAGCCTCACTGCAGGGCCTGGAATGTGGATGCCCTATCCTTCCCCTGGGTCAACGTCTCGGTCTGTGCATTTCCCCCATTACCAGGGTACTGCTCAAAGTAAGGGAGGAAATACCAAGGGCAGTTCTGATAGCTCCAGACTGACCTTGCCAGCACTGGTACTCACTGCTGCGCAGCCTGTTCCCACTGCACCATGGCATCTCCCTCAGACCCCAACCCTTCTCACCCAGAGGGAAGGGGAATTCATGCATCCCCAATTGCAGACCCTCAATTTGGCAGCCTGGCTTATTCCCTGACCACTGACCAAGCTGACAGTCTCAGTAAAGCAGGTTCTAGATGTTATACGTGAGGCTAGATGCCCTAGCACTAGAAAGACGGTATTCTGACAAATGGAAAAGGTTCTACACCTGGATTCAGGCTAAGGGAGCCGATATGGCACAGCCCTCTCTACCTCACATCCTGGATTACCTAGCTGACCTGCTTCACAGTGGTCTCTCCTTTTCCTCTATTAAAGTTTATGCCTCTGCTATCTCTGCTCATTTCAACACTGAGAACCATCTTTTCTCACACCCTCTCATCAAACAGTTCCTAAGAGGGGCTAGCAACTTGAAGCCACCCAGAAGAGCACCTACCCCAGCTTCGGACCTAAATTTGTGTTGGAAAAGCTCACCCCCCCCCCTTTGAACCGGCATCTTCAGCAGAGTTAGTTTCTCTCCTGGAAGACAGCCTTGCTTCTGGCCTTCACTTCAGTCAAAAGAGTGTCCGAGCTACAAGCACTCATGGCTGTAGAGCCCTTCATCATCTTCCATGCTGACGGGGTGTACCTCAGGACTAACCCATCCTTCACGCCCAAAGTGGTGTCCACTGTGGCTTTCAACCAGTCCATTCATTTGCCCACCTTTTTCCCTAACCCACAAAACAAAGGGGGAAAGGATCCTGCATTATCTAGATGTGCACAGACAGCTCAGATTCTACCTAGACAGGACTAAGTCATTCAGGAAAAACTGATCAACTGCTAATCAGCTTTGCTTCAGAGGCAGAGGGCAAAGCCATATCCAAACAAACCATTTCCAAATGGATTGCACACTGCATCCATTTTTGTTGCAAACAACATGGGAAACCTCCTCATAAGGGGATCAGGACTCACTCTACTGCAACCTCCACATCTGCAACTTTCCTCAGAGGAGTCTCCACATCTGCAATTTTCCTTAGAGGAGTCTCCACCAGGGACATCCTGGTGGCTGCCACATGGACATATATTTACACCTTCACCAAACATTACCACCTGCCTATCTTCCCCAAATCCAGAGCAGGCTTTGCCACTGCTGTCTTGCAGGGCATCCTAGCCAGCCCTAGTCTTCTTAACTGCCTCCACCCTTTTCCTCAGCTTTGAAAATCAACCCAAATGTGATGACTGCAACAGTGAAACACGAAGAACATAGTATAGTTGTGTACACTTAACATAAATGTAGATGTTTGAGTGTATTCACTGTTGTAGTTCTGGTTTCCCTCCCCCAGCCCCCTTTTCTTCTCTGTCTCTCTCTCCCTCCTTACAGGGAACTTTTTTGTATTTACTTTCTACTGGTGTGGTTCTTCTACCATATCCTGGCTCCCACTTGGGGGCTCCTGACAGGGCAAGAAAAACTGATGTAATGGCGTCAGCTGCCTTACTTTATACTACTGACGTCAGTCCTGAAGCGACAGCAACCGATGCAGAAATACTAAGCCTCTGGTATTCGGGCTGGCTGAGGGCTACTCTGGCAGGGATAACGCAAATGTGATGACTGCAACAGTGAGTACACTCTAACATCTACATTTATGTTAAATGTACACAGCTGTACGTTTTGCACACAGGGCATGAACTCCTGGAAACTGGACAGGCAAGCATTACTTTCACCTACAGACCTTCACCATTTTGGCAGCCCACAAGTTTCTGACAGAACAGCTAATCAGATCCTATTTCAGCCAAACAAGTGGTAGTTTGACCAGCAAGTCTTCCACAGCCTGTTTTATGGGAACTGTAGAGATGGATCTTCCCCTATGAATTATCGGCTCAAGAAATCTTGTTCCAGGTACCCATGCAAAGAAGTTTGAATGTGGTGTTCTTAATGTTTCACTGTTGCAGTCATCACATTTGGGTTATCTGCCTGCAGGAAGCCCTCAGCCGGCCTGAATACCAGAGTCTTCGGATTTCTGTATCGGATGCTGTCGCTTCTTACATGACGTCAGGTCGTCATGGGTATGAAACATGCAGCCGACGCCTTTACATCAGTCTTTCTTGCCGTGCGGTTCCTGAAGCAGCAGTAGTTCGCAACTGCCGGTTGGCCGACTCCTGAAATTTTCATTTTCGAGTTTCAGACCTGAAGTCTTCAAAAAGATAAGTACCCCATTGGGGATCCTTTTTTCTTGTTCTAATCGATGTCAGAAAAAATTAACAATTGTCTTGCCTGTGGAAAGCAAATACCTCATAGATATTTTCATTCTTACTGCGTCACCTGTTTAAGCCCAGACCACGACGTCCCTTGCTGTCGGTTTTGTGCCTTGTTCAGTGCCCGTACTATTCATCGTCGGGCTATTTTTGTAGCTAAATACTTTAAATGTTCTTCGTGTTTCACTGTTGCAGTCATTACATTAGGGTAATCTGCTGGCAGGTTGCCCTCAGTCGGCCTGAATAACAAAGTCTTGGATCCTGTGTCGGTTGCCGTCTCCTCTTCCATGACGTCAGGTCATCAGGGGTATAAAACATGCAACCAACGCCATTTTAATCGGTCTTTCTTGCCGCGCGGTGCCCGAAGCAGAAGCAGTTTGCAAGTGCCGGTTGGCCGACTCCTGAAATTTTTGTATTCTAGTTTCAGAACCGAAGTCTTCAAACTAAAGCTAAGTACCCCATTGGGGAAACATTTTCTTGCTCCTTACCGATGTCAGTAAAAGTTAATAATTGCATTACTTGTGGGAAGTAAATACCTCATAAGGATTTTCATTTGTACTGTATTCCTTGCCTAGGCCCTGATCACAACGTGCCTTGCTGTCGGTTTTGTGCTAAATTTTACCAATGCACTATTAAGTGTCTGTATATTTTTGCTTCAAGATTTAACTACCTTGAAATGTTGTCTGTTAGCAATCCGACTACCAGAGTTCATATAAAACGCAAGGAAAAAGAGACAGACTGTCGAGGTCCAAAACCGACGAAGCTTCTCCTAAGCCAGTCACTGGTACTCAGTGAGGTGCTTTCACAGCCCTTGATACCCGCTACATTTGAGTCCCAGGCCTCTACCGAGACCCATTCGGAGACTGGTATGCTGCAAGATTTGCAAAGTATTGAACCCGCAGATGTCTCTCCCTTGGATGGGTCTGGAGCCACTGAGCAGGCACCGACTTCTGAGGGTGGTTTTCAAGCCTCATCATTTTTACATTAAACCGAAGCCAGCAACAAAAACAAGGTCAAAAACAACTTCTGTGTCTAAAAAACTGACGCACGAGTCACATGCTCAGGCCCGTATACCTAAAAAAACAGATGATCAAAATGGTTGACGATTTAATTACCTTGATCAGTGCTTCCCAACTCCCTCCCCCACCCCGCTAAGAGGCTTAGGCAGGGCACTGACTATAAATCTTCATATCAGGTTTCCATTTCTTCTGATTCCTCTTCTGATCAGGAACTTTCTATTCCACCCTACGAGGATTCTGATGCAGAGGAATCCACCCCACCTGCATCTCCTCCTAAGGATTACTCTTTTGGAGAGACTCTGCATACTTTAAGGGAACATTTTCACTGGGAGAGTCAGGACTTCTCTGAATCAAAAAGAGGCTTAGGGATTTCCTTTCTCAGCATAGGCCTTTGGCGATAGCACCTGTATTAGACATTGTTGATGATGTGTTCTCGGAATCAAGCATGGGCCCTGATTCCCTGCCTCCGGCTTCTAGTAAGCTAGACAGATATTACAGAGTTCCTGACTCCCACAAATTTCTTTTCAAAAATCCTGCTGCTGATCCTGAAACTATTTCTCAGGGTCCCAAGGGTGTTGAGGCTTCTACAGCCAAAAATCCTACCCCTTCTGATACAGATTCCAGGGCGCTGGATAGATGGGGTAAGAAGGTTTGTACGTCTGCAACCTAGGCAATCAGGACTTTAAACTGCCAGTTTCTTATCCTTAAATATCAACAGCATGTTATGGGCTTACTGAAACCGAAAATGATGTTGATTTCTGATTGTGTGGAAAATAAAGAATTACAGGATTTATTGCATTCAGCAGAACAGGTTGCAAAGCATGCCTCTTTGCAACATGATACTCTGGTAATAAGGCAGAAGAGATTTTAAAGAAAATGGAAGACAAAGCTAAATCTATGCAAACTGTAAAAGATTTCTTGCAAGTGCAGCCACCCAGGTTCAGTAGACACTGGCCTACTAAAAATTGGTCCTTTCCTGTGTCCAACAGTGCCACTCAAGGTAAACCCAGCCCGGCGCTCAAAAGGCTCCAGATATCAATCACAGGGTTCTTACATGTCAAAGCAGTCTGGTGCCTCCACCTCCAAATCTGGAGGAAATAAAGCACAACCCTACAGTAAGCGGTCTCAATGACTTTCCTCTACCATCTCCAAGCACTTATCTTTTGGCAGCCCCCTGGGGGGAAAACTAGCACTTCAAGCTCAAAATTTGGCAGTTAATTATCCAGGACAAGTGGGTATGAAACATAGTACCCCAGGGATACAGATTTCATTTCCATACTTTGCCAATTCCAAATGGGTGCCTGGATCTGCCTCAAAATCATTGGGCAGAGGCCCAGAAACAAGTCATGTCCCTCATGGATATGGGGGCTATTCAGCCGGTACCAGGAAAGGAAAAAGGATAAGGATTTTATTCAAGACTTTTCCTGGTACCCAGAAAAGACAATTCATGGCGTCCAAAACTAGATTTATCAATTCTAAACGCGTTCCTGGACATTCCAAAATTCAAAATGCTGACTTTACAAACAACTGCTGCCTATGCTAGGCAAGAACTCTAGACTTAAGAGGCATACCTGCATATCCCAATAAGAGAATCATGTAGACGATACCTCCGCTTCAAAGCAGGTTTTTTGCATTACCAATTCTCTGCACTGCCCTTTGGCTTATCTACTGTGCCCATGGTCTTTACAAAGTGCCTGGCACCAGTAATTGCATTCTACAGACAAAGAAACATTCAAATCTATCCTTATCTGGACGATTGTCTCATTCAAGCAGAGGACAAGGACACTCTACTTCAACATCTGGCGTTTGTAAAAAGGCTTCTAGCATGCCTAGGGTACACCATAAATGAAAAGAAATCACAACTGGTACTCTCTCAAATAATTACATCCCAGGGTGCAAGCTTCAATACAACTGCCCAGATGGCTTACCTCACACCAGGCAAACAAAGGTAATTGACAGCATATTTCCAACAAATGGCAACAAGAACCCAGTTATCTGCAAGACAAATTCTGCAGGCTTTGGGGTTCATGGCATCCTGCATTCTACTAATTCCATATGCGAGACTGCATATGAGGAGACTTCAGTGGTACCTAAAAGTTTATGGAGTCAACATTGTCTCACCCTGGAATCAATGATTCCTCTCATTTCCTGCCTACAACAGGAATTTCTTTGTTGGGCAGAGACATGTCACCAAAACAAGGGACTGTCATTCACTCTACCCCCTGCCACTCAAACCCTAACTACAGACTCATCAGACTATGCTTGGGGGGCCCACCTGGCAGGGAGATGCATTCAGGGTAAATGGAGCCCAAACCAACTGCATCTGCATATCAGCCAGAAAGAAATGCTAGCTGTTCAGAATGCTCTGACAGCCTTCAAGGACTTACTTCATCCAGGATAATTACTGATCAAGACGTACAACACCACAGTTATGTGGTACATAAAGAAGCAAGGGGGGGGTACGCATTCCTACCCCCTTTGCAGACTAGCCATGGCCTTGTGGAACACAGCCTTGACTTACCATATACATCTTCAAGCTCCATTCCTGCCAGGAAAGCAAAGTACTCTGGCAGACGACCTAAGCAGAAATCTTATGGACCCGCACAAGTGGAAACTGGATCCACAAATCTTCAGCATGTTAACACAGAGATGGAGGAGCCCAGACGTAGATCTATTTGCCTCTCCCCAAAACTATAAGTTGGACAAATTCTGCACAAGAACTCATCACAAAAAAGCATGGAAAGTGGATGCTCTAACGTTAAGCTGGAAAAACTATCAGTCTATGCCTTTTCCCCTCTGCCTCTACTCTCCAAGGCCTTACTAAAAGTCAAACAGGAAAAACCAAAAGTGATCCTAATTGCTCCGGGCTGGCCTCGCCAGCACTGGTACCCACTTCTAAGGAATATGTCACACCTTCCTCCATGGTACTTGCCTCAAACACCTCATCTACTGTCTCAGCAGAACTTTCAAATTCTGCACACTCTGCTCCAAACTCTGAATCTTGCAGCATGGCTAATCAACTAATTATTCAAACCACATCTCTCAGTAAATCTGTGATGGATGTCATTTTGGAAGCCAGAAGGCCTAGTACTAGAAAATCTTATGCTGATAAATGGAGAGATTCTGTGCTTGGAACCAAGCACAAGGAATAGACAGCAAAGCCCAGTATTCCTCAGATTTTACAATGCTTAACTGAGATGCTTGACAAGGGTCTATCCTTTTCTTCAATAAAAATCCATACCTCTGCCATCTCGTCTTATTACAACACAGAGCCTCCCCTCTTTTCTCATCCACTATTTAAACAGCATCTCAGAGGGGCCAAAAACTTAAGGCCTCCCAGGAGAGCACCATCTCCTGCATGGGACCTCAGTTTTGTGCTGGAAAAACTCACCCTGCCTCCTTTTGAACCAGCAGCTACTGCGGATATAAAATTTCTATCTTGGAAGACAGCTTTTCTTTTGGCAGTCACTTCAGCAAGAAGGGTTTCAGAACTACAGGCTCTCATGCCAGTGGAGCCTTTCATCATATTTTACCCAGACAGGGTGGCCCTCAGGACCAATCCTTCTTTTATGCCTAAGGTGGTATCCAGTGTGGCTCTTAACCAGACCATTCGCCTGACAACTTTTTTCCTAAATCCGCAGAACAAGGGGGAGCGGATTCTACATTGACTGGATGTACGTAGACATCTAAGATTCTACTTAAACAGGACAAAATCGATAAAGTCTGAGCAACTGCTGGTAGCATTTGCTGCAGGATCAGAGGGGAAGGCTATATCAAAGCAAACTATTTCCAAATGGATAAGCCACTGCATTCGTTTCTGCTATTTGCAACATGGTAAACCTGTGCCCAAGGGAATCAAATCCCATTCCACCAGGGCTGCCTCTACTTCAGCAGCTTTTCTCAGAGGGGTCCCAACCAGAGACATTCTAGAAGCTGCTACTTGGAACTCTGTTCATACCTTCCCAAAGCATTATAATTTACCTCTCTTCTCTAAATCCAGGGCAGGCTTTGCCACTGCAGTCCTGCAGGGCCTTATAGCTGCTCCTAATGCTCTTTAGTTCCATCCTCCCATCCATAGCTTTGGGATTCTACCCAAATGTAATGACTGCAGCAGTGAAACACGAAGAACCTAGTACAGTTGTGTACACTTACCATAAATGTAGATGTTCAAGTGTATTCACTGTTGCAGTCCGGGTTACCCACCCGCCATCCCCCATTCTATACCTTTTCTTTCCTTCACTATACTCAAAAGCCTTTGTGGTGTATTTGCTTTTAGTTGAAGGTAAATTTTATGTTTCTAAGGTGCATTTATATATTTACAGTTTATTTATATATATATTTTTGCTCCCCATTTGGGGGGGAGCACCTGACATCTGGGGCAAGAAAAACTGATTAAAATGGCGTTGGCTGCATGTTTTATACCCCTGACGTCATGAAAGAGGAGACGGCAACCAACGCAGGACCCAAGACTTTGTTATTCAGGCCGACTGATGGCAACCTGCCAGCAGATTACCCTAATGTAATGACTGCAACAGTGAATACACTCGAACATCTACATTCATGGTAAGTGTACACAACTGTACTTTCTCAATCTCCGTACTCCGAAATGGCTTTAAGCCATCCGACTACCGATCTTCTGAAAAAATGTAAGGATAAAGACAGAGACAGACCGCATAGGTCCAAAACTGCCGACGATGCTTCTGTTAAGCTAGTTGCCAGTCCACCGGTACTTAGTGAAGCAGTTTCGCAGCCCCTAATACCTGCTACTACAGATTCGCAGGCCTCTACTGAGACCCATTCTGAGTCCGGTATGCCGCAAGATGCTTCAGCTATGGAACCTGCAGATGTCTCTACCTTGAATGGGTCCAGAGCCGCTGTGTAGGCACCGGCTTCTGTAGGGTGTATTCAGGCCTACCGATTTTTATGTTAAACTGACAACTTTGTTTCAAGCTAGGACTACCGAATTCCTCATGCCTAAAGCTCGCACTATGCCTGGAAAACAGATGACCAAACTGCATTCTCAAGCCCATATGCCTCAAAAACAAATTATCAGAATGGCTGAAGACCTTTAGGGGAAGCCAGCCTTCCCTGTCTGAGACCTAGAACTGATTTTCTTTCTGATTTTTCTGACCAGGAATCTAATATCTTTGTTCCTTCTGACTACCAGGCTTTACCCTTTTGTACTTATGAGGATTCCTATGCAGAGGATTCCATTTCCTCTGCTTCCCCTCCAGAAGATTTTTCTTTTGGTGAAACCTTGCATATACCCTTAGGGAGCATTTCCGCTGGAAAAGCCAGGACTACTGAGTCCAAAAAGAAACATAGGGAATTCTTACTCCTGCCTCAACGCAGGCCTGTAGCTATCCCTCCTGTTTTGGAGATTATAGATGATTATTTCTTGGAATCCAGCCTTACCCCTGACACTTTGCCTCCAGTACAGAGTACCTGACTCTCTCAAATTCCTCTTCAAGAATCCTACTGCAGATCCAGAGACCATTTCCAAAGGGCCAAAAGGCAATAAGGCTACTACTGCCAAAAATCCTACCCCTTCCGATAGGGACTCAAGAGCTTTAGACAGATTGGGTAAAAAGGTATACACTTCTGCTACTTTGGCCATTAGGGCTTTAAATTGCCAGTTTCATATGTTAAAGTATCAGCAGCATATTATGGGACTACTTAAACAGAAAATGAAGTTGATTCCTGGCTGTGATGAACACACAGATTTGCAAGAGTTAATGCATTCTGCTGAACAGGTTGATAAACATACTTTGCAATGTGGTTTTGATGCTCTAGAAGCATCTTGTAGGGCTGCTGTCACTGGGTCTGTACTTGGAAGGTATGCTTGGCTTAAGGAACAAAATTTTCCAGATCATGTTAAAGCTAAATTACTGGATGTACCCTTAAACCAAGACTGCCTTTTCGGCAAAAAGCAGAAGTCGTCCTCAAAAGGATGGAGGAAAAAGCTAAATCTATGCAAACTGTTACAGATTTCTTACAAGTACAGCCTCATATATTCAGTAGGCATTGGCCCTCAAAGAACTGGTATTTTCCAGTCCCTTCCAGGCCTTCTCAGTCCAAACCCAGGAACAGTAGGCCAAGACTCAAGTCTCAGGGTATGCACAGATCTTAGCAGTGGGGGGCTCCCACTTCCAAAGGAGGGAGTAGTAAGCCAACCCCTATGGAAAAACGCCACAATGACTTGTCCTTAATTCTGCCAAGCCCTGCTCAACTACTTTCTCCCTTAGGAGGAAAGCTCTCCCTGCATGCAAGAAACTGGGAGCTCATTACCCAGGACAAATGGGTTTTAAACATAGTTTCCCTAGGATACAGATTCCACTTCCACTCACTCCCAACCCCAAGGGGATGGCCAGATCTCCCCCCAAATCAATGGGCAGAGGCCCAACGACAAGTACTCTCTCTCCTCAGTATCAGGACTATTCAACCTGTCCCAGCAGAACATAGGGGACAAGGGTTTTATTCAAGACTGTTCCTGGTTACCAGAAAATAAAACTCCTGGTGTCCTATCCTGTACCTCTCTGATGTTCTTCGTGTTTCACTGTTGCAGTCATCACATTTGGGTTATCTGCTTGCAGTAGCCCTCAGTCGGCGTGATTATCCAAGTCTTATGTCCTGCGTCGGTTACTGTCTCATCTTCCGTGACGTCAGGTAGTCTGGTATAAAGCATGCAGCCGACGCCATTACACCAGTCTTTCTTGCCATGCGGTGCCTGAAGCAGAAGCAGTTCGCAAGTGCCGGTCGGCCAACTCCTGAAATTTTTGTTTTCGAGTTTCAGAACCAAAGTCTTCAACTAAAGCTAAGTACCCCATTGGGGAAACTTTTTCTTGCTCTAAACCAATGTCAGTAAAAGTCAGTAATTGTATTTCTTGTGGATATTAAAAGTCAGTAATTGTATTTCTTGTGGATAGCAAATACCTCATAAAGATTTTCATTCGTACTGTATTCCTTGCCTAGGCCCTGACCACGACGTCCCTCACTGTTGGTTTTGTGCCTTATTTAAACCACTAACTATTCGTCGTTGGTACATTTTTGTTTCTAAATGTTTTGGTACTCTGTTCAATTATCCAGATATCTCTTCGGTAAGCCACCCGACTACTGACATTCCGATAAAACGTAAAGATAGACAGAGACAGGTGGCCTAGGTCCAAAGCCATCGACGCCGCTTCTCCTAAGCTAGTCGCCAGTTCAACGGTACTCAGTGAGGCGCTTTTGCAGCCCTTGATGCCCGCTACTTCAGATACGCAGGCCTCTACTGAGACCCATTTGGAGTCCGGTACGCCATGAGATGCTTCAACTGTGGAACCTGCGGATGTCTCTACCTTGGATGGGTCCGGAGCTGTGCAGGCACCGGCTTCTGAGGGTGTATTCAGGCCCTACTGACTTGCATATTAAACCAACACCATCTTCTTTTTCTAGGCCTAAAACTCGAACCATGCCTAGGAAACCTATGCCCAGACTGCATGGTCAGGCCTCTATGCCTAAAGAACAAATGATAAGAATGGCTGAAGAAATTATTACTTTAATTAGGGGAAGCCAACTTTCCCCCTCTAAGAGACCTAGGACTGAATTTGCTTATGATACTTCTGACCAGGATTCTGAAATTTCTGTCTCCTCTGATGACCAGGATTTACCCTTATCTACCTATGAGGATTCTGAAGCAGAGGACTCTATTCCCTCTGCTTCTCCCCCAGAGGATTTTTCTTTTGGTGAAACCTTGCATACTCTTAGGGAGCATTTTCACTGGGAAAGCCAGGATTACTCTTATTCTAAAAAGAGGCTTAGACATTTCTTACTCCTGCCTCAACACAAGCCTTTAGCTATCCCTCCTGTGCTGGACATTGTTGACGATGCCTTTTCGAAATCTTGCTTGGCCCCTGACTCTACCTCCTCCTCCCAGAAAACCTGATAGATATTACAGGGTTCCTGATTCTCACAAGTTCCTTTTTAAAAATCCTACTAAGGATCCTGAGACAATTTCACAGGGACCCAAGGGCATTAAGGCTACTACTGCCAGAAATCCTGCCCCCTCTGATAGAGATTCCAGGGGTATGAAGGTATACACCTCTGCAACCTTGGCCATTGGGGCCTTAAATTGGCAGTTTCATATGTTAAAGTATCAGCAGCATATTATTGAATTGCTTAAACAGAAAATTATGTTGATTCCCGATTGTGCTGAAAATAAGGATTTACAGGATTTAATGCATTCTTCTGAATAGGTTGGAAAACACTTTGCAATGTGGTTTTGATTCACTAGAGGCATCTTGCAGGGCTGCTGTCACCGGGTCTGTACTTAGAAGGCATGCTGGGCTTAAGGAACAATCTTTGCCAGATCATGTTAAAACTAAATTGCTGGATTCTCCCTTGAATCAGGGCCACCTGTTTGGTGACAAAGCAGAAGTTCTTAAAAAGATGGAGGAAGAAGCTAAATCTGTGCAAACTGTTAAAGATTTCTTACAAGTACAACCTCCTAGATTTAGTAGGAATTGGCCCTCAAAAAAGTGGTCCTTTCCTGCCTCTTTCAGGCCTTCTCAGTTAAAACTCAGAACCAGCAGAACACCTAGGCTTCAGTCCCAGGGTACGCACAGGACTAAGCAGTGGGGGCTCCCACTTCCAAATCAGGGAGTAGTAAGACTCCCCCCATGGTAAGCTGTCTCAATGACTTAATTTTAAAACTTCCAAGCAGTTCTCAACTGACTGCTCCATTCAGGGGGAAAGATTGCTCTGCAAGCAAAAATCTGGGAACTCATTACCCAGGACAAATGGGTTTTAAATGTAGTTTCCCAAGGATACAGATTTCACTTCCACACATTACCAACCCCAAATGGTTGGCCAGATCTACCTCCAAATCAGTGGGCAGAGGCTCAAAAGAAAGTACTCTCTCTTAAGATTAAAGGCTATTCAGACTGTACTGGAAGAGGAAAAGGGACAAGGTTTCTACTCAAGACTTTTCCTGGTACCCAGAAAAGACAACTCATGGTGTCCTATCCTGGACCTGTCTATCCTAAACACCTTTTTGGTGATTCCAAAATTCATGATGCTAACTCTTCACCAGTTGCTTCCCATGATAGGCAAAGATGCCTGGTTGGCAACACTGGATTTAAAGGAAGCCTACCTGCACATCCCAATCAGGGAATCTTGCAGAAAATACCTACGCTTCAAAGTAGGCTGCATACACTATCAGTTTTCTCCACTGCCCTTTGGCTTATCTACTGCACCCAGGGTATTCACAAAGTGCCTAGCTCCAGTCATTGCATTTTGCAGGCAAAGAAATATTGAAATATACCCATACCTAGATGATTGTCTAATTCAGGCAGAAAGCCAGGACATACTTCTGAATCATCTGGCATTTGTACAAAAGGTATTAACTTGTCTGGGTACATCGTAAAAGAAAAGAAATCACATCTGGTACCCTGTCAATAAATTATATTCCTTGGAGCAAGCTTGAACACAACTTCCCAGATGGCTTTCCTCATGCCAGAGAAACAAATTCATTTGACAACTTACTTCAAGCTAGTAGCCACAAAAACCTCTGCAAGGCAAACACTACAAGCCCTGGGGTTCATGGCCTCATGCATTCTACTAATTCTGTATGCAAGACTGCGTATGAGGAAACTACAATGGTATCTAAAAAGCCTGTGGTGTCAACATTCTCAGGATCTAGAAGCAATGATTCCTATCATACCTTGCCTACGGTTAGAATTCCTTTGTTGGGCAGAGGCCTGCCACCAAAACAAGGGACTAACATTCACTCTACCCCCTACCACCCAAACCCTAACAGACGCATCAGACTATGCGTGGGGGGCTCACCTGGCAGGGAAGTGCATTCAGGGAAAATGAAACCCAAGTCAAATGCACCTGCATATCAATCAAAAAGAAATTTTACCTGTACAGAATGCTCTGACAGCCTTCAAGGACCACATTCTTCCAGGACAATTAATGGTAAAGACGGACAACAAAACTGTTATGTGGTACCTAAACAAGCAGGGGGGGTACCCATTCTTACCCCCTCTGCAGATTAACCATGGCTCTCTGGAATACAGCCTTCAGCTACCAAGTTCATTTACAGGCTCAATTTCTGCCAGGAAAACTAAGTACATTGGCAGATAAACTAAGCAGAAATCTCATGGATCCACACAAGTGGAAACTGGAGCCAAAAGATTTTCAACGTGTTGATCAACAAATGGGGGATCCCAGATACAGACCTGTTTGCCTCCCCCCAGAACTACCAATTGGACAAATTCTGCACAAGGACTCCCCACAAATAAGCTTGGAAAGTGGATACTGTGTCCTTCAGCTGGAAAAATCTATCAGTTTATGCCTTTCCTCCTCTGCCTCTCCTCTCCAAAGTACTGCTAAAAATCAAACAGGACAAACCAATGATGATACTGATTGCACCAGACTGGCCATGCCAACACTGGTATCCCCTCTTGCGCAGTGCGTCACAGCTGGCCCCATGGCACCTACCTCAGACCCCTACCCTGCTGTCTCAGCAGGAGAGCCAGATTCTGCACCCCAAGCTTCAAACCCTGAACCTGCAGCCTGGCAGATTACCTAATCTCTCTCCATTACCATCCCTCAGTAAACAAGTGTTGGATGTCATTTTGGAAGCAAGGAGGCCTAGTACTAGAAAAGCTTATGCTGAAAAATGAAAAGATTCTGTGTCTGGAACCAAACTTAACGGATGGCCACAGCAGCACCCAATTTACCTCAGATTCTTCAATACTTAACTGAGATGCTTCACAAGGGCCTTTCCTTTTCTTCCATCAAAATTCACGCCTCAGCCATTTCAGCTCATTACAACACAGGACCACCCCTCTTTTCTCACCCACTGATCAAGCAGATGTTTTTCATGTTTCACTGTTGCAGTCATCACATTTGGGTTATCTGCTTGCAGTAGCCCTCAGTCGGCTTGATTAACAAAGTCTTGGGTCCTGCGTCGGTTGCTGTCCCTTCTTCCATGACGTCAGGTCGTCAGGGGTAGAAAACATGCAGCCGATGCCATTACATCAGACTTTCTTGCCGTGTGGTGCCCGACGCAGAAGCAGTTCGCAAGTGCCACTCGGCTGACTCCTGAAATTTTTGTTTTCGAATTTCAGAACCAAAGTCTTCAACTAAAAGTGAAATACCCCATTGGGGAAACTTTTTCTTGCTCCAAACTGATGTCAAAGTAAATAATTGCATTACTTGTTGAAAGCAAATACCGCAAAGATTTTCATTCATACTGTATTCCTTGCCTAGGCCCTGACTACGACGTAACTCAATGTCTGTTTTGTGCCTTATTTAAACCATGAACTATTCATCGTCTGTATATTTTCACTTCTAAATATCTTGGTGCTCGGTTCAGTTATGCTGATATGTCTTCGGTAAGCCATCCGACTACCGACATTCCAAAAAAATTCAAAGATAAAGACGACAGGCCGCCTAGGTCCAAAGCTGCTGACGCTTCTCCTAAGCCAGTCGCCAGTTCGCCGGTACTCAGTGAGGCACTTTCGCAGCCCCTGATAGCCGCTACTTCAGATTCGCAGACCTCTACTGAGACCCATTCTCCAACTGTGTAACCTGCGGATGTCTCTACCTTGAATGGGTCCAGAGCCGCTGTGCAGGCACCGGCTTCTGAGGGTGTATTCAGGCCTACTGACTTGCATATTAAACCGACGCCATCTTCTTCTTCAAGGCCTAAAACTCGAACCATGCCTAGAAAACTGTCGCCCAGACCGCTTGGTCAGGCCTCTATGCCTAAAAAAAATAATGGTAAGAATTGCTGAAGACCTTATTACCTTATCAGCGGAAGACAGCCTTCCCCCTCTAAGAGACCTAGGACTGATTTTGCTTATGATACTTCTGACCAAGATTCTGAATTTTCTGTTTCCTCTGATGACCAGGATTTACCCTTATCTACATATGAAGATTCTGATGCTGAGGACTCTATTCCCTCTGCTTCCCCCCCAGAGGATTTCTCTTTTGGTGAAACCTTGCATACTCTCAGTGAGCATTTTCGTTGGGAAAGTCAGTATTTCTCTCATTCTAAAAAGAGGCTTAGGGATTTCTTACTCCTGCCCCAGCACAGGCCTTTTGCCATACCCTCCTTTACTAGACATTGTTGATGATGCCTTTTTGGAATCTAGCTTGGCCCCTGACTCTCTACCTCCTGCTCCCAGAAAACCAGATAGATATTACAGGGTCCCTAACTCTCACAAGTTTCTTTTTAAAAATCCTACTGCAGATCCTGAGACCATTTCACAGGGACCCAAGGGCATTAAAGCTACTACTGCCAAAAATCATACCCCTTCTGATAGAGACTCCAGGGCGCTGGATAGATGGGGTAAGAAAAGGTATACACTTCTGCAACTTTGGCCATTAGCACCTTAAACTGCCAGTTTCTTATGTTAAAGTATCAGCAGCATATTATTGGATTGCTTAAACAGAAAATGATGTTGATTCCTGATTGTGCTGAAAATAAGGATTTACAGGATTTACTGCATTCAGCTGATCAAGTTGGAAAACATACTTTGCAATGTGGTTTTGATTCACTAGAGGCATCTTGCAAGGCTGCTTGTAACTGGGTCGGTACTTCGAAGGCATGCTTGGCTTAACGAGCAATCCTTGCCAGATCATGTTAAAGCGAAATTACTGGATGCTCCCTTAAACCAGGACCACCTGTTTGGCAGCAAAGCAGAAGTTCTTAAAAAGTTGGAGGAAAAAGCTAAATCTATGCAAACTGTTGAAGATTTTTTACAAGTACCACCTCCAAGGTTTAGTAGGCATTGACCTTCCAAGAATTGGTCCTTTCCTGCCTCTTCCAGACCTTCTCAGTCCAAACCCAGATCCAGCAGAGCTCCCAGGTTTCAGTCCCAGGGTATGCACAGGACTAAGCAGCATGCGGGGCCTCCACTTCCAAATCTGGGAATAATAAAACTCCCCCCTGTGGTAAGCTGTCTCAATGACTTCTTTTTAAAACTGCCAAGCACTTCTCAACCAACTGCCCCTTTGGGGGGAAAGATTGCTCTTCATGCAAAGAACTGGGAACTCATTAACCAGGACAACTGGGTTTTAAATAGTGTCCCAAGGATACAGATTTCACTTCCAAATGTTACCAACACCAAGCGGGTGGCCTGATCTACACCCAAATCAGTGGGCAGAGGCCCAAAAGCAAGTACTTTCTCTCTTAAAGCATGAGGGCTATTCATTTGGTACCAGAAGAGGAAAAGGGACAAGGTTTCTACTCGAGACTTTTCCTGGTACCCAGAAAAGACAATTCATGGCGTCCTATCCTGGACCTGACTACTCTAAGCACCTTTTTGGTGATTCCAAAATTCCAGATGCTGACTTCAGTTGCTCCCTATGCTAGGCAAAGATGCCTGGTTGTCAACACTAGATTTAAAGGAAGCATACCTGCACATCCCAATCAGGGAATCTTGCAGAAGATTACCTACGCTTCAAAGCAGGCTACACGCACTGTCAGTTCTCTGCACTGCCTTTTGGCTTATCTACTGCATCCAGGGTATTCACAAAGTGACTAGCTCCATTCATTACTTTCTGCAGGCAGTGAAATATTCAAATATACCCATACCTGGTTGTTTGTCTAATTCAGGCAGAAAGCCAGGACATACTTTTGAATAGTCTGGCCTTTGTACAAAGGGTGCTGACTTGTTTGGGGTACACCATAAACGAAAAGAAATCACACCTGGTACCCTGGGAACAAGTTACATTCCTGGGAGCAAGCTTGAACACAGCTTCCCAGATGGCTTTCCTCACACCAGAGAAACAAATTCATTTGACAACCTACTTCAAACAAGTCACCAGAAAAACCCTGCTATCTGCAAGGCAAATACTACAAACCTTGGGTTTCATGGCCTCCTGCAGTCTTCTAATTCCATATGCAAGACTGCATATGAGGAAACTAGAATGGTATCTAAAAAGCCTATGGTGTCAACATTCTCAGGATCTAGAAGAATGATTCCTGTCATACCTTGCCTATGCCTAGAGTTCCTTTGGTGGGCAGAGGCCTGCCACCTAAACAAGGGACTACCATTTACACTAACCCTAACAGACTCATCAGACTATGCATGGAGGGCACGCCTGGCAGGAAAGTGCATTCAGGGCAAATGGAACCAAAGTTAAATGCACCTGCATATCAATCAAAAAGAAATGTTAGCTGTACAGAATGCTCTGACAGCATTCAAGGACCATATTCGTCCAGGACAATTAATTGTCAAGATGGACAACACCACTGTTAATTGGTACATAAACAAGCAGGGGGGGGGGGTACACATTCTTACCCCCTCTACAGACTAGCCATGGCGTTGTGGAACACAGCCCTGAGCTACCAAGTGCATCTATAAGCTCAATTCCTGCCAGGAAAACTAAATACATTGGCAGACGAACTAAGCAGAAACCTAATGGACCCACACGAGTAGAAAAGTACAGTTTTGTACCTACCATAAATGTAGATGTCCGATATGTATGCATCTGCATTCATAACATATGGGTTGTCCTGCCTCAGGCAGACCTTCGGTCGGCCGGATTCCAAAGTCTGGGTCTGGCTTCGGCTGATGTCGCACCTTCCCCGACGTCAGAGCGTCTGGGGTATAAAAGCATCAGCCGACACCATTTTCCTCAGTTTTTCTTGCCCCAGATGCCAGGTGCCCTCTAGGAAGGCTAAATTTGGAGAAATGCAATAGAATTCCAAACATTTGCAAAATTATATATATATATATATATACATGTATATACAAACAAATACACCATAATAGATTCCCCCAGCTAGCTAAAAGAGGAGTAAACACCCTAGGAATACCACAGAGGGGTAGGAGGGAGGGTAAACCTGACTGCAGATGCATACCTATCGGACATCTACATTTATGGTAGGTACAAAACTGTACTATGTCCTTCAAGGATGCATCTGCAGTCATAACATATGGGTAGAATACCATAGCTAATCTGGGGGAGGAGGCACTAAGAAAAGGATGGTGTAGTTAAGATCCCCTGCAGGACTGCAGTAGCAAAGCCTGCTCTGGATCTGGAGTATAAAGGTAGATTGTAATGTTTGGTAAATGTATGCACGGAGCTCCAAGTAGCAGCTTCTAAAATGTCCTTGGTAGCCACCCCTCGTAGGAAGGCTGTAGTGGTGGCCGTGGCCCTTGTGGAATGAGGCCTGATGTTTTCAGGGACTGACTTTCCATGAAAGGAGTAACAAAATCGAATGCAATTTCCTATCCATTTTGAAATTGTCTGTTTGGAAATTGCTTTTCCTTGCACCCCAGCAGCATATGCTACCAATAAGTTGGTCAGTTTTTCTGCTACTTTTAGTTCTGTCCAAGTAGTAGAGTAGTTGTCTGTGTATATCCAGGGTGTGCAGAAGTTTTTCCCCTCTATTCTGTGGATTTGGGAAGAACATAGGCAAGTGAATAGCTTGGTTCAAGGATAACCTAGAATACCACCTTTGGCATAAAACTAGGATTAGTTCTTAGTGTAACTCTGTCCTGATGGAAGATAAGAAATGGCTGTACTGCCATTAATGCTTGTAACTCAGATACTCTTCTTGCTGAAGTTATTGCAGAAGGAATGCAGTTTTCCAAGACAGAAACTGGAGATCCGCTGATGCTGCTGGTTCAAAGGGAGGAAGTGTTAGTTTCTCCAAGACAAAGTTGAGATCCCAAGCAGGTAAAAGGGGGTTTTCTTGGAGGTTTGATATTTTTGATCCCTCTCAGAAATTGCTTGAGAAGAGGGTGTGAGAAGATAGGTGGATCCACATTGTATTCTGCTGAAATTGCTGAGGCATGAATCTTAATGGAAGGATAGGAAAGGCCATTGTGGAACAGTTCTGCTAAGTATTCCAGAATATGTGTCATGCTTGCCACTGTCACATCTAAGCCTTTTGATGTGTTCCAGATGAAAAATCTTTTCCATTTAACTGAGTATGTCTTCCTTGTGGAAGGCCGGCGAGCTTCCATGATAATGTCCTTTACTGTCTGTGATAAAACATTTTGTTTTGGATTTAAGGGATTTTCCAGGCAGTTAGCTGCAATGTTTTTAAGTTGGGATGCATGATCTTGAAATTGTTCTGCGTCAGAAGAAGAGGCCATAGGGGGAGTGGCCATGGTTTTGCCTGTGACATGCTCCTCAATAGTGGATACCAGTGTTGCCTTGTCCAGTCTTGAGCTATCAGAATCACTCTTGGCTGTTCCTCCCTGATCTTCAGTAGAACCTTGTACATTAAAGGGAGAGGTGGGAAGGCATATACTTTTAGAGCTTTCCAGCTGAAAGAGAGAGAGTCCACCCTCCATGCTTGTGGGTGGTATGTCCTTGAGCAGCATGCCTTCAGTTGATGGTTGAGGGGGGAGGCGAACAGATCTATCTCCGGCGTTCCCCATGCCTTTGTTATGAGTTGGAAGATGTCTGGGTGCAGCATCCATTCGTGTGCATCCATGGTAGTTCTGCTTAAGCTGTCCGTCAGTGTATTTTCCTTTCCTGGCACGAACTGGGACTGCAGTTGGATATTGAGTTTCAGGCATAGCTCCCATAGATTCATAGCCAGCCGGCATAGAGCGTAGGAGTGTGTGCCTCCCTGCTTGTTTATGTACCACATGACCGTGGTGTTGTCTGTCCTTATTAACAGGTGGCCTTGATGGAGGAAGGGTTTGAAAGCCTCGATTGCATGCATCACTGCCAGCATTTCCTTTTGGTTTATGTGCATGTGTAGCTGTCTTTGAGACCATAGGCCTTGGATACATTTGCCCTCCATGTGTGCTCCCCATCCTCTGTCTGAAGCGTCCGTGGTGATGGTTTGTTTTGTTTTTGGTTTGTTGAAAGGCAAACCTCTGTTGGACTGGCAGGCCTGAGCCCACCACAGGAATTCCTTTTGAAGGCAAGGAATGATTGGTATCAAAGTTTCCAAACTGTGACTGTGTTGAGACCATACACTCCTTAGATACCATTGTAATTTTCTCATATGCAGCCTGGCCTGTGGTATCAGAATTATGCAGGATGCCATGTAACCCAGGGCCTGCAGGATTTACCTTGCAGTAAGCTGAGCTTGACTTGTCAGATTCATGAAGTAATCTGGAAGTTGTTTTTGTTTTTCTTCTGTGAGAAAGGCCATTTGGGTGGTTGTGTCTAGATCCGCACCCAGAAAGGTTATCCTTTGGGATGGAACCAGTCTTGATTTTTGGATGTTGACTGTGTATCCCAATGCCTGTAGTAGGCGGATGGCATAGGCCAAGTCTTTTATCAAATTTACCTTGTTGTCCGCTTGTATAAGGCAGTCGTACAGATAAGGGTAGATTTGAATCCCTGAAGTCTGCAGTGTGCAATTACTGATGCCAGGCATTTCGTGAATACTCTGGGCACAGTAGATAAGCCAAAGGGCAATGCTGAGAATTGATAATGCTCTGATCCTGCAAGAAATCTGAGGTGTCTTCTGCAGTTTGGTCGAATAGGGACGTGCAGGTATGCCTCCTTGAGATCTAGAGTCACCAGCCAAGACTCCTTGCCCAACATGGGAAGAAGTTGCTGTAGGGTCAGCATCTTGAATTTTGGCACAATGAAGAAAGTATTCAGTGCGGACAGGTCGAGAATAGGCCTCCATTGATTTTCTTTTCTTGGTACAAGGAATAGTCTGGAGTAAAATCCTTGGCCTTGTTTTGAAAGTGGTACTTTTTCTATAGCTTTCATTTGAAGCAAGTTGTTCTGCTTTAAAGCCTCTGCCCTCTGATTTGGTGGTAGGTTTGGCATTCCGTTTCTTTTTGGCAAAGTGTGGAAGTGGAACCTGTATCCTTTGTCTATTATTTGCAGTGTCCATGTGTCCCTTGTAATATAATGCCAATTTTTTGAGAGTAAAGCAAGCTTTCCGCCCAAGGGTGCTTCCAGTTGAGCCCTGGTGGGGCGGAATCAGAGTAAAGTCATTGAGCCTGTCCTGGTGTAGTAGTTGTTGTTGCTGCTGTTGCACTACCTCTCTGGTTGGCAGGTTGCCATTGACGGCCTCTGTAAGAGCCCCTAGATTGGCCTCTGCCTCTGGGGCGTCTGTTCCTGCCTCTCTGGGCTCTGTCCGAGTCTGGAAAGGACCAATTCTTAGTAGGCCAGTTTCTGCTGAATCTCTGTGGTTGTACTTGTAGGAAATCCTTAACTGTTTGCACAGATTTTGCCTTTTCTTCATACTTTTTTAAGACCTCCTGAGCAGAGGAGCCAAATAAATGTTGTTTCTCCATTGGAGCATCCAGGAGTTTAGCTTTAACATGGTCTGGCAAAGATTGTTCCTTCAGCCAGGCATGCCTACGAATAACTGCACCAGTCATAGCTGACCTAAATGAAGCCTCCAATGCATCATAACCACACTTTAAGAAATGATTACTAACCTGCTGTGAGTTGTGTACCAAATCCTGAAGGGATTTACGGTCAAGGGGCTCAGGAGAAGAAAGTTTCTTGTTCAGTTCATCTAACAAATACTCTTGGTACTGTATCATATGAAATTGACAATTTAGTGCCCTGACGGAAAGAGTTGCAGAAGTATATACCTTCTTTCCCCATCTCTCTAAAGTTCTAGACTCTCTTTCAGAAGGTAGAGGATTTTTGGCAGTGGCAGCCGCAACCCCTTTAGGGCCCAGAGTAATAGTTTCTGGGTCTGCAGAATGGGCTTTATACAGATGGAAATGAGAATCCGGGACCCTGTAGTATCTATCAGGTTTGGCAGGGGCCGGGGGGAGAGTATCGGGGGCTGTACTGACATCATTGTACAATCATCAATTACATTCAAAACAGGAGGTATAGCTAAGGGCCTATGCTGAGGCAAATGTAAAAAGGTCCTTAATCTTTTTCTAGAATCAGAGAATTCCTGACCTTGCCATTGAAAATGCTCTCTCATGGAGTGTAGAGTCTCACCAAAGGAAAACTCTTCAGGAGGGGAGGCCGAAGGGATAGATTCTTCAGCATCAGAATCCTCATAGGGCGAATAAGCCTCCTCCTGGTGGTCTGACAACTCAGAATCATCCGTGGACTCATCTGAAGAGTGTGGGTCAGAAGGCTCAGTCCTGGGCCTTTTGTCTGGTGGAGGATGAGAGGCCCTGTCCGGGTGAGGTTGTGAACCTCTAATTAAAGAAATAAGATCCTCTGCAAGGCTGAGGATCTGAGTACTAGAGGAAGGCCTCTGGGAGGTAGTCTTGGGAGGCAAAGCTTTAGAAAGTTTAGCAGCTTTAGCCCTGGAGAAAGCCTTAATGGACATGGAAGCAGGGGGCCTAGCTGCCCCACGTGCAGTAGATGATATGTCCAAAGGAATGGTGTTGGACAAATCCTGGACACTGGTTTCGGTAGGTAGCTCAGTAGCCGACTCAGCCGGGGCCTCCCGGGCCGCGGTGGTCGGTTGAGTGGATTCGGATGAAGGAATCTCCGAGGACTCTGTTTCGGCCGAAACCGAGACACTCGCGGTAGGCTTTACCGTGGTTTCAGCCGAAACCACGGGCCGCGAGTGTCGGCCCTTATCCTTCCGTTTTTTCACCAAATGTGATGGAGTCTCTGACGGCATTTTATATGCAAAACTAGCCCCAAAAAATTCCTCTGCAAACTCCAACCAACGTCTAAGAGTTCGTCGGTTGAAGGAAGCACAGGCTGAACAGGACGATACGTCGTGGTCTGGGCCTAAGCAAGGAAGGCAGTAGGAATGGAAATCCTTATGAGGTATTTGTTTCCCACAAGTTAAACAATTATTTACTTTATCTGACATCGGCTGAGGCAAGAAAGAGTCCCCAACGGGGTTCTTAGCTTTTTCGAAGTCTTCGGTAGCTGAAATCACTGGATCTGACCGACCGGCACTTGTGAACAGCTTCTGCTTCGGGCACCGCGCGGCAAGAAAGACTGAGGAAAATGACGTCGGCTGATGCTTTTATACCCCAGACACTCTGACGTCGGGGAAGGTGCGACATCAGCCGAGGCCAGACCCAGACTTTGGAATCCGGCCGACCGAAGGGCTGCCTGAGGCAGGACAACCCATATGTTATGACTGCAGATGCATCCTTGAAGGACATCTGTAACCAATGATTTTCAACAAGTTGACAAGCAAATGGGGGAGCCCAGATAAAGGACCTGTTTTCCTCCCCCCAGAACTATCAATTGGACAAATTTTGCACAAGGACTTCCCACAAACAAGCTTGGAAAGTGGATGCTCTGTCCTTCAGCTGGAAAAACCTATCAGTTTATGCCTTTCCTCCTCTGCCTCTGCTCTCCAAAGTACTACCAAAGATCAAACAAGAGAAACCAAGGACGATTTTGATTGCACCAGACTGGCCACTCCAACACTGGTATCCCCTCTTGCGCAGTTTGTCACTGTTGGCCCCATGCACCTGCCTCAGACTCCTACCCTATTGTCTCAACAGGAGAACCAGATTCTGCACCCTCAGCTTCAAACACTTAACCTAGCAGCCTGGCTAATTACCTAATCTCTCCTTTACCATCTCTCTGTAAACCGGTGATGGATATCCTTTGAGGTAAGGAGGCCTAGTACTAGAAAATCATGCTGAAAAATGAAAAAGATTCTGTGCCTGGAACCAATGTCAAGGGATGAGCACAGCAGTGCCCAGTTTACCCCAGATTTTACAATACTTAACTGAGATGCTTCACAAGGGCTTGTCTTTCTCCTCCATCAAAATTCACGCCTCAGCCATTTTAGCTCATTATAACACGGACCTCCCCTCTTCTCTCATCCACTGCTCAAGCAGTTCCTCAGAGGGGACAAAAATTTACGACCACCCAGGAGAGCTCCAACTCCAGCCTGGGACCTTAACTTTGTGTTGGAGAAACTCACTCTTCCCCCTTTCGAGCCAGCTGCTACTGCAGACTTCATTCCTTTCTTGGAAAACAGCTTTTCTTTTATCAGTCACTTATGCAAGAAGGGTATATAAATTACAGGCCCTTATGGCAGTGGAGCCTTTCATCATCTTTCATGAGGACAGGGTGTCCCTCAGGACCAATCCCTCCTTCATGCCCAAGGTGGTATCCAGTGTGACCCTTAATCAGTCCATTCATTTGCCAACCTTCTTTCCTAATCCACAGAATAAAGGGGAACGGATATTGCACTCATTAGATGTGCACAGACAACTTAGATTCTACTTGGACAGGACTAAACCTCAAAGTAAATCTGAGCAACTGCTGGTGGCATTTGCTGCAGGGACAGAGGGGAAGGCTATTTCAAAGCAAACCATTTCCAAATGGATAGGCCATTGCATTCACTTCTGCTACAGGCACTATGGAAAACCTATCCCACAGTGGATCAGACCCCACTCAGCAAGGGCTGCATCTACCTCTACAGCCTTTCTCAGAGGTGTCCCTACCAGGGACATCCTAGAAGCTGCTACCTGGAGTTCTGTAGATACTTTCTCCAAGCATTACCATCTGCCAATTTTCTCTAAATCCAGAACTGGCTTTGCCACTGCAGTCTTGCAGGGCCTTATAGCTGGTCCTAATGCTATCTAAATTCCTCCTCCTATCCTTAGCTTTGGGAATCTACCCAAATGTGATGACTGTAACAGTGAAACATGAACATAGTACAGTTGTGTACACTTACCCTAAATGTAGATGTTGGAGTGTATTCACTGTTGTAGCCCTGGTTACCCTTCCTCCAGCCCCCTTACTTCTTTTGGCTACACCTCTACTCTCCTTTACTATGCCCAAAAGCTTTTTGGCGTATTTGCTTTTCTGTTGAAGGTCTAACCTTGTGTGTGTGTGTGTGTGTGTGTGTGTGTGTGTGTGTGTGTGTGTGTATGTATGTGTGTGTGTGTATATATATATATATATATATATATGTATGTGTGTATGTATATATATATATATATATATATATGTGTGTATATATATATATATATATATATATATATATATATATATATATATATATATATATATATATATATATACTTAATTGCTTCCCATTAAGGGGGACATCTGGGGCAAGAAAAACTGATGTAATGGTGTCTGGTGTATGCTTTATACCCCTGACTACCTGACGTCATGGAAGATGAGACAGCAACAGACACAGGACCCAAGACTTTGATAATCAGGTCAACTGATGGCTACTGCAAGCAGATAAACCCACATGTGATGACTGCAACAGTGAATACACTCGAACATCTACATTCATGGTAAGTGTACACAACTGTACTTTCTCAACACCTTTCTGGTGGTTCCAAAATTCAAAATGCTAACTCTTCAACAGCTTCTTATGTTAGCCAAGGATGCCTGGCTGGCTGGCAACCCTAGACTTAAAAGAAGCTTACCTGCACATCCCAATAAGTAAATCCGGCAGACAATACCTACGTTTCAGGGTGGGCTCCATGCATTATCAGTTCTCTGCACTTCCCTTTGGCTTATCTACAGCGCCCAGGGTATTCACAAAGTGCCTAGCTCCAGCCATTACATTTTGCAGGCAGAGAAATATTCAGATTACGCATACTTGGGCAATTGCCTGCTTCAGGCAGAAAGTCAGGACTTGCTATTGCAACACCTGGCATTTGTAGAGAGATGACTAACCTCACTGGGGTACACCATCAACGAGAAGAAATCACATCTAGTACCCTGCCAACAGATAGTATTCCTGGGAGCAAGCTGGAACACATCTTCCCAGATTGCATTCCTCACTCGGGAGAAACAAGTTTATTTGATAACCTACTTCAACCTTCTGGCCACAAAAACCCAGCTATCTGCAGGGAACATCCTGCAAGCCCTGGGGTTCATGGTCTCTTGAATTCTGTTAATTCCATATGCAAGACTGCATTTGAGGAAATTTCAATGGTATCTAAAAAGTCTATGATGTCAGCATTCTCGGGACCTGGAAACAATGAATCTGAAGTAGGCAGACTTCATTCGTCTGCAACCTGTGGGTATCGGATCCAATCTCGGATCCGAGCCGGCAATTCAAAAGCTTAGGCTCCGATCTCCTAGCTCCTCCCTCTTACCCATAACCCCTTGCCAAGCCCTGACTGACCTCAGATTTCGTTTGCCGCTTTTCAAGAAGCAACGGAATTCTAGAGCTCCTGGCGTGGTTTGAGATAAGTGTAGTTTTTCTGACAGGAAAATTTTTGAAATTCTCTATTTTTGTTATTAATATAGTGAGAGTTGTGTGTGGTTAAGGCTTTCCTCCCTCTTTAGTTAATTTTTCTCGGGTTTTCGTAGTTTGTTTGTGTGTGTGTCTGTTTAGGCCTTAGGTGTAATGTCTGAAGCCCCTAAGGCTGTTTTTGAAATGTGAGTGTGGCCATAAGCTGTCCCCAGCAGATGGCCACACTCGATCGTTCATCTTGGGGTTGAACACCTGTCTTCTGGTTGTACCATTTGTGCAGGGTTCAACCCCGGCTTTAAGGACGGAGGTCGAAGTTGGTGCTGGCGGGTCTTTTACCCCCAGATACTGCTTCGCCTCTGCCTGAGTCAGCAACCTGTTGCTGTGAGTTCTCCCTCCAGCTGGGACTCGACCTCCCTTAAAGTTGCCGGAGGAAGGATTCTTCTAGGGAGAGACAGAAGGAGAGGCACAGGGAGAAGCACCACAGAGGAGGCGAAGCTTCCAGTTCGGCTCCTCCGTCTAAGTGGGCTTCCCTGTGCCTTCTAGCTTTCCTCCTCCTCGGCTCCACTCCCTCGGTTCTCTCCTGGACCCGAGGAGGAGGAGGCTAGCCCTTCCAGGAGGTCACCGAGGCGGCTCTCTAGGTCCGCTTGGTGGCCTCCTCTAGATCGACCTTTCTATGAGCGAAGCTGATATGGACGGATGATGAGGAAATTCATCCAGGCCCAAATGCAAATGGGAGTGCTCCTAGTTCCCCCAACCGGGAGGCTTGACCTTTTTCGCCCCTTAGCTCCTTCTCCGACCCATACCACGGGTTCGGAGCTATCGGTGCCGTGCAGATTTGGATCCGGGGTGGGTCGGATCCGATGGTCGGCGCACCTCGGATCCGTCCCATCCCTTGAGTGCTTGGTGCCGGACCCGACCTCGGAGCCGAGGCGAGCCTCGGATCGAGGGAGCTGGTGTCTTCGGCTCCGTCCAGGTCGGAGCACACTGGTCTCGGATCCGGCGGTTTCGGCTCCGACTCCGATCCGTACGTCGGATCCGAGTGGGGGTCGGCTCTCGGGGCTTAGAGAAGCTGGTTCCCCCTCGGCTTTCAATGTTATGGAAAGGGCACTGTCGAGGACATCCGGACCCCCGGTCCTTGCCACGGCTCCATCCCGCACTCCATTGCAGTTGGGCCAGGCCCCCACCAGCCGGTCCCAGGGACAGCCCGCCTCGATGTCCCAAGTGGTTCCCTTGGAACATCCATCTGCTGAAGAGTACTCCTCGGACAGCCCCCCCGATGAAGTACCTCGGAAGCGCAAGTGCAAGAGGAGGCACATGGACTCCCCTAAGTCCGTCACTGAAGACACGGACTTGGATGAAGGGGAAGGCTTCCCTAGGTCACCCCCTGAGGACGTCTCATTTGGAGACATCATGGAGATGTTAAGGATCGGGGGGGGTGGTCTGCCCCCAAGGCTTCTTCGGACGAGTCTGTGTTCTTGGAGGCATTCGAGGCGGGCCCTTCTACCTCTTGGGTGTCCCCTCCTGCTGACCCCCTGATAGATCTTATATTTATCAGGGCGTGGAAGGATCCGGACACCATTGAGCCTATCCCTAAGCGCCCGGACCGCATTCTTTTCCTCCATCAGACCGCACCCACTGGAGTAAGGGTCCCCCAGTAGATGCCATGATGATGGCTGCAGCCACGAAGAGGGAATTGGCCCAGGAGAGTCCCTCCGTCCATCCTCCGGGCAAGGAGTCCCGTTCGATGGATCGCATTGGGAAGCGAGTTTTTAGTTCAGCGACCTTCTCCTTGAGAGCGCTGAACTACATGGCACATGTCATTAGGATGCAGCGAGATCTGATTAAAGAATACGCTGCATCTCCCCCGGAGTCCATCTCGAGTGAGGATAAACAGGTTTACTCCACCCGAATGGCCACTCTCAGATCTGTATCCAATACATCTATGCGGCTGCTGTCTCATGCTACTGAGGGAGCCGCTAGAGCCAGCGGAGCAGGCCTTGTCATGAGGCGACAGGCCTGGCTTTGCCATTGTGATTTTGCTGAGCCCTTCAAGGCGACCTTCGAATGCCCCCTTCGATGGTTCTGCCTTGTTTGGCAAGACTGTTCACGAGACATTAGTCCAGAGCGAAAAGGACGGGAAGACGCTGTCTGCCGTCGGAGTCCGCTTCTCAGCTCCCCAGAGGTCCTTCTCTAAGAACCAAAAGGGACAGAAGAAGATGTGGTTCCGGAAGTCGCAGCAGTCCCAACCTGCTCCGGATAACCAGTCCTTCCGTGGCAGAGGAGGGCGGGAGGTCGTCGTGCCAGAGGCAGGGGGGCTCCTGGCAATTTTGGGTCCAGAGAACCCTTCTCTGAGAGACCCACGCAGCAGCCCTGAAGGGTTGCCCGGCTGTCCGTCTCTGGAGGCAGTCGGGGCGGTTTCGATGCACCTGACTTCTGGGGAGCACATAACAACAGACAGTCGGGTGCTTCGACTTATATGCAGAGGAGATTCAATACCCCTATTCAAGGTCCCCAAATCTGCAGCCTCCCAGATGTTCCACCCGACCAAAGGGAGGTGGCAGCTATCGAAATCGAGCAGCTGCTAGGAAAAGAGCCATCCAGCGTCCCCAGATCTGGCCGGATTAGGCTTTTACTCCTGGTTCTTTTGGTGCCAAAGAAGGCGGGGACTTAAGACCAATTTTAGACCTTTCCCTGTTGAACCTGTCAGTAACCAAGCAAAAGTTCTGGATGGTCACCCTGCAATCTATACTCCCCTTTTGAGGGAGAACGACTGGATGTGTTCCATAGACCTCAAGGATGCGTACTACCACATTCGGATGGACAGGCGATCCAGGAGGTTTCTTCGCTTCGGCTGGGAGCCAGTCATTATCAGTTCAGGGTCCTCCCTTTGGTCTCACCTCAGCCCCAGGGTGTTTACCAAGGTGTTAGCGGTGGTAGCGGCCCACCTGAGGCTCCAGGGATTACAGGTCTTTCCGTACCTGGTCGACTGGCTCCTGGCGGCATCATCAAGGCATCTTCTGTGCTCAGCCAGGGATTACTTCCTTCAACTAGCACCAAGGCTGGGCATCACGATCAACTGGGAGAAATCTTTTCTGAATCCAACTCAAATTATAGATTTCATAGGAGGAAGACTAGACACCAGATCAATGCGAGCCTTCCTCACCCCAGACCGTATCGTCAGCCTGAGGTGTCATGTGACAGCAATCCTTCAACCATCTCCAACTGCAGCTTCGGGTCCTGAGGGCCCTAGGTTCTATGGCGGCAGCTATCCCGCTTCTAATTCATGCCCGTTTACGCATGCGGGTTCTTCAATGGACCCTTCAAGTTCAGTGGTCTCCTCTTTGTTCGTCTCTAAACGCTCCGATTGCGGTCAGCAGAGCGTGCAGGGACTCCTTCTGTGGTGGCTTCTTTCTCCGGGGCCCCTAGCAGGAAGACCTTTTTGCGCTGCATTTCCCCGAGCGACAGTGACGACGGACGCTTCTTGCCTCCGGTGGGGGCATTCTGCGAGAAAGATTGTCCAAGGCACGTGGAATCCCACAGAGGCGTCATTGCATATAAATGTCCTGGAAATGAGGGCGGTGCTCCTAGCGTTGCAAGCACTTCACCACGTTCTTCCTACAGGGACCATTGCGATTCAGACAGACAACATGTCCGTAGTCTGGTATATCAACAAGCAGGGAGGAACCAGGTCTTACCCCCTTTGTCGAGAGGCCATGAGAGTCTGGGAATGGGCAATTTCCACCAAACGCTTTCTGATAGCAGCACATTCCGGGAAAGTCCAACATCCTTGCGGACAAGCTCAGTCGCACCATCCTTTCTCCACACGAGTGGTCCCTCAGTCTTCAAGTAGCGAAGAAGATTTTTGCCGTTTGGGGGCAACCCTGTTGCGATCTTTTTGCTTCTCCCTCAAGCGCCAAATCGACAATTTCTTCGCTCTGCTTCCCCACCAGGGAGTTCGAGGATGCTCTGGTGCATGCTTGGCCTCCCGGTCTCCTTTATGCCTACCCTCCACTTCCTCTGATGCAGAGGTTTCTGCAGAAAGCCAACAGTTTGGGGAGCAGAATGATTCTCATTGCCCCATTCTGGCCTCGACAACCTTGGTTCCCCTTGTATGGTCTCACAAAATCAATCCACCATGGATTCTGGATCCAATTTGGATCTCATCTCTCACCCTCTGGGAATGCCAGTTCCCAATCTGCGGACCCTGAAGTTGACAGCTTGGCTGCTCCAATTCCAACCTTAATTAGGACTCGGTATCTCTTCACGGTCAAAGCCATTTTGGTGGCTGCTCATAAACCTTCCACCAGACAGGTTTATCGGAGTAAATGGAAGAGGTTCTCTATATGGGCAGGACAGAGAACTGTGGATCCTTTTTCAGCACCTATCTCTGCGGTGCTAGATTTTCTAACAGACCTCTTTCATCAAGGGGCCAGTTCTTCCACGATTAAGGTACAATTGGCTATCTCGCATTATCACATTGGCCAGGACACAGCTCCCCTTATGACAGCGAAATTATGCAAAACCTTTCTCAAAGGAGTTTTTTTGTTAAGGCCTCCAGTCAAGGTGGTTGTACCACCTTGGGACTTGTCTTTAGTTCTGCAGGCCCTTACTGCTCCTCCCTTCGAGCCTGCAGCTTCTGCTGATTTAAAATACCTTTCCTGGAAGACTGCCTTTCTGGTAGCTATCACTTCAGCCAGAAGGGTGTCTGAGCTTCAGGCTCTATGTGTCAAACCGCCTTATCTTTCTTTCTTCCCTGATAGGGTGTGCCTCAGGACCAATCCATCTTTTCTTCCGAAGGTCTCTTCTGAATCCAATATTAACCAGTCAATCAATCTGCCTGTTTTTTTTTCCCAAGTATTCAAACAAAGGAGAATACAAATTACATTTATTGGATGTTCATAGACAATTACGTTTTTATATTAACAGGACAGCTGGCCACAGGAAATCAGATCAGCTGTTCGTCTCCTTTGCTAAATTTGCTCTGGGTAAAGCAGTGTCTAAAGTCACTCTATCTAAATGGATTGCTAATTGCATTTTGCAGGCATATGACACTTCAGGCAGACCTGCTCTTCAGAGGGTTACGGCTCATTCTACTAGGGCAGTTTCTACGTCAGCCGCCTTTAAGTCCCGTGTTTCGTTGGATGATATCTGCGCGGCAGCTACTTGGGCCTCGCCTCATACTTTTATTTCTCATTACAAGGTGGATGTTGTTTCTAGAGGAAGAGCATCCTTTGGCTCAGCGGTGCTCGGAACATCCTTCCATGACGCCCAAGATTCAGGTAGCTAGGGACTCTGTCCCACAGGTTGCAGACAAATGAAGTCTGCCTACTTCAGATTTAGAAGTTATGTACTCACCATAACGTTCCATCTGAGTAGGTGACTTCATTCGGAGGTAACCATCCCCTCCATCCCCTGACCTTTATAGAGCGAGTATTTATGCTGTTTTAGTATACTGTGGTCAGTATTTTGAGGCAAACTCAATCTGAGGTCAGTCAGGGCTTGGCAAGGGGTTATGGGTAAGAGGGAGGAGCTAGGAGCTCGGAGCCTAAGCTTTTGAATTGCCGGCTCGGATCCGAGATCGGATCCGATACCCACAGTTTGCATCCGAATGAAGTCACCTACTCAGATGGAACGTTATGGTGAGTACATAACTTCTAATTCCTATCATTCCTTGTCCAAGGGCAGAGTTCCTTTGGTGGGCAGAGACCTGCTACCACAACAGGGGACTCCCTTTCACTCTCCCCCCTGCCACCCAAACCCTAACAGATGTATCAGACTATGCATGGAGGGCTCACATGGCAGGGCAGTTCATCCATAGCAAATGGAACCCAAAACAGATGCACCTGCATATCGATCAAAAAGAAATGTCAGCTATACAGAATGCTCTGACGGACTTCAAAGACCGTATTCTTCCAGGACAACTATTGGTAAAGACAGACACCACAGTTATATGTGGTACATAAGCAGGGGGGAACCCATTCTTACCCATTCTGCAGACTAGCCATGGCTCTGTGGAACACAGCCTTGAGCTACCAAGTGAACCTGAAAGCTCATTTCCTGCCAGGCAAACCAAATTCACTGGCAGACGACTTAAGGAGAAATCTCATGGATCCACACGAATGGAAACTGGAACCCAAAATATTCAAGCTCTTGAACAAATTGGGGACACCAGAGGTAGACCTGTTTGCCTCCCCTCAGATATACCAGTTGAACAAATTCTGCCCCAGAACTCCCCACGGTCAAGCTTGGAAAGTGGATGCCCTGTCCTTTACCTGGGAAAGTGTCTCAATTTATGCCTTTCCCGCTCTGCCTCTCCTCTCAAAGGCTCTGCTAAAGATCAAACAGGACAAGCCAAGTACAATACTGATTGCCCCAGACTGGCCACACCAGCAATCGTACCCCCTTTTGTACAGTCTGGCAGTGCTGCAACCATGGCACCTGCCTCAGACCCTTTCCCTGCTGTCCCAGCTGGCGGGCCAGATTCTGCACCATCAGCTGCAAACCCTGAACCTTGCATCCTGGCTAATTCCCTGAGCTCACCTCTAGCAACCTGCAGTAAGCAGGTGCTGTAGGTCATTCTTGAGGCAAGGAGGCCTATTACTAGAAAATCCTATTCAGAAAAGTGGAAAAGATACTGTTCCTGGAGCCAGGCTCATGCAATGGGCACAACGGTGCCCAGCTTACCTCATATTCTAGAGTATTTAACAGAGATTCTCCACAAGAACCTATCTTTCTCTTCAGTTAAGATTCATGCCTCTGCCATTTCAGCACATTATAATACTGAGCCCACCCCTCTTCTCTCATCCTCTGCTAAAGCAATTCCTTAGAGGGGCCAAAAATTTTAAGCCCCCCCCAGGAGAGCTCCCACTTCAGCCTAGGACCTTAACTTTGTATTGGAAAAACTCATTCTTCCCCCTTTGAACCAGCTGCTACAGCAGAGTTGAAATTCCTTTCTTGGAAAACAGCCTTACTTCTAGGCATCACTTCAGCAAGAAGAGTGTCTGAACTGCAGGCCCTCATGGCCGTGGAGCCCTTCATTATCTTCCATGCGGATAGGGTTTCCCTCGGGACTAATCCATCCTTTATGCCCAACGTGGTGCCTAGTGTGGCTCTAAACCAGTCCATTCATTTGCCTACTTTTTTCCCTAATCCTCAAAATAATGGGCAAAGGATACTGCATTCTCTGGATGTACACAGACAGCTTGGATTCTATTTGGACAGAACTAAGCCTCTCAGGAAATCTGACCAGCTGCTAGTTAGCCTTGCTGAAAGGGCAGAGTGGAAAGACATGTCAAAGCAAAACCTTTCCAAATGGATAGTCCATTGCATCCATTTCTGCTACAAGCACCATGAAAAACCTATCACACAGGGGATAGGATCACATTCCGCCAGAGCTGCATCTACCTCTACAGCATTTCTCAGAAGAGTCCCTAACAGGGACATCCAGGAAGCTGCTACCTGGATCTCTGTACATATTTTAACCAAGCATTACCACCTGCCTATCTTTTCTAAATCCAGAGCTGGATTTGCCACAACAGTCTTACAGGGCCCGATTGCTAGCCCTAATACTCTTTAACTTCCTCCACCCTTCATTAGCTTTGGGAATCAACCCAAATGTGATGACTGCAACAGTGAAATACGAAGAACATAGTACAGTTGTGTACACTTATCATAAATGTAGATGTTAGTGTATTCACTGTTGCAGTCCTGGTTACTCTCCTTCCAGCCCCCTGAGTTCTCTTGGTTCTACCTTTCCTTCTTATTTGGCATATATCATATCATGTGTACTTGCTTTTTGCTGGGGGTGTTTTATACCATATAATTGCTTCCTGTTGTGGGTTCACCTGACATCTGGGGCAAGAAAAACTGATGTAATAGCATCAGCTGCATGTTTTATACCCCTGATGACCTGATGTCATGGAATAGCGACAGCATCCGATGCAGAAATCCGAAGACCGCTATTTAGGCCGGCTGAGGGCTACCTGCAGGCAGATAACCCAAATGTGATGACTGCAACAGTGAATACACTCGAACATCTACATTTATGGCAAGTGTACAAAGCTGTACTTTTTCTCTTCAGTGGAACAGGAGATTAATTTCTTTTCCCCAGTTTTCCTTCCTTTCTAATTTCCTGCTCAAGGTAAGAGAGGACGGATATTATCCTAACAGCCTTCTTTTGGCTAAGACATGTTTGTTTTTCCTTAGTAGTACTCCGAGAAAGTACGAGCTGCACATTTCTGCCCATCTCCTGTGCATTGTTAGCCTAGAAGATAGGGGCCTTGGTTCACTTGCATTTTAGAAGCTTAAAGCCTGCAGTTTTGAGGCTAGACATTTGATCCCATGCTTGTATTCCTTTTCGAGCAAAGGTTGTACATTGCAAGGGGCCAGGAAGCCACCTCCTGGAAAGCAATGGCCAGTAAAATTGAGAAGCTGTTTCTTCATCTCTGTACAGAATGGTTTGAGGTTACCATGTTGTCTTGTTTGATGAAGGGCTGTCATTTAGCATCATGCTAGCTGCCCCCACACCTAGTGTGGCACGAGAGCATATGTGCAAAAGTGATGTGCATCACAAGCAAAGCACAGTCATGTGAACAGACTAACCATAATAACTGACTGTTGAATACAGCATCAGTGATTGCTACATTATAAGTGACTTCCCACCAACCCCTTGTTACTAGTACTTCACTTGTGTATATTTTAAAAATTGTGGGAATCAGATTGCAGAACTGACTCAGCTAGTGTTCCTTCATGGCTAAGCAGGTAAGTACCTTTATGGGGAAAACCCTCCAATACATTTCTTGAGGGAATTTTCTTTTCTGTGGGAATATATATTTTATGGTAGAAGTTTTTCTTTATGGACTGGCATGAACTGTAGGGAAGTTTTTCTTTGCATATAATTGTGTGAAGAAACTCTATTTAAAAAAATCTACACATTTTCTACATTGTCGTGTAATAGAGTGGTAAGATGAGTATGTTGTGCTTTTGAGGATTGTCATTTTTTCCCTCAAAATCCTTTTCCTCTCATGAGGTTTACAGACTGTCACAGGCTTCTGTATCAACCTTTCAGGCTTCTTTTTGGCTCAGCCATGTAGCAGTTACCCATCTCCTTAGTTCTTTTGTCTGTCCACAAGAAGAAAATTGTTAGGGAGTCTTTGGGTGTCAGGATGGCTCCCTCCCTGCCTCACCCTATGATGGGTGAGTCTGCCACGGCCATTCAGAGCACTCACTGATGTTCTTTGTGTTTCACTGTTGCAGTCATCACATTTGGGTTATCTGCCTGGAGGTTGGTCTCAGTCGGCCTGAATACTAGAGTCTTGGTATTTCTGCGACAGATGCTGTTGCTTCTTCCATGATGTCAAGGGTATAAAACATGCAGCCGACGCTGTTACATCAGTCTTTCTTGCCGTGCGGTGCCTGAAGCAGAAGCAGCTCACATGTGCCAGTTGGCCGACTCCTGAAATTTTCGTTTTTCGAGTTTCAGACCTGAAGTCTTCAAAAAGATAAGTACCCTGTTGGGGATCCTTTTTTCTTGCTCCAACCAATGTCAGAAAAAATTAATAATTGTCTTGCCTGTTTAAGGCAAATACTTCAGAGATTTTCATTCTTAATGCGTCACCTGTTTAGGCCCAGACCATGAAGTCCCTCGCTGTTGGTTTTGTGCCTTGTTCAATGCCCAGACTATTCGTCGGGCTAGTTTTGTCGCTAAATTCTTTTTCTCCCAATCTCCGTATTCCGAAATGGCTTCGATAAGACATCTGACAACTGATCTTCTGAAAAAAACGTAAGGATAAAGACAGAGACAGAGCACATAGGTCCAAAACTGCCAACGACACTACCGTTAAGCTACTCGCCAGTCCGCCGGTACTCAGTGAGATGCTTTTGCAGCCCCTGATACCAGCTTCTTCAGATTCGCAGGCCTCTACTGAGACCCATTCGGAGTCTGGTATGTCGCAAGATGTTTGTTCGACTGTGGAACCTGTGGATATCTCTACCTTGGATGGGTCTGGAGCCGCTGTGCAGACCCAGACTTTTGAGGGTGTATTCAGGCCTTCTGATTTTCAAATTAAGCAGATGACTACATTTCAAACCAAAAATACTGAATTTCTCAGGCCTAGAGTTCTCACTACGCCTAGGAAACAGATGACCAAAGCACATTCTCAGGCCCGCATGCCGCAAAAACAAGTCCTTAGAATGGCTAAAGACCTTATTACTTTGATTAGGGGAAGTTAACCTTCCCCCTCAAAAAGACCAAGAACTGAATTTCCTTCTGATTCTCCTGATGAGGAGTCTGATAACTCTGACCCTTCTGATTACCAGGACATACCCTTATCTACCTATGAAGATTCTGATGCAAAGGATTCCATTCCCTCTGCTTCCCCACCAGAAGATTTTTCTTTTGATGAAACCCTGCATACCCTTAGAGAGCATTTCTGCTGGAAGAGCCAGGACTACTCCCAGTCCAAAAAGAGACTCGGGGAATTTTTAAACTTGCCTCAGCACAGGCCTCTAGCTATCCCTCCTGTTCTGGAAATTGTGGCTGATGTCTTTTTGGAATCCAGCCTTACCCCTGATACTTTGTCACCAGCTCCTAGAAACAAACCTTTCCAGACCATGTGAAAGCAAATTACTAGATGCACCATTAAACCAAGAGTGTCTTTTTGGCAATAAAGCAGTAGTAGTCCTCAAAAGGATGGAGGGAAAAAAAACAAAATATATGCAGACGGTTAAAGATTTCTTACAAGGACAGCCACCTAGATTCAGTAGGCATTGGCCTTCTAAAAACTTGTCTTTTCCAGTCCCTCCCAGTCCAAACCCAGGGGCAGCAGACCACCAAGATTACAGTCTCAGGGTTTGCACAGATCTAAGCAATGGGGGGCTCCCACGTCCAAAACAGGGAGTAGTAAGCTGCCATCCTATGGTAAAATTTCACAGTGATGTATCCTTAACTCTTCCAAGCCTTCCCCAAATACTTGCACCTTTAGGAGGGAAACTTGCCCTGCATGCCAAAAACTTGGGAGTACATTACCCAGGACAGACATTGTTTCCCAGGGATACAGAATCCATTTCCACTCACTCTCAACCCCAAGGGGATGGCCAGACCTTCCCCCAAACTAGTGGGCAGAGGCCCAAAAGCAAGTACTTTCTCTTATCAGTATCAAGGCTATTCATCCTGTCCCAGCAGAGTAAAAGGGACAAGGCTTTTATTCCAGACTGTTTCTGGTGTGCAGAAAAGAAAACTCTTGGTGTCCTATCCTGGATCTGCCTATTCTCAACACCTTTCTGGTGGTTGCAAAATTCAAAATGTTTACTCTCCAACAGCTGCTTCCTGTGCTAGCCAAGGACTCTTGGCTAGTAACCATAGACTTAAAAGAAGCTTATCTGCACATCCCCATAAGGGAATCCTGCAGGAAATACCTTTGTTTCAGTTGTCTGCACTTCCCTTTGGCTTATCTGCTACGCCCAGGGTATTCCTAAAATGCCTAGCTCCAGCCATTGCATATTGCAGGCAGAGAAGCATTCAAATTTACCCATACTTGGACGATTGCCTGATTCAGATGGACAGTCAGGAATTGCTACTACAGCACCTGACATTTGTAAGGAGATTTTCAACTTCACTGGGGTACACCAGCAACGAAAAGAAATCACACCTGGTACCCAGTCAACAGACTGTATTCCTAGGAGCAAGCTTGAACACAACTTCCCAGATGGCATTCCTCACTCCAGAAAAGCAAATTTATTTGGCATACTACTTCAGTCTATTGGCCACCAATACCCAGCTATCTGCGAGAAAAATACTACATTTTACTGGCCTCTTGCATTCTACTAATTCCATAAGCAAGACTGCATATGAGGAAACTTCAGTGTTGCTTAAAAAGTCTCTAGTGTCTGCATTCTCAAGACCTGGAAATTATTCCCATCATTCCTTGCCTAAGGACAAAGTTCCTTTGGTGGGTAGAAGCCTGCTACCACAACAAGGGACTCCCTTTCACTCTACACCCTGCCGCCCAAACCCTAACAGATGCATCAGACTCTGCATGGGGGGACTCGTATGGCAGGACAATGCATTCAAGGCAAATTGAGTCAAAAGCAAATGCACCTGCATATCAATCAAAAAGAAATGTTAGCTGTACATAATGCACTGACAGCCTTCAAAAGGCTTATTCTTCCAGGACAACTATTGGAAAATACAGACAACACCACAGTTATGTGGTACATAAACAAGCGGGCGGGGGGGACACACATTCCTACCCACTCTGCAGATTAACCATGGCTCTGTGGAACACAGCTCTGAGCAACCAAGTGCACCTGCAAGCTCAATTCCTGCCAGGCAAACTAAATTCACTGGCAGACGACTTGAGCAGAAATCTCACGGATCCACACAAGTGGAAACTGGAACCCAAAATATTCAAGCTTTTGAGGAACAGGTGGGGGGTACCAGAGGTGGACCTCTTTGCTTCACCTCAGAACTGTCAATTGAACAAATATTGCACCAGAACCTCGCACAGCCAAGCTTGGAAAGTGGATGCCCTGTTTTTTTTTTTTTTTTTTACTTGGGGAAAGCCTCTCAATCTTGCCTTTCCCCCTTTGCTTCTCCTCTCAAAAGTGCTACTAAAAATCAAACAGGACAGGCCAAGAGCAATCCTGATTGCACCAGGCTGGCCATGCCAGCACTGGTACCCTCTTTTGCGCAGTCTGACAGTAGTGCCACCATGACACTTGCCTCAGACCCCTTCCCTGTTGTCCCAGCAGGAGGGCCAGGTTTTGCACCCTCAGTTAGAGACCCTGAACCTAGCAGCCTGGCTCATCCTCTGAACTCATCACCAGCAACCTTCAGTAAGCAGGTGCTGGATGTCATCCTTGAGGCAAGGAGGCCTAGTACTAGAAAATCATATTCGGAAAAGATACTGTTCCTGAAGCCATTCTCAGGGAATGGAGACAACTGTGCCCAGCTTACCTCGTATACTAGATTACTTAACAGAAATGCTCCACAAAGGCCTAGCCTTCTCTTCAGTTAAGATTCATGCCTCTGCCATCTCAGCTCATTATAATACTGAGCCACCCCTCTTCTCTCACCCTCTGGTCAAACAGTTCCTGAGAGGAGCCAAAAATTTAAGACCCCCCCCCCCCCAGGAGAGCTCCCACTCCTGCCTGGGACCTTAACTTTGTATTGGAAAAACTCACGCTTGTGCCCTTTGAACCTGCTGCTAGAGCAGAGTTAAAATTCCTCTCTTGGAAAACAGCTTTACTTCTAGCCATCACTTCAGCAAGAAGAGTGTCTGAACTGCAGGCCCTTATGGCAGTGGAACCCTTAATTATCTTCCAATGCAGACAGGGTTTCCCTCAGGGCTAACCCATCATTTATGCCCAAGGTGGTGTCTAGTGTAGCTCTAAACCAATCCATTAATTTGCCACCTTTTTTCCCTATTCCTCAGAATAAAGGGGAAATGATCCTGTACTCCCTGGACATACACAGGCAGCTTAGGTTCCGTCTGGACAGGACTAAGCCTTTCAGAAAATCTGACCAGCTGCTAGCCAGCTTTGCTGCAAATGCAGAGGGCAAGGCCATTTCAAAGCAGACCATTTCTAAATGGATAGCATACTGCATCCATTTCTGCTACAAACACCATGGGAAACTTACCCCACAGGGGATCAGAACACATTCCACTAGGGCTACCTCAACCTCTACAGCCTTTCTCAGGGGAGTCCCTACCAGGGACATCCTGGAAGTTGCAACCTGGAGCTCTGTACACACCTTCACCAAGCATTGTCACTTGCCTATCTTTTCTAAATCCAGAGCTGGATTTGCCACAGCAGTCTTACAGAGCCTGCTTGCCAGCCATAATGCTTCTTGACTGCCTCCACCCATTATCAGCTTTGGGAATCAACCCAAATGTAATGACTGCAACAGTGAAACACGAAGAACATAGCACAGTTGCGTACACTTACCATAAGTGTAGATGATGATCTTCGTGTTTCACTGTTGCAGTCATTACCTTTGGGTAATCCTGCTGGCAGGTTGCCCTCAGTCGGCCTGAATTCCAAAGTCTTGGGTCCTGCGTCGGTTGCTGTTACCGCTTCCCTGACTTCAGGTCGTCAGGGGTATAAAACATGCAGCCGACACCATTTTCTTTAGTCTTTCTTCCTTTTCAAAAACCCTGCTGCAGACCCAGAAACTATTTCACAGGGTCCCAAGGGAGTTTAGGCTTTTGCTGCAAAAAACCCCTACCCCCTCTGACAGAGATTCTAGGGCACTGGATAGATGGAGAAAAAAGGTTTACACATCTGCTACCTTGGCTATAAGGACCTTAAACTGTCAGTTTCATATGTTCATATATCAGCAACATGTCATGGCATTGCTTAAACAGAAAATGTTAAACTCTGTGCAGAAAACAAGTAAATGCAGGATTTATTGCATGCAGCTGAACAAGTTGGAAAGCATACTTTGCAATGTGGTTTTGATTCTTTGGAGGCCTCCTGCAGGACCACAGTTACGGGTTCTGTAATTAGGAAGCATACTTGGTTAAAGGAACAAAATCTGCCTGATCATGTCAAAGTTAAATTATTAGATGCATCTTTACAGCATGATACTTTGTTTGGTGATAAGGCAGAAGAGGTGTTAAAGAAAATGGAGGACAAAGCTACATCTATGCAAACTGTCAAAAGATTTTTTTACAAGTACAGCCACCTAGGTTTAGTAGACACTGGCCTGCAAAGAATTGGTCCTGTCCTAGATGCAGATCCCAGGCGCAAGGGTCATACAGGTCAAAGCAGTGGGGTGCTTCTACCTCCAAAGTTGGAGAACACATATCAGAACCATACAGGAAACAGACCCGATGTCTCCCCCCTGCCTGCACCAAGCACTTATCTCCTGGCTGCACCCTTAGGGGGAAAAATAGCACTTTTTTCTCAAAATTGGCACATTATAACCCAGGACAAGTGGGTTCTAAACATAGTGTCACAGGGCTACAAGTTCCACTTCCACACCCTGCCAAAGGCAAACGTTTGGCCAGATCTTCCAAAAAATAAATGGGCAGAGGCACAAAAGCAAGTCTCATCCCTCGTGGACATGGGGGCCATTCAACAAGTACCAGAGCAAGAGCAGGAACAAGGATTTTACTCAAGACTGTTCTTGGTACCCAGAAAGGGCAAGGCTTTGAGACCAATACTGGACCTATCTAGTCTAAACACATTCCTGGATATACCAGAATTCAAAATGTTGACTGCAGCAGCTTCTGCCCATGCTGGGCATGAAGGCTTGGCTTGTGACTTTAGACCTAAAAGAGGCGTACCTCCATGCCCCAATCAGACAATCATGCAGAAGATGCCTCAGATTCGAGGCTGGCTCAATGCATTACCAATTCTCTGCACTGCCCTTTGGCTTATCTACTGCACTCAGGGTCTTTACAAAGTGCCTGGCACCAGTACTTGCACTCTGCAGACAGAGGAATACAGATATATCCTTACTTGGATGACTGCCTGATTCAAGCAGAGAACATGGACTTTCTTCTACAGCTTCTGGCATTTGTGAAAAGACTTCTAACATGCCTAGTGTACACAGTCAGCGAAAAGAAATCAAAACTAGTACACTCTCGAGATAATATTCCTGGGTGCAAGCTTAAATACAACTGCCCAGATGGCTTATCTCACACCAGACAAAGTCAACTGACTACCTATTTCAAAATATTGGCAATCTGCAGGCTTTGGGTTTCATGGCATCCTGCATCCTACTAATTCCATATGCAAGACTGCATATGAGGAAACTTCAATGGTACCTAAAAAATGTTTGGACTCAACTTTGCCACAGCCTGAAAACAATGATTACTCTCATTCCCTGCCTGCAACAGGAGCTTCGATGGTGGGCGAAGGCTTGTCACCAGAACAAAGGACAGCCATTTACATTACCCCCAGTCAGGCAGAACCTAACAACGGATGCATCAGATTATGCCTGGGGGGCCCACATGGCAGGAAAATGCATTCAGGGCACATGGCCCGCAAACCAAATGCATCTACATATCAATCAAAAAGAGATGCTAGCTGTTCAAAATGCCCTGAAAGCCTTCAAGGACCTACTTCGTCCGGGCCATCTACTGATAAAGACAGACAACACCACGGTCATGTGGTATATCAACAAGCGGGGGGAGGGGCACACATTCTTACCCCCTTTGCAGACTAGCCATGGCTTTGTGGGACACAGCATTGTCTTACCAAGTACATCTGCAGGCACAATTCCTGCCAGGAAAGGAAAATACTTTGGCAGACGAACTAAGCAGAAACCTCATGGATTCCCATGAGTGGCAGCTGGATCCACAAGTCTTCAGCATGATAACAAGGAAATGGGGATGCCCGGACATAGATCTAGTTGCCTCCCCTCACAACTAAAAAGATTCTGCATAAGGACTTATCACAGACAAGCATGGAAAGTGGACGCCTTATCTTTCAGCTGGAAAAACCTATCAGTATATGCCTTTCTTCAACTGCCTCTCCTCCCCAAGGTACTCCTAAAGGTCAGACAGGAGAAGCCAAATATGATACTGATTGCCCCAGACTGGCCCCGCCAGGACTGATATCCTATCCTAAGGAACCTGTCTCAATGCCCAGCTTGGACCTTACCTTAAATACCTAATCTACTGTCCCAGAAAAACAATCAGATCCTGCACAGCCAACTCAGGACTTAAAACCTGGCAGCATGGCGGATAATGTAGTCATACAAAACGCACCTCTCAGTAAAGCTGTGATGGATGTCATTTTGGAAGCCAGAAGGCCTAGTACTAGAAAATCTTATGCTGGAAAATGGAAGAGATTCTGTGCTTGGAACCAGGCACAAGGAACTGATACAGCTGTACCAAATATTCTTCAGATTTTGCAGTACTTAACTGAGATGTTGGACAAAGGCCTATCTTTTTCATCAATTAAAATTCATGCCTCTGCCATTTCGGCTCATTACAATACAGAGCCACCAATCATTTCTCATCCTTTATTAAGGCAGTACCTCAGAGGAGCCAAAAATTTAAGGCCTCCAAGGAGATCACCAATATCTGCATGGGACCTCAACTATGTCTTGGAAAAACTCACCCCTCCTCCTTTTGAGCCAGCTGCTACTGCTGATATTAAGTTTTTATCTTGGAAAACAGCTCTGCTCCTAGCAATAACTTCTGCAAGACGAGTTTCAGAGCTACAGGCACTCATGGCTTTGGAACCATTTTTCATCCAGACAGGGTCTCTCTGAGGACAAACCCAACATTTATGCCTAAGGTGGTGTCCAGTGTGGGTCTTAACCAAACTATTAGTTTGCCAACTTTTTATCCAAATCCACAGAACAAGGGGGAAAGAATTCTGCATTCTTTGGACATACACAGTCAGCTTAGATTCTATTTGGACAGAACCAAAGTTTTCAGGAAGACAGAGCAATTACTAGTGGCATATGCTGCAGGATCACAAGGAGAGGCTATCTCAAAACAGACTATTTCAAAGTGGATAGGCCATTGCATTCATTTCTGCTATTTACAGCTTGGCAAGCCAGTGCCTAAGGGTGTTAGGCCACATTCAACCAGAGCTGCAGCCACTTCAGCAGCATTTCTCAGGGGAGTACCAACCAAAGACATTTTAGAGGCTGCTACTTGGAGTTCAGTGCACACCTTTACAAAGCATTACCATCTGCCACTCTACTCTAAATCCAGAGCAGGCTTTGCCACTGCAGTTCTGCAGGTTCTCATAGCTGCTCCTCATGCTGAAAATGGCGTCTGCTGCATGTTTTATACCTCTGATGACCTGATGTCAGGGAAGGGGTGACAGCAATCGAAGTCGGATCCAAGACTTTGGAATTCAGGCCGACTGAGGGCAACCTGCCTGCAGGATTACCCAAATGTAATGACTGCAACAGTGAATGCACTCGAACATCTGCATTTATGACAAGTGTACACAACTGTACTTTTGAGTGTATTCACTGTTGCGGTCCTGGTTACCCTCCCTCCAGCCCTCTGACTTCTCTGTACTTCTACCCATTCCTTTCTGTTTGGCCATATCTTATAAAATTGATATTTACTTTTTGCTGGGGGTATTTCACATCATGTAATTGCTTCCTATTGTGGGGGCTCCTGACATCTGAGGCAAGAAAAACTGATTTAATGGCGACTGCATGTTTTATACCCCTGACGACCTGACGTCATGGAAGAAGTGACAGCATCCGATGCAGAAATCCCAAGACCCTGGTATTCAGGCCGACTGAGGGGTACCTGCAGGCAGCCCAAATGTGATGACTGCAACAGTGAATACACTCGAACATGTACATTTGTGGTAGTCAGGAAATCCTTCTACGTGGCACACCTCATCACAAAAGGTTTCTCATCCAGGAAAAAAGAGGTCATTGTTCCCCTCTACTCATCACTCATTAGACCCATTATATAGGGTACAGTGCCCTTTTTGGTGTGTACCTCACAAGACATCTACAACAACTGGAAAGGCCACAGAAATCTCACAAAGAAGATTAACGGCCTCAAACAGCAGATGCCCTACGCAGACCGTCTCAAAAAACTCAGCCTTTTCTCTGTTGCATATCGCCTACTCAGAGGCGATCTCTGCCTAACATGTAAAGTTATGTCAAACCCAGAGCTGTTGGACTTGTTCCACGTAAAGAAATCCCAGTCCCTCTGAGCTACACACTCTAGGGACCTAAACCTTGTCACCGCAATAAACAGAACATGCTGGATGGATAGATTCCTGTCTCAGAGACTTCCCATACTCTGGAACAAACTACCTATCCATATCAAACAAAGCTCCTCATTAGCACTCTTTCAAGAAAAATCTTGATTGGATGGAAGATAGGAAATTCACCCTGGGGGTCACTTCTGTGGCTCTGCTTAACAGGGGCACAGAAAAATAATTTTCTTAGGTAGCAAAAGCCAGGGTACTGTTTGGCTATGCTTATATAGGCCCTAGGGCCAATAGCCTTGTACCTACCTATGAACCTATAAGTGTACACAACTGTACTTTGCCTGTGGTGTAGTCCCTTCTGCAACCATGGACTGGGGTTAGCCACACCCCTTTGCAGTTCAGTGTCCAGTACTGGCATGGAGAACCATCTTTTTTAGGTCTGGGAGGTTCTTTTCAGAGGGGATGGGGAAAGAGACCTCTTACTCAGGATGAAGTACCTTCTGTCATTCAGTCTCTTTCCAGGATTGTTCCTCAAAAAAAAAAAAAAAAGTAACCAAAGGTTAGACTTAACTCATTCAAAAACATTGTCTGTTCATAGGGGTTTTTTTTTTTACCTTAGCCAGGTGTTTAGTGCAGGCTCTCTCTCCTGTAAAATAGAAATGCATACCAGAAGATTAACTAGGTCAATAAATTCTTGAGGAAAAATGTCGCTGGATTCTGACAGAGAAGGATGCTTTTTCTTTGACTCTCCAGATCATGACTCTGATTCAGAGGAAAGTTTGTCCCCTTCAGTTCTGTTAGTTTTCCTTTTCCGAGACTAGTTCCAGGATGAATGATGTATTTTTGTGGGAACAAGAGGATGTCCCCCTCCTATAAACTGAGGAGATGAGATATAATATGCAGCAAGTGGATTTACATCATGCTACACACATTCCTCCTATTTTGTCAAAAGTTGAGGATATGTTAAATGCTGCCTGCAGAAACCTTAGCCCTTCAGTTCCCCCCAAAAAAGCCAAAACACTTTACACCAATCCTTCTTTGACAAGTTGTGGGATTGTTCTTCCACTCTTTCTTCTTGGAGGTAGGTCCTGTTTGAATCCTACAATTTATCTGTCTCTGGTATCCAGACACATTGTGCAGGTACCGTTTCTAGAGCCACTACTACTGCTGCTGCTGTTTTAAGAGGGTCTACTTCCTGTTGTAAGCTGACAATATTGAGTCTGATATTGTCGGTATGACAATATCGAAAGTGATGAACATTGTGCAAGTAAACGGAAATCTCTGTAAGGGGAGATTTACATTTACCTCAATGTAGTGCAGTCTCGGAGTTGGTATATTTAAGTAGGGGGGGTGTGGGGGGTGCATGGGGGCTTGCCCCCCGCCTACACCATTTATTTATTTATTTTTTTTTTTACGTTATTCAATGTTTTACTTAATCAATAAATTTTGACCTTTATTGATTCGAGTAAACTTTTGATAACGTGATATAGATGCATTTTAAGAAGGTGTTCATAGGTATGTACTCCCAATATTTTGTAATGAGGTCATCTGAGATTTTAAACTCTACTTTTGACAAAGAGGATGTTCATTGTGTTTCACTGTTGCAGTCATTGCAGTTGGGTTATCCTGCAGCCTGAATTCCAAAGTCTAGGTCCGGCGTCGGTTGCTGTCGCCTCCTCCCTGACGTCAGTGCGCCAGGGGTATAAAAGATGCAGCCAACGCCATTTTCTTAAGACTTTTCTTACCACGCGGTGCCCGAAGCAAAAGCAGTTCGCAAGTGCCGGTCGGCCAACTCCTGAGATTTTCAAATTCGAATTTCAGATCCGAAGTCTTCATTTAAGCTAAGTACCCCATTGGGGAAACTTTATTCTTGCTCCAGACCGATGTCAGAAAAAGTTAATTGTATTTCTTGTAGGAAGCAAATACCTCATAAGGATTTTCATTTTTACTGTATTACTTGCCTAGGCCCTGATCACAATGTTGCTAGTTGCTAGATTTAACCAACGCACCATTAAGCGTCTGTACGATTTTGCATTTCATTACTTCGGCAGAAGATTTAATTATATAATGCCGTCGGAACAGCCGACTACTGGAATTTATAAAAAGTGCAAAGAGAAAGAAAAGGACAGGCATCCGAGGTCCAAAACAGACTAGGCTTTTGCTAGGCCTGTCGCCGGTTCTCAGTGAGGCACTTTCGCAGCCCCTGACGCCCACTACCTCAGAGCCACAGGCCGCTTCCGACTCCCACATGGAGCCGACTAGGCCACTGGAAACTCAAGGTATTGGACACTCGGAAACTGTTCCCTCAGATGGGTCCGGAGCAACTGAGCAGGCATCTGCTTCTGAGGGTATTTTCCGGCCTACACAGTTATATGTGAAACCTACTTCAGCTTCAAAGGCAAAGACTAAAGCAGCTCTAAAGACAAACAAGTACAGCATTCTCCTGGACAGGCCACCATGCCTACAAAACAGTTGCTTAAAATGGCCGAAGACCTAATTACTTTGATCAGGGGTTCCCATCCCCCTCCTGAGAGGCCTAGGCAAGAGATAGAATTCGCATCTTCTGACCATGTTTCCATTTCTTCTGATTCCTTTTCTGATCAGGAGTATTCTGTTCCTCCCTATGAGGATTCTGATGTTGAAGAATCTATCCCTTCAGCCTCTCCTCCTGAGGATTATTCTTTTGGGGAGATGCTGCATACTATGAGGGAGCATTTCCACTGGGAGAGCCAAGATTACTCAGAATCCAAGAAAAGGATCAGAGACTTCCTTTTATTACCTCAGCCCAGGCCCATTGCTGTCCCACCTGTTTTAGACATTGTAGATGTATTTTCAGAGTCCAGTCTATCTCCAGACTCTCTACCACCAGCCCCTGTTAAGCCAGACAGATACTACAGGGTTCCTGATTCACATAAATGTCTTTATAAAAACCCTGCTGCTGACCCAGAAATCATCTCTCAGGGTCCCAAGGGGGTCAGGGCTTCCACTGCAAAAAACCTTATCCCCTCTGATGGGGATTCTAGAGCCCTGGACAGATGGGGGAAAAAGATTTATACTTCTACTGCTTTGGCTGTAAGAGCTTTAAATTGCCAATTTCATATGCTTAAATATCAGCAATATCTTATGTCACTGCTTAAACAGAAAATGTTAACAAATTCAGAATGTGCAGAAAACAAAGAAATGCAGGATTTTATTGCATGCAGCTGAACAAGTAGGAAAGCATAGTTTGCAATGTGGTTTTGATTCTTTAGAAGCCTCCTGCAGGGCCGCTGTTACAGGTTCTGTCATTAGGAGGCATGCTTGGTTAAAAGAACAGAATCTGCCTGATCATGTTAAAGCAAAACTATTAGATACTCCATTACAGCATGATACTTGGTTTGGGGTTAAAGCAGAAGAGGTGTTGAAGAAAATGGTGGACAAAGCTAAATCTATGCAAACAGTTAATGAGTTCTTGCAGGTACAGCCTCCCAAATTTAGCAGGAACTGGCCTACAAAGAATTGGTCCTTTCCGGTGTCAGACAGGCCACAAAGAGGCAGATACAGATGCCCCAGAGGCAGATCACAGCCCCAAGGCTCATACAGGTCTAAACAATGGGGTGCTTCAAGGGTGCTTCTACCTCCAGGAGCGGAGAGGAAAAATCACAGCCATACAGGAAACCGTCTCAATGACTTTCCCCTGCCAGCACCAAGCACTTATCTTCTGGCAGCCCCTTTGGGGGGCAAACTAGCACTTTTTTAACAAAATTGGCACATGATCACCCAGGACAAATGGGTCCTAAATAACGTATCACAAGGCTACAGGTTCCACTTTCACACCCTGCCAAGGCCAAACGGTATGCCAGATCTGCCTCACAATCAGTGGGCAGAGGCACAAAAACAAGTTTCATCCCTCATGGACATGAGAGCTATTCAGTTAGTGCCGCAGCAAGAACAGGGACTAGGATTCTATTCAAGGCTATTCTTGGTGCCCAGAAAGGACAAAGCCTGGAGACCAATACTGGACCTTTCTATCCTAAACACATTCCTGGATATTCCAAAATTCAAAATGTTAATTCTGCAGCAGCTTCTGCCCATGCTGGGCAAGGGGGCTTGGCTTGTGACTTGAGACCTAAAAGAGGCATACCTGCACATCCCAATCAGACAATCATGCAGAAGATACCTCAGATTTATAGCTGGTTCAGTGCATTACCAATTCTCTGCACTGCCATTTGGCTTATCTACTGCGCCCAGGGTCTTCACAAAATGCCTGGCAACAGTGGTTGGTTTTTGCAGACAAAGAGGAATACAAATATATTCTCACTTGGACGACTGCCTTATTCAAGCAGAGAACAATGACATTCTAATACAGCATCTGGCGTTTAAAAAGATTACTAACAGGTCTAGGGTACACAGTAAACGAAAAGAAATCAAAACTCATGCCCTCTCAAGAGATAATATTCCTGGGTGCAAGCTTAAATACAACTGCCCAGATGGCTTATCTCACGCCAGACAAACGCAGACAACTGACTACTTATTTCATAATGTTGGCAACAAAGACCCAGTTATCTGCATGAAAAATTCTGCAGGCTTTGGGCGTCATGGCATCTTGCATTATGCTAATTCCATATGCAAGACTACATACGAGGAAACTTCAATGGTATCTAAAAAGTGTTTGGACTCAACATTGCCACAGCCTGGAAATAATTACCCTCATTCCCTGCCTGCAACAGCAGTTTCAATGGTGGGCAAAAGTCTGTCACCACAACACGGGACAACCATTCACCTTACCCACAGCCAGGCAGACATTGACAACAGATGCATCAGATTATGCCTGGGGGGCCCATATGGCAGGAAGATGTATTCAAGGCACATGGTCCGCAAGTCAAATGCATCTACATATCAATCAAAAAGAGATGCTAGCTGTTCAGAATGTCCTGACAGCCTTCAAGGATCGACTTCATCCGGGACAACTACTGATAAGGACAGACAATACTACAGTTATGTGATACATAAACAAGCAGGGAGGCACACATTCCTACCCCCTCTGCAGGCTAGCCATGAACTTGTGGGACACAGCATTGACTTACCAAGTACATCTATAAGCACAATTTCTGCCAGGAAGGACAAATACTCTGGCAGACGAACTAAGCAGAAAACTAATGGATCCCCACAAGTGGAAATTGGATCCACAAGTTTTCACCATGATAACAAGGAACTGGGGATGGCCGGACATAGACCTATTTGCCTCCCTTCACAACTACCAACTACAGAAATTCTGCACAAGGACTTATCACAAGAAAGCATGGAAAGTGGAAGCTCTGTCTTTCAGATGGAAAGTCCTAACAGTATATGCCTTTCCTCCTCTGCCTCTCCTCCCCAAGGTTCTCCTCAAGGCCAGACAAGAGAAACCAAAAATGATACTGATTGCCCCAGACTGGCCCCGCCAACACTGGTACCCAATCCTGAAGAGTATGTCTCAATGCCCACCTTGGACATTACCTCAAATTCCTCACTTATTGACTCAACAAGACAGTCAAATACTGCACAGCCAACTCAGGACCTTAAACCTGGCAGCATGGCGGATAATGTAGCCAGTCAAGGCACACCTCTCTCTAAAGCAGTGATGGATGTTATTTTGGAGGCCAGGAGGCCCAGTACCAGAAAATCTTATGCAGAAAAATGGAAGAGAAACCAGGCACAAGGTTTTGACACTATTAATATTCCTCAGATTTTGCAATACTTAACTGAGATGTTTGATAAAGGCCTTTCTTTTTCATCAATTAAAATTCATGCCTCGGCCATTTCAGCTCATTACAATACAGAACCGTCTATTTTTTCTCATCCATTACTAAGGCAGTACCTCAGAGGGGCCAAAAACATAAGACCTTCAAGGAGAGCACCAATACCTGCATGGGACCTCAACTGTGTCTTGGAAAAACTCACACTACCTCCATTTGAACCAGCCTCTGCAGCTGATATTAAATTCCTATCCTGGAAAACAGCTCTGCTCCTAGCAATAACCTCTGCTAGACGAGTCTCAGAGTTACAGGCACTCATGGCTGTGGAACCTTTTATCATTTTCCATCCTGACAGGGTTTCTCTGCGGACAAACCCTACATTTATGCCTAAGGTAGTGTCCAGTGTGGCCCTTAACCAAACAATTCATTTGCCTACCTTTTATCCAAACCCACAGAATAAGGGAGAGAGAATTCTGTATTCTTTGGACATTCACAGGCAGCTGCGCTTCTACTTGGACAGAACCAAGGCTTTCAGAAAGACTGAACAACTTCTAGTGGCATATGCTGCAGGATCACAAGGAAAGCCTATCTCAATGCAGACTATTTCAAAGTGGATAGGTCACTGCATTCGTTTTTGCTGTTTACAGCATGGCAAATCAGTGCATAAGGGCATTAGGCCACATTCAACCAGAGCAGCAGCCTTCCAAAGAGGAGTACCAACCAAAGACATCTTAGAGGCTGCAACTTGGAGTTTAGTGCATACTTTTACAAAGCACTATCATTTACCTCTTTACTCTAAATCCAGGGCAGGATTTGCCACTGCAGTTCTGCATGGCCTGATAGCCTCTCCTAATCCTGTTTAGCACCAGCCTTCCAACCTTAGTTTTGGGATTCAACCCAATTGTAATGACTGCAACAGTGAAACACGATGAACATAGTACAGTTGTGTACCTACCATAAATGTAGATGTTCGAGTGTATTCACTGTTGCAGTCCAGGTTACCCTCCCACCATCCCTCTTTTCCTTTGCTGGGACTTACCTGTACTTAACTATTCTTTACAACCTATGTGGTGTATTTGCTTGTAGATAAAGGAAAATTTGTTTTTTATGCATGCTTATTGGCATAATTTAGCCTACCATTTTAGGGGCAAGAAAAACTGAAGAAAATGGCGTCAGCTGCATCTTTTATACCCCTGGTGCACTGACGTCGGGGAGGAGGCAACAGCAACTGATGCCGGACCAAGACTTTGGAATTCAGGCCGACTGCGGGTAGCCTACCAGCAGGATAACCCAATTGTAATGACTGCAACAGTGAATATATTCGAACATCTACATTTATGATAGGTACACAACTGTACTTTTTGTTTGTCCCTGGTACTCCTCAGATTCTCACAGTTTGATGACAGAGGGATATCAGTTAAGGAAGTTATTACATTTTTCAAGCCACACATTGTAAAGCTTAAACCCCTCTTTTTTTAACTGATCCTCTGTGATTGTCTGGCAAAAAGGGAGCAAAAACTGATGGCAGCAGGGAAAAAAAGATCTTTCAATAAAGGGACAGACTGCACCTTCAGAATGATCTTGCCAGCTGTCCTTCCCATCTTTGGTCCCTACATTTCTAAGTCTGTCCCTTAAACTGGCTAGCGGTCTTTCCCTTTGGGAAAAGCTTTTCTGATTCTTGGGTACTAATACTGGTTCAGGAGGGTTACAGTTTGCACTGGATACCAACATTTTTTTTCAGGAAAAGTTCCTCCCTACCTTCCAAACCAAACCAGACTTTTTTTCCCCTCAGGTTCTTCTGTTTACCCTAGGAGTCATATGACTAGTGCTTGTATACCAACTAGAAGAGCACTTCTACTCCAGAATGTTTCTGGGTTCAAAGAACAAGCTTTCCTAGTGACCAGTTCTAGATCTTTCCTTTTTCAGTTTTGTGGAAGTACCAAAATTCAAAATGTTAACCCTTCAGAACCTTACCAGTCATTTTTCTTCTGAGTTTTACGGTAAAATTAGACTTAAAGGATGCTTGTCACATTCTTAAAGCAAAGGGTTACAGAAAATTTCTCAGCATCTGGATCTTGGTCACATTATTTTCTTGCAGTACCCTTTGAGTTAGCTACATCTCCTGTGATTACAAAATGCCTGTCTACAAGTATAGCTCATTGCAGACTACAAGATATTAACATTTCTCTTTTGCAGATGTCAGGAGACCTTACCATGCATTTCTTCAGTCCTTATAAGTCCGGGCTTCCAGATAAATGTTCAAAAAATTTCCTTTGCTGTTTACACAGTGGTTTTAGACTGCCATCTAGATGCATCTCTTCAATGCCATTCCCAACACAGGAAAAGGTGAATTTGTATCAGAAAACTTTTCTGATCTTCTCCAATCAGCTTGAGACTTCAGATAGAGAATATTTTAATTCTAGGTTTCACAGTTTATATGGTTCTCATGATTCCTCTTGCCATGTTACAGATGAGAAAAATTCAGTGGCTTAAAAAAAAAAAAAAAAAAAAAAAAAAAACACCCAACATTCTCATCCTCCCTGAGATTTATACATTCCAAAATTTAGGTTTAAGCTACCTTTATCTACTCCCTCCCCCCACCTTATAACTTAGGCAGCTTTGTTTTAGTTAGAGAACTGCCACCCCTTTTCTCCTGTAGTTAAGATTGTTCTTTAGTGTTCTTAGTTTTTTTCCTGTAAAAAAAAAATATATATATATAAATATATATATATATATGTACACACAAACACCTATATAGATAGATATATATATATATATATATATATATATATATACACACATACACGCACACACGTGTGTGTGTGTGTGTGTGTATATATATATATATATATGTATGTATGTGTATATATATATATATATATATATATATGTGTATATAATAGTGTTTGCATTGTTTTTTTGCTGTAGTGTCAATCTGTTTGTTATTGTTTTTGTTTTTTGTATACAATAATGTCTAAGGAACATAAGGAAATTAAACCCTCTGGGTTCAAAAAGTGTAGCCAGAAAATGTCTATCACAGATGGTCACACTATTTGTGTATACTGCCTTGGAGCAGATCCTGTGCCATGTGTCACTCATTCAGTCATAGAGTGCTGCTTGAGAGGAAAAATAGATCATCCGAAGTTTACTGAAGACCCCTTCTCTGAACTGCTGGAATAAGGCCAGGGAACTTCAAAATCAGCCAAGTCTCCATCGAAGTCCGACAAGTTGGGCAAGAAGTCCCCTCCTCCTCCTGCCCAATTGGACCCAGTTAAGAAATTAGCAAAAGTGGCATTGCCAGAACTGAAAACTGCTGGGCCCAGAAAATCTCCTTCATCGGCTCCATCTGTGTTGGTGCCTATTGATTTTTCAGTTATGGAGCCAGTTTCTTCAACATTGAGATCTCGTCTGCTACAACCAGTTAGATCTCCTGCTTCCTTCTCTGTCCTCCAGGAGCCTTTCCAATGATGACATGGATCATGTGATGTGGAGACTAAGGACGCTGGCTCTTGCCAAACTGCTGTCAGGTCCAACCCAGAGGGATTTGGAACCGACAAAGTCTTCCCCTTCAACATTGATTCCGCCTCCGAGCTGACTTGGGACCTCTGAGCCGATTGTAGTAGAACCGTCAGTGCTGAGACCTATCCTGGGATCTTCTGGCCCAACTTCTGTTCCAACATCCTTGGTTCCATCTGAACCCGAGGTGTCTAGGAGCCGACACTCTCCGGTCGGGTCCGGAGAGGAGCATCGGATCGCATACTTGTCTGATCCAAACTTGCTTCTTGGGGCTCCAGCGTGGGTGACCTCGGCTCCTGCATCAGCCTTGGAGCCAACCCTTTTGGTCCAGAGGATGCCTTCTGGCTCTTTGGAGGGGGCTTTCGAGGTCAGGAGAGTGCTTTTGCCACAGACAGCTCCACTCTCGGATCCTGATATTCTTCCCCCAAAGGCACTGGCATTTGTCTCAGCACCACACCATTCACAGACATGTGGAGACACTAGGCCTCAGGATGCCCCATTGGGTGATTCCCCTCCCTTCCGAAACCTCCCCAGAGTACCCTTCTGAAGAGGTTCTTCGTAAGAGACTTTGCAAGAGGAAGCATTTAGACTCCCCAGAGGAGTTGATCAATTCTGATACAGACCTTGATGAGTCAGAATGGTCCCCATGGTCACCCTCTGAGGATGTCTCCTTTGCTGACATCCTGGAAATTCTTAAACAGAGAGGCGGCTGGAAGTCCATCAACCCTTCTGAGGGAGGAGTCTGTATACCTGAAGGCTTTTGGTTCTTACCCTTCTGCCACTTGGGTGTCTCCGCCTTTTGACGAGCTCATGGAATTATTTATTCAAAAGGCGTGGGAGTCTCCAGACTCAGTGAAACCTGTTCCTTTGGAGACCAAACAAGTTTATTTCTGCACAGTCAGAAAAACTTTTTCTTACTGGGAGCAGCAGCCACCAAAAAGGAATGGTCAGAGACATCTTCGTTTGTCCATCCGCTGAACAGAGTCTCATATGGTGGACAGATATGGAAAACACACGTTCTCTTCAGTGACTTTTGCACTTATATCATTCAATTATCTGACGCACTTTACTAGGCTACAAAGAGATCTGCTAAAGGAGCTAGGAGATGCTCTGCACAGTTCAGTAACTGCAGGGGTATCAAACAAAGTTTCCTCTCAGCTCTCCACCTTAAACTCTGTGGTTAACTCCTCCATGAGGCTCATTTCTTATGCACCAGATGGGGCGAGTAGAGCAGCGGGTTCAGGAATTTCCCTAAGGAGACATTCCTGGATGTGCTTGTGTGACTTTGCGGAACCTTTCAAATCTTCCTTTGTTAATCCCCCTTTTGATGGCTCGTCCTTGTTCAGAGGAAAAGTCAAGGACCCACTAACCAGGTGTGAGCAAGAAGGAAAAACTCTCTCTGCCGTAGGAGTCTGTTTTTTCCCTGCATTCTAGATCGCACCCAAAAGGTCAAAAGGGAGTGAAAATGTGGTTCCAAAAATCCCAGAGATTTTTTTCAGGATGCACATGATTCTTTCCCCAGGGACAGATGGGGAAGCAGTAATGGAAGACACCATCCAAGCAGCAGAGGGGGTCCGCAGAATCATGGTGACAGGGAATCATTCTTTGGTAAGCCTTTCCAGCACTCCTGAAAGGAGGTCTGTCTGTCCCTCTCTGGAGACAGTCAGGGAGTCGCTTAACTTTGTACCCAGAAGCCTGGCAAGAAATAAAAGACAAGTGGGTAGAAAGCATCCGTATCCAGAGGCTACTCTCTACTCTTTTCCTTCCCCGTTTCAAGCATAAAAAACATCCCGGATGTTCCACCCAGTCAGAGGGAACAGGTAACTCTAGAAATTCAAAAGTTGCTAGACAAGAGAGTCATCCAAACAGTCCCTGCAGACCAGATAGGATCCAGAACTTACTCAAGGTTCTTTTTAGTACCAAAGAGAACAATGAACTGGAGACTCATATTGGATCTGAGCAGATTAAACAAATCAGGAGAAAAACAAAGTTTTGGATGGTAACACTGCAGTCAGTATTCTCTCTTCTGGGAGAAGATGATTGGATGTCCTCTATAGACCTCCAGGATGCGTACTACCACATAAAAGTGGAAAGGCCATCTAGGAGCCATCTGCGCTTTCGTCTGGGAACCAGTCACTATCAATTTTGGGCTTTGCCCTTTGGTCTCACTACAGCCCCCAGTGTTCACCAAGTGTATGGCAGTGGTCATGGCTTACTTGAGATGTCTAGGATTCCAAGTGTTTCTGTATCTAGACGACTGGCTCCTAACTTCCACCACCAAGCATCTACTATTAAAAGTAAGAGACACCACATTACATCTCTGCTATCATCTAGGAATCATGATAATTATGAAAATCAGCCATGTTGCCATCGCAGCTTATCATTTTTATAGGCACAGAACTAGATGCAACAAAAATGATAAAACTCTCCCCCCCCCCCCCCCCCAGAAAAAGTTAAAGTACTACGACATCAGATCTCAAACCTTCTTTCCAGGAAAAAGTGTAAGTAAGAACAGTCCTGAAGGTCTTGGGAATCACGGCAGCAGCAATAAACTTAGTGCCATTAGCACGCCTGCACATGAGGATTCTGCACTGGCTACTGTTCACTCAGTGGTCCTTACAAGAACTTCCTATGTTCCACCAAATTTCAGCAATGGAGTCTTGGAGGAAAGTCCTCCGCTGGTGGTTTCACTCCACTTATGTGACATCAGATCAACCCTGTGTTCTTTCACAGCCATAAGCCACAGTAACCACGGACGCTTCCCAGATGAGGGGGGCATTATTTGTGGAGGATAGTCCAAGGCACTTGACAGGGCCACAAGGCCCATTTGCACATCAGTGTCCTAGAGATGAGAGCAGTGCTTAGTGTTGCAAGCATTTCAGGACTCTGTTCCACTGGGAAGTATTGCAGTACAGACGGACAACATGTCCGTCATTTGGTACATAAATAAACAAGGGGAACCAGGTCCTACTCTTTTTGCGAGAGGGCCTTAGAGTATGGCAGTGGGCGACTTTTCCCAATGCTTTCTGATAGCAGCGCACATCCCGGGGAAATCCAGTGTGATAGCAGACACTCAGCAGACCGATGCTGTTACCTCACAAGTGGTCCCTAAAACAGGAAGTGGGGATGTAATTTTCCGCAAATGGTGCCAGCATTGCTATGGCCTTTTTGCCACGTCCATAAATGTCAAATGCAGCAGCTTTTTTCCCCAAATCCCCCCTCTGGGGAGTCACTAAGGGGATGCACTTGTGCACAATTGGCACTCTGATCTCCTCTACACCTTCCCTCCCTTTCCCTTGATACCCAAAGTTCTTCAGAAAGCCAGCTCATTGGGAGGAAATTTGATACTCATTTCGCCATACTGACTTTGCCATATCTGGTACCCCTTCATTTGGCCTCCTCTCCAGGAGGGGCCATGGGTTCTGGACCCAGTTTCAGACCTGACTCGTACGTCAGGGATGCTCCATCCCTCTCTTCAAACACTCAGATTGACAGCTTGACTGCTCCAGTTTCAAACATAGCTAGGCTGCCTAACCTTTCTTCATTTGTGAAACCTATCTTGATCTCATCCCATAAGGCTTCAACAAGGAAAATTATACACGAGTAAATGGAAAATATTTTCTTCCTTTGCATTAAATAACCAAATTGATCCTTTTTCTGCACCCATAGTTTCTATTCTTGAATTTTTGACAAAACTATTTAATGAAGGCGCAGCTGCAGCTACTATTTGAGGTCATTTATTTATTTATTTTACATTTGTTTACCGGGCTAGTCCAACTGGATGCAAGTCCATTTTCAGTGGAGGCCCGGGGAGAAAAGCTCCACTACAATACTACTAATGAGATTAAAAATATTAGCAAATTATCAAAAATTCAAGCTATTAGATTATACAAGAAATATGCAGAAAAAGAAAAATACACAGAACTGTAAGCCTATGTTCTGCTACAATACTTCTAAACAGGTAAAAATATACAGAAAAAAACAGAATTGTAACACTCCAACAGGACGTGAAGTCATTTAAATACAGAATAGTGTAGTACTGGAGAATATAGGAGTTATGAAGATTGTTTACTCTAAAAGCAATTTCATTAGAGGTTGAGAAATTAAGATATATGTCATTTAGTAGAGGGAGTATCAGAATCAAGTGTGGTGATGAAAATCTAGTAGTCTAGATGTATTAAGTAAGAAGGAATGTTAGTGAATCAAATAAATGAGAATAAAGGAAATGAAGATTAAGATGATTAGTCAGGCTTATTGATGAAGATGATTAGTCAGGGTTATTACACGAGCAGAGCCAGTGGTTGGATAGGAAGAGTTTTAGGTTAGTTTTAAATAGTGGGAGTGATGTTAGGGTTGTGAGGTGTTGAGGTAGTTGATTCCAAATTTTTCCAACTAAGTTGGAAAATATAGAGTCACCTGCTAAGTTATTAGATAAGGAGGTATGAATCAATACTTTGTTAGAGGAGCGTAGGTTCCTCAGATTGGTGTAAGGTTTTATGAGGGTAGAGAGCATTGGAGTGTTGTCAGGGTGATAAAGGGCATTGTGTGCAATAGTAAGTTGGTTAAGCTGAATAAGGTGGGGTAGTTCAAGCCAGCCTAGTTTTTTTAGATTGTGACAGTGATGAGTCCTATATGGAGAGTTAGTGGCATATCTGGCAATACTATTATATGCTATTGCTAGTTTGTTCAGATTAAACTTAGAGATTAGTAAATATAGGGGAGGCATATAATAGGGTAGAAATTAAGTGGGTTCTAGCTATAGTAGTTCTGGCTTCAGGAGTTAAGAAGGATTTGATTCTATAGAGAGAGCCAAGTTTTCTATTAGTAGATTTTATTATAGCGTTAATGTGAGTGTCAAATTTTAGTTGATTATCAATTGTAAAGCCTAAGAGTTTGGTATTCTGGTCTGGAGAGATAAGGGTACCATTACTAGATATAAGAGTAAAATTAGGGGAGGGAGACAAGTGAGTAGGTGTAAAAAGCAAGAGTTTTGTTTTTTTGGGGTTAAGGAGGAGACAGTGATTTGAGAGCCATTGTTCTATTTTTGAGAAGGTTTTTTGTGTGAGGGAATGAAGTTCCGACTGTGTTGAGGCTGAGCAAATGATAGTAGTGTCATCTGCATATTGAATACAAGTTGATAGAGAAGTGGTTAGATGAAGGTCATTTATGAAAATGGAGAACAGTAGAGGACCTAGGATATAGCCTTGAGGGACACCTATAGAGGTGGGGAGGAGATCTGAGAGATGGTTGTGCAAAAGAACTGCCTGTTTTCGATTATCCAGATAGGATGTAAACCAGTTTAAGGTTGAATTGTCTAGGGAGAGGGACTTTAAACGATGGAGGAGTAGTTGGTGATTGACCATGTCAAAGGCTTTAGACAGGTCTACAAAGTCCTAGCAACAATATCTAATTTTCACATTGGTTAATAGACCCAAATAGGTACATAGGCCCAAATCTGATGTCTCATAGGCTATGCAAAGTTTTTTTGAAGGGCATTATTTTATTAAGACCACCCATTAAGACTCCTCCATTGCCATGGGACTTAAACTTTGTTTTATCCTGTTTGAGCCCCCCCCCCCCTTGAATCTGCATCATCCTGTGATCTAAAGTTTTTGACATGGAAAACAATTCTTTTGATTGCCATCACTTCTGCTAGAAGAGTTTCAGAGCTACAAACATTATTTATAAAACACCCTACATGCGTTTTCACAGACAGTATCACTTCGAACAAACCCAATTTTCCTACCAAAAGTATGCTCAAAGTCCAATTTGAATCAATCCGTAGAACTACCAGTCTTTTTCCACAACTATGGCAACAATGGGGAATATATGCTACACCAGCTGGATGTACATACAGTTACCTTTCTACTTGCATAGCACAAAGGACTTTAGAAAGTCTGACCAATTATTTGTTTCATTTTCAGACTCTAAGAAAGGTGCTCCTGTATCTAAAGTCACACTTTCAGAATGGCGATCAGACTGTATTACTTTCACCAACAAATCTCACAACAAAGACCTTGCCTTTAAAGTCAAGGGTCATTCTACAAGAGCCATAGCAACCTCTTCAGCTTTTTGAGCTAGACTATCAAGTGACACTATTTGTGCTGCAGCAACATGGGCAAGGCCTCATACCTTTATCACTCATTACAAAGTGGCTTTGGCCTCCAGGAACAGGGCCTCTTTTGGGGTCCACTGTTCTGAAGAGTATTCTCCCTTGAGCCACCCGAGAAATATGGTGCTAGGGATGCTGTCCCAACCAGTGAAGAATGAAGGCAAGATAGGACAACATCACACAAAGAAGTTAATGTACTCACCATAACGTTCCATGTGTGTTGTCCATCTCGCCTTCATTCTTGCATCTCACCCTCCTTCCTCCAGCCTTTGGCTCCTGGAGGACAGAGTGATCATAATTGGAAACAAATGTTCTCTGACCTTCTTTGCTCTACAAGTTTTTCGTTATTTTTTATTACTGCCTATTGTTATATCAGCAAACAAGACCTGGGGACTTTTCCCAGGGCATGATAGGATAGGAATACAGCCATGAGCTAGTGGAAGACTTCAAACTATTGTGTAAGGCCGAGTCGGAACAGAGGATCAGTTCCAAACCCAACCAGTGAAGAATGAAGGCAAGATGGACAACACACATGGAACGTTATGGTGAGTACATAACTTCTTTTTTCTGTAACATCTGCAAGAGTGTGTTCTGGTTGCAACCATTTGTATTGGGTTATACAACCCTTTTGCCTTTCCATGCATTTAGGATAATCTATAGAAAAACTCATCTGTATATGCCTTTACTACTATGAGCATACCTTAAAATATTTCCATCTGTCTCCCTTATTTCTTTCAGAATTTGAAAGACCAGGAGAATACATTCTTTATGCTCTTGTCAAGCTTTTGCAACTGAGGCGTTATCTTGTTGATACTAATTCCTTTAAGAAAGCTATACAACCACCAAAGTCCTAGTATGGGACTGGAAAAGGACAACCTGCTTCAATTCACACATTTCCAGGTGGTTGTTCTTTACTGTATATTTTCTTGTTATTCCCACCATAATAGAACATTTCTGGGCAGGATTAAGGCACATTGTATGTTCTGGTAGTCCTGTCTCACCTTCATTCTTAATCTTGGTTTCGGAGCTGAACCTCTGCACCAACTCTGCAATTCTCTAGCTCAGTATCTTCTGGTTGGCTCGTGGCAATGGAGCCGGGAGGGTCTGCTTTCGAGGTGATCGAGTGTTCTTTCCAAGTCTTCAGTTCCTACCAGGGGTACCGACACTCCTCCCCTAAATCGCAGACTTCAGTCTCAGCACCTTCTCTCATCCAGCACAGCAGAGACTCGCAGCCTCAGGAAACCTCCATGAGTGGTCCCCAGTCTTCCAAAGTCTCCCCAGAATATCCTTCTGAGGAGTCTCCTCAGAAGAAATCTTGTAGGAGGAAACATGTTGACTCCCCTGTGAGTCCATTACATCAGACACTGACCTCGAGGAGTCAGAAGGGGTCCCCCAAGTCGTCCTCTGAGGATATCTCCTTCACAGATATCCTTGAGATCCTGAAACAGAGAAGTGGCTGGCCCACCACCTCCCCTTCTGAGGAGTCTGTGTACCTAAAGGCTTTCGGGTCTCAACCCTCCGCCTCTTGGGTGTCTCCACCTTTTGATGAGCTACTGGATCTAGTGTGTCGAAAGGTGTGGGAATCTCCCAATACTGTGGAACCGGTTCATAGACCACCTAATAAATTTTTGTCAGCACCTCAGGACAAAGATTTTCTCACTAAAGGCGTGCCAGTAGATGCCATGGTGGTGGCAGCAGCCACCAAAAAGGAACTTGCTGAAACTTCCTCCACTGTTGATCCACCGAACAAGGAGTCTAGAACGATGGATAGGTATTGGAAGCATATCTTTTCTTCAGTGGCTTTTACACTCAGCTGAGCTACCTGTCTCACTTCACTAGGCTCAAGAGAGATCTGAAAGAACTGGGAGATATATTCTACAAGGTAATGTATCTGAAACGGTGTCTGATAAGTTTTTAATGCGCTGATGTTTACCTTAAATTCTATCATTAACTCCTGCATGCAGATGATGTCTTATGCAGCGGATGGAACAAGTAGGGCAAGCGGGTTCAGGAGTTTCTCTTAGAAGACACTCCTGGATGTGCTTATGTAACTTTGCAGAGGCCTTTGTCTATCTTTACCAACGCCCTCTTTGATGGATCCTCATTGTTTGGACCCAAGGTAAAGGACACACTCACCAGGTGTGAACAGGAAGGGAAAACCTTGTCTGCTGTGGCAGTCCGTTTTTCCATTCCTTCTAGACCCTATCCCAAAGGGTAGAACGGTGGTAAAATGTGGTTCAGGAAGTGGCAGAGGTTTTTTCAGGATGCATAGGGTGATTCCTTCTCCAGAGGCAGAGGAGGAGGAAATAACGATAGAGGCCACCCTAGAGGTAGGGGAGGCCTGCAGAACCAGGGAGACTGTGATTCCTTTTGTGGTCGTTCCTACCAGCTCTCCTGAAATGAGGCCCGACTGCACGTCTCTGGAGCCAGTCGCGGGACGTATATCTTTATACCCAGAAGCCTGGCACGATATCACTCAAGACAAGTGGGTACTAAGGATAATAACTAGAGGATACTGTATTCCCTTCTCTTTTCCCCCTCCTCGGATCCAGCCAGTCACAGGGATTCAGCAACTCTATTTAGAAATCCAAAAGTTGCTCGTAAAGAGTGTCATCCAACCCGTCCCCACAGACCAAGTAGGATTAGGGACTTACTCCAGATTCTTTTTGGTGCCAAAATGAACAGGAGACTTAAACCCATCTTGGATCTCAGCAAATTGAACGAATCTGTACAGAAGTCCAAGTTTCGAATGGTCACTTTACAGTCAGTACTCCCGTTGTTAGGGAAAGACATTTGGATGTGCTCCATAGATCTCCAAGGTGCGTACTACCACATCAAAATGGACAGAGCATCAAGGAGTCACTTGCTCTTCCGGCTGGGCGCCAGTCATTATCAGTTTCGCACCCTGCCTTTGGTCTCACCACAGCCCCCAGGGTGTTCACCAAATGCATGACAGTGGTAACAGCTCACTTGAGATGCCTTGAATTCAAAGTGTTTCCGTACCCAGACAAACTGACTCCTGACTGCCACCACCAGGCATCTACTATTACAGGCCAGGGTCGCCACCATTTCATCTTGCCTGCAGCTAGGGATTACAATAAACTGGCAGTAATCTGCATTATCGTCGTCTCAGCATGTGAATTATATTGGCGCTGAAATAAATACCGTCACAATGAGGGCTTACCTCCCCATAGAGAGAATTTAGAATCTCGGGCAACAAATTTTGAGTCTACTTCCTTGCTGAGGGCAAAAGCAAAGACTGTGCTCAAATTAGGGACGATGGCCTCTACAGTAACATTAGATGTTCTTCGTGTTTCACTGTTGCAGTCATTACATTTGGGTTATCGGCCTGCAGGTAGCCCTCAGACGGCCTGAATCAGATGCCGTCTCTTCTTCCACTAAGCCATTACATCAGTCTTTCTTGCTATGCGGTGCCCGAAGCAGAAGAAGTTCGCAAGTGCCGGTCGGCCAACTCCTGAAATTTTCGTTTTCGAGTTTCAGAACTGAAGTCTTCAGAAAAGCTAAGTACCCTGTTTAGGATCCTTCTTGCTCTAAACAGATGTCAGTAAAAGTTAACAATTGTATTACTTGTGGAAAGCAAATACCTCATAAAGACTTTCATTCGTATTGCATTCCTTGCTGAGGCCCAGACCACAACGTTCCCTCACTGTCGGTTTTGTGCCTTATTCAATCCTTGAACTATTCGTTGTCTGTCTACTTTTGCAGCAAACTATTTTGGTGCTCTGTTTAATTATCCAGAAATGGCTTCGGTAAGCCATCCAACTACCGACATTCCAAAAAAATGTAAAGATAAAGACGGAGACAGACAGCATAGGTCCAAAGCTGCTGACGACGCTTCTGTTCAGCTAGTTGCCAGTTCGCTGCTACTCAGGCGCTTTCAGAGCCCCTGATAACCACTACTTCAGATTCGCAGGCCTCTACCAAGACCCATTTGGAGTCCATTATGCCGCAAGATGCTTCTTCGACTGAGGAACCTGCGGATGTCTCAACCTTCAATGGGTCCGGAGCCACTGTGCAGGCACAGGCTTCTGAGGGTGTATTCAGGCCTACAGACTTGCATTTCAAACAGACACCATCTTCTTCAAGGCCTAAAACTCGACCCACGCCTAGAAAACCGACATCCAAACCACATGGTCAGGCTCACATGCCTAAAAAACAAATAAGAGTGGCTGAATGCATTATTACCTTAATTAGGGGAAGTCAGTCTTCTCTCTCTAAGAGACCTAGAATTGATTTTCCTTCTGATTCTTCTGATCAGGATTCTGAAATTTCTGTTTCTTCTGATTACTAGGATTTGCCCTTATCTACCTATGAGGATTCTAATGCAGAGGACTCCATTCACTCTGCTTCTCCTCCAGAAGATTTTTCTGTTGGTGAAACCTTGCACAGTCTTGGGGAGCATTTCTGCTGGGAAAGCCAGGATTACTCTGACTCCAAAAAGAGGCTTAGGGAATTCTTAGTCCATCCACAACACAGACCTTTCGCTATCCCTCCTGTCCTGGACATTGTAAATGATACCTTCTTGGAATCTAGCCTGGCCCCAGACACTTTACCTCCGGCTCCCAGGAAACCTGACCGGTATTAGAGCACCTGACTCTCTCAAGTTCTTTTTCAAGAATCCTGCTGTGGACCCAGAGTCCATTTCCCAGGGACCTAAAGGCATTAAGGCTACTATTGCCAAAAGCCTTACCCGCTCTGATAGATGTTCCAGGGTCTTGGACAGATGGGGTAAGAAGGTATACCCTTCTGCTACTTAGGCCATTAGGGCCTTAAACTGCCAGTTTCATACGTTAAGGTATCAGCGATATATTATGGGACTACTTAAACAGAAAATAATGTTGATTCCTGACTGTGCTGAAAATAAAGAATTACAGGATTTAATGCATTCTGCTGAGCAAGTTGGTAAACATACTTTGCAATGTGGTTTTGACTCTTTAGAAGCATCTTGCAGGGCTGCTGTCACTGGATCTGTTCGTAGAAGGCATGCTTAGCTTAAGGAGCAAATTTTGCCAGATCATGTTAAAGCTGAATTACTGGATCCTCCCTTAAACCAAGATCTCCTGTTTGGCAACAAAGCAGTCGTAGTACTTAAAAAGATGGAGGAAAAAGCTAAATCTATGCAAACTGTTGGAAGATTTCCTACAAGTACAGCCTCCCAGATTCAGTAGGCATTGGCCTTCTAAGAATTGGTCCTTTCCTGCCTCTTCCAGGCCTTCTCAGTCCAAACCCAAGAACAGCAGACCACCTAGGCTGCAGTCTCAAGGTGCTCACAGGCCTAAGCAGTGGGGGGGCTTCCACTTCCAAAGCTGGAAAGTAGTAAGACATACCCTATGGAAAACTGTCACAATGACTTAACCTTAAACCTTCCCAGTCCTGCTCAACTGCATGCTCCCTTAGGGGGAAAGATTGCACTGCATGCAAAAAACTGGGAACACATTACCCAGGTCCAATGGGTTTTAAATATAATTTTCCAAGGATACAGATTCCACTTCCACACCTTACCAACCCCAAACAGTTGGCCAGACCTACCCTCAAGTCAGTGGGCAGAGGCTCAACAGCAGGTTCTCTCCCTTCTAAGTATCAGGGCTATTCAACCTGTCCCAGCAGAAGAAAGGGGACAAGGTTTTTACTCAAGACTTTTTCTGGTACCCAGAAAAGACAGCTCCTGGCGTCCTATCCTGGACCTCTCGTTTCTAAACACCTTTTTGGTAATCCCAAAATTCAAAATGATAACACTTCATCATCTGCTTCCTTTGCTAGGCAAAGATGCCTGGTTGGCAACCTTAGACTTAAAGGAAGCTTACCTGCACATTACAATAAGGGAATCTTGCAGGAAATACCTACGCTTCAGAGCAGGCTTCATGCATCATCAGTTCTCTGCACTTCCCTTTGGCTTATCTACTGCGCCCTGGGTATTCACAAAGTGCCTAGCTCCAGTCATTGCATTTTGCAGGCAAAGAAATATTCAACTATATCTATACCTGGGCGATTGTCTAATTCAGGCAGAAAGCCAGGACATGCTGCTAAATCATCTGGCATTTGTAAAGAAACTTCTAACCTCACTGGGTACACAATAAACTAAAAGAAATCTCATCTAGTACCCTGCCAACAAATTGTATTCCTGGGAGCAAGCTTGAACACAACTTCCCAGATAGCTTACCTCACGCCAGAGAAACAAGTTTATTTGACAACCTACTTCAAACTACTGGCCACAAAGACCCAGATCTCTGCAAGGAAAATCCTGCAAGCCCTGAGGTTCATGGCTTCTTGCATTCTACTAATTCCGTATGTAAGACTGCATATGAGGAAACTACAATGGTATCTAAAAAGCCTATGGTGTCAACATTCACAGGACCTGGAATCAATGATTCCTATCATTCTTTGCATAAAGACAGAGTTCCTTTGGTGGGCAGAGGCCTGCTACCACAACAAGGGACTGCCATTAATTCTACCCCCTGCCGCCCAAACCCTAACAACAGACACATCAGACTATGCATGGAGGGCTCACTTGGCAGGGAAGTGCATTCAGGGCAAATGGAACCCCAGTCAGATGCACCTGCATATCAGTCAAAAAGAAATGTTAGCTGTATAGAATTTGCCGACAGCCTTGAAGGACAATTATTGGCAAAGACAGACACCACCACTGTTATGTGGTACATAAACAAGCAGGGAGGAACCCACTCGTATCCTCTCTGCAGACCAGCCATGGCTGTGTGGAACACAGTTTTGAGCTACCAAGTGCACCTACAAGCTCAATTCCTGCCAGGCAAGCTAAATTCACTGGCAGACGACCTAACCAGAAATCACATGGACCCACACAAGTGGAAACTGGAACCAAAGATATTCATCATTTTGAGAAACAAATGGGGAACCCAGAGATGGACCGGTTTGCCTCCCCTCAGAGCTACCAATTGGACAAATTCTGCACAAGGACTTCCCACAGCCAAGCTTGGAAAGTGGATACCCTGTACTTCACCTGGGAAAGCCTCTCAGTTTATGCTTTTCCCCCTCTGCCTCTTTTCCTGAAAGTTCTGCTAAGGATCAAACAAGACAAACCAAGGACAATACTGATTGCAGCAGACTAGCCATGCCAACACTGGTAATCCCCTCTTGCACAGTATGTCACGGCTGGATCCATGGCACCTGCCTCAGACTCCTTCCTTGCTGTCCCAGCAGGAGGGCCAGATTCTGCACCACCCAGCTTCAAGCCCTGAACCTTGCAGCCTGGCTAATTCCCTGAGCTCTCCAGTAGCATCACTCAGTAAGCAGGTGCTAGAAGTCATTCTGGAATCCAGGAGGCCTAGTACTTGAAAATCCTATGCTGAAAAGTGGAAATGATACTGTTCCTGGAGCCAGACTCAAGGGATGGCACAACAGTGCCCAGCTTACTGCATATTCTTCAGTACTTAACAGAGATACTTCACAAGGGCCTTTCTTTCTTCTCAATTAAAATTCATGCCTCAGCCATTTCAGCACATTATAATACTTCGCCCACCCCTGTTCTCTCGCACCCTGCTGAAACATTCCTCAGAGGGGCCAAAAATGTAAGACCATCCAGGAGAGCCCCTTCTCCAGCCTGGGACCTTAACTTTGTATTGGAAAAGCTCACTCTTCCTCCTTCTGAGCCAGCTGCAACTGCAGAGTTGAAATTCCTTTCTTGGAAAACTGCTTTCCTTCTAGCCATCACTTCAGTAAGAAGAGTGTCTGAACTTCAGGCCTTCATAGGCTGGTACTAGGCTATCTGCCCGAAAGCATATATTAGCCCAGCCATGTTGTGCGGTATTCACCGCACCTTTAGTAGTTCACTAGACCCTTGTACTAGCAGCTAGTACCCTTGGCCCCATCTAGTGGTGCTGTTGGTGTGATCCCCGGTGTGAACTTTGTTACCCATCCACTCATCAAGGTTCATGGCAGTGGGAGCCCTTCATCATCTTCCATGCTGATAGGGTGTCCTTCAGGACCAGTCCTTCCTTTATGCCCAAGGTGGTATCCAATGTGGCCCTTAGTCAGTCCATTCATTTGCCTACCTTCTTTCCTAATCCACAGAACAAAGGGGAACGAATACCGCACTCTTTGGACTTGCACAGACAACTTAGATTTTATTTGGACAGGACTAAGCCTCTCAGAAAAACTGAACAGCTACTATTTGTCTTTACTGCATGGGCAGAGGGGAAGGCCATTTCCAAGGAAACCATTTCTAAATGGATAGGCCATTGCCTTCTTTTCTGCTATAAGCAACATGGAAAACCTACCCCTCAGGGGATAAGATCACATTCCACCAGGGCTGCATCTACCTCTACCAGGGACATCCTAGAAGCTGCTACCTGGAGCTCTGTACATACCTTCACCAAGCATTACCACTTGCCTATGTTTTCTAAATCCAGAGCTGGTTTTGCCACTGCAGTCTGTGGAAGGGCTAAATAGCTGTTCCTAATGCTCTCTAACTTCCTCCTCCTCCCTGCCTTAGCTTTGGGAATCTACCCAAATGTAATGACTGCAACAGTGAAACATGAAGAACATAGTACAGTTGTGTACTTTTACCGTAAATGTAGATGTTAGAGTGTATTCACTGTTGCAGTCCTGGTTGCCCTCCCTCCAGCCCCCTAATTTCTCTTGGCTATACCTTTCTTCTTGTTCAGTGTATTTCAGCTTTCTGGTGTATTTGCTTTTTGTTGGAGGTGTAACCTTATTTATATATATATATATATATATATGTATATATATATCCCATTGTGGGGGCACCTGACATCTGCGGCAAGAAAAACTGATGTAATGGTGTCGGGTGCATGCTTTATACCCCTGACTACCTGACGTCATTGAAGAAGAGACAGCACCCGACGCAGGACCCAAAACTTTGATGTTCAGGCTGGCTGAGGGCTACCTGCAGGCAGATAATCCAAATGTAATGACTGCAACAAGTGAATACACTCGAACATCTACACTTATGGTAAGTGTACACAACTGTACTTTCCATTAGCCAGACTGCACATGATGGTTCTGCAGTGGTTACTTTTTGCCCAGTGGTCACTGCAGCATCTACCTTTCTCACCCCATTCTGATAACAGAATTGTGCAAACAGGATCTCTGCTGGTGGACCCAGTCAAGTCATCTGACCATAGGCAGACCATTTGTTCATTATCCCCCTGTCGCCACCGTGACCACGAATGCCACTCAGGGTGGGGGGGTGTTATCTAGGGAGAACAGTCCAAGGCACATGGCAGGAACACGAGGCTCATTTGCATATAAACATCTTAGAGATGAGAGCAGTGCTTCTGGCGTTGCAAGCACTTCACCGTTTTCTCCCTCTAGGGACAATGGTGATCCACTCAGACAATATGTCGGTGGTATGGTACATAAACAAGGAGGGACCAGATCTTATCCCCTTTGCAGAGAGACCCTTCGACTGTGGGAGTGGGCAGTGTCTTTCCAACATTTTCTGATCACAATGCACGTTCCGGGGAAAACCAGCGTGATAGCCGACAGGCTCAGCAGGGCTATTCTGATGTCTCATGAGTGTTCTCTGAATCCACACATTGCGGAACAGATTTTTTGCAGATGGGGGTCAGCCTTGCTGCGATCTTTTTGCCACCCCTTTGAATGCCAAATGCAGCAGCTACTTCACCCTGATCCCCCTGAAGCAGGAGGCACCCAGAGATGCACTCATTTACGATTGGCCCTCAGGACTTCACTATGCATTCCCACCATTTCCCCTGATATCGAAGATAATTCAGAAAGCAAGATCCTTGGGAAGCAAAATGATCCTCATTACTCCTTACTGGCCTCGTCAGATTTGTTTTTTCTTCCTCAGACCTCATCTAATGGATGAACCTTGGACTCTGGACCCAGTGCCAGATTTACTGACACATGTCAGGGGTATTCCATCCCTCTCTCCACACCCTCAATTTGACAGCTTGGCTGCTCCAATTCCATCTCTAGTCAGGCTTCATGACTTTTCCCCCTGATGGTTGTACATATTCTTTCATCTTCTCACAAACCCTCAACTAGAAAGACTTACACCAGTAAGTGGAAAAGGTTTTCCTTTTGGACCCTCAATCCCTATACAGCTCCCATTTCTGTCATTTTGGAGTTCCTTACTCGGTTGTTCCATCAAGGCTCAGCAGCTGCCACTATTAAAGTTCAATTGGCAGCTATTTCTACCTTTCATTTGGCTAATGATCCTAACCTTATGGCGCATAGACTGCGTAGAGCTTTCCTTAAAAGAGCCATATTATTATGACCTGCAGTCATGGATCCTTTGGCACCCTGGGATTTGAATTTTGTACTTAAAAAACTTAGTCCTTTTGAACCTTCAGCAACTTGTGACCTCAAATTCCTATCATGGAAAACCATATTTTTAGTGGCCATTACATCTGCAAGGAGGGTCTCAGAACTGCAAGCCTTCTCTATTAAGCACCCTTATTTGGTGTTTCACAGAGATAGGGTTTCCTTACGGGCCAACCCTTCATTTGCTCCTAAGGTCCCTTCTCAGGCCAGTATTAATCAATCAATTGAATTACTCATTTTCTTACCTAATTTTTCTGACAAGGCAGAGTACAAATTTCATCAGCTTGATTTTCATAGACAATTGCGATTTTATCTTGATAGAACTAAGAATTTCAGGTCAGACCAATTGTTTTTCCTTTTCGGAGGCAAGGAAGGGTCTACCAGTCTCCAAAATCACCTTGTCTGGCTGGATTTCAAGCTGCATTTCATTTATTTATACATCCAGTGGCAAAAATCTTCCCTTCAAGGTGAAAGCTCACTTTACCAGATGTTTCTACTTCGGTAGCCTTTCAAGCAAAGATTCCAATAGATAACATTTGTGCAGCAGCAACATGGGCTTCACCTCATACATTCATAACTCACTACAAATTGGATGTGGCTTCCAGGAGCAGGTCTTCCTTTGGTTCCACAGTACTCAGGAGCATTTTCCAGTGAGCCACCCAAGATAAAGGTGCTAGGGATGCTGCCCCAAGAGTAAAAATGAAGGCGAGATAGGACTACAGAACATAAAGAAGTTATGTACTCACCATAACGTTCAATGTTTGTAGTCCATCTTGCCCTTCATTCTTATGAACCCTCCCTCCTGTCCCCTCCTTGAAGACCTGGGGGTATTGTGACTATTGCCTTACCTCTATGTTGAGACCTTTCTACATGGTTTGTTCTTTGTGTATTTACTATTTGCAGCAAACAAGATCTGGGATACGTTAGTGCATTACGGGATACCTCCTTGCCACGAGCCAAGCAGAAGATTTTGAGCTAGAGAATTGCCGAGTTGGAGCCGAGGTTCGGCTCCGAACCCAAAAGTAAGAATGAAGGGTGAGATGGACTACAAACATGGAACTTTATGGTGAGTACATAACTTCTTTTTCTACAATGGCGTAGTTGAAGGGGCTGGACTCAAAGTATCTAGAGGGAACTGTATGGTCCTCTCTGCACACATTTACAAACCATTATGCACTGGATTCCTTTTCCAGATCCAGGGAAGGCTTTGCTAGAAACATTATCTTTATCCTTCCCCCTCCTGGGTTGGATAAGCTTTGGTAATTGATCCAAGTAGCCAAAGGCTACTGTAGCAATAAGAATGATGAACACAGAACAGTTGTAAGTCGTACTTAACCATAAGCGTAGATGTTTGAACTCCACACTGCTGAAGTTGACACACCTCCCTTCCACTCCCCTTCTGTTTATATATAATGGTTTGGGATAAAATTATGTTTATATTAATATTCATCGTGTTTCATTGTTGCAGTCATCACTGTAGGGTTCTTCTTGCTGGCAGGCAGCCCTCAGTCGGCCAGAGTCCCAAAGTCTGGGTCCGGCGTCGGCTGAGGATGCTCCCTCCCTGACGTCAATGCGCCAGGGGTACAAAGCCTCCAGCCGACGCCATTTCCTCCAGTCTTTCTTGCCACGCGGTGCCCGAAGCAGAAGCAGTTTGCAAGTGCCGGCCAGCCGATTCCTGTGGAATTTTTGTGTTTCAAACCGAAGATTTTCTCTTCATAAAGCTAAGTACCCCATTGGGGAAACTTTTTTCTTGCTCCAGACTGATGTCAGAAAAAGTTAATAATTGTATTTCTTGTCGGAAGCAAATACCTCATAAGGATTTTCACTCTTACTGTATTCCTTGCCTAGGCCCTGACCACAACATAGCTAGTTGTCGGTTGTTGTGCTAGATTTAACCAACACACTATAAAGCGTCGGAACGATTTTGCTTTTCACTATTTTGGGAGATGATTTAATTACAAAATGTCAGATATTCTTCTGACCACCGAAGTTTATAAAGGACTTAAGGACAAGAACAGGCCTCCCGAGGTCCAAAACGGACGACGATATTCAGCCAGAGCCAGTTGCCGGTTCGGCGGTAGTCAGTGAGGCGCTTTCGCAGCCCCTGACGTCCTCCACTTTGGGAACCACTTGCCGATACTGACTCCCACGAGGAGCCAATGAGGCCTTCAGAATCTCAAGGGACTGGACCTTCGGACAATGCTCCCTCAGATTGGTCCAGAGCCACTAGGCAGGTACCGGCTTCTGAGGGAGTTTTCAGGCCTACAAAACTTTATGTAAAAATGGCAAAGGCAAAGGCAACTTCTAAAGCAAAGAAACAAACTCGGGGCCTCTCTGGATCCGGGGCCTAGACCACAGAAACAAATGCTCAAGATGGCCCCAAGACCTGTTGAGTATGATCAGGGGTTCCCATCCCCCTCCAGACAAAAGGCCTAGGCAAGAGTTAGACTATGAATCATCTGATCAAGTGTCTATTTCCTCTGTTTCTTCCTCTGATCATGATTATACTTTCCCTCCTTATGAGGATTCTGATGCTGAAGATGCCATTCCTTCAGCTTCCCCTCCTGAAGACTACTCCTTTGGGAAGACTTTGCATGACATGAGGGAACATTTTCACTGGGAGGGTCAGGAATATTCTGAATCTAAAAGAAGGCTCAGAGATTTTCTTCTTCTTCCCTAGCATAGGCCCTGGCAGTTTCCCCTGTTTTGGATATTGTGGATGATGTTTTTCCAGAATCTAGTCTAACTCCTGATTCTTTTCCTCTGGCCCCTGTTAAACCGGATAGATGATATAGGGTCCCTGACTCTCTCAAATTTCTTTTTAAAAATCATACAGCCGATCCAGAAACCATATCTCAGGGTCCTAAGAGGGTTG